>NC_135536.1:112121325-112494975 GCF_045843805.1 Urocitellus parryii | reverse complement strand
TACTACTGAAAGGGTAAAGTTTCTAAGCTGCAAAGCCTGAGTTAAAATGTAAAGGACTAGGTATTGTAAAGTTTCTGAACCGCACACAGAACCTGAAATTCCTGAGGCAGTTAAGACAATGCCCGGTACTGACCATTTAGTTGTTAAATAACCTGGACCCTGTGCAGTTTGGCACGTAGCATTCAGGGCCCAAACCAATCAGTTTGAATGTACCCCGCTTCTTAGGACTGACCTATCACTGCCCCCCCCCCCCCCCCCCCCCCCCCCCCCCCCCCCGCCAACCTGTTCCCGCCAATGAATGGACTAATCATGTTTGGGAATTGTTGTTTGATTTTCCCGCCTCATGATGATTTGCTCTGAAATGTAATGCAAAGTCCCTGCCCTCTCTAAAAAAATGTACTTAAGCACTGCTCAACCCCTGCTCGGGGCTCTGGGCTGCTCTCCCTTCTTGAGTGAGCGCGGAGCCCCAGCACGCTGGATTCTCAATAAACCCCCTTCTGCGGTTGCATGAGTTGGTCTCTTGGTGGTCTCTTCCTCCGACGTTCGCCGTACCCTTACACTACTACTACTAATAATAATATCATCCCCCCAAACAAAGAAAGCACAGGATAAGATGGTTTCCCTGGTGAATTCCACTAACCATTAAAGAGGAATCAATACCAATCCTTCCAAGAAAGAGGAGAGAACTTCCTAATACATACTGCAAAGCCAGCTTTATCCCAACACCAAATCCAAAGACATCAAGAGAAAAGGAAACTGTAGGTGGTTATCTCTTATGAACATTGCCTGATCGATATGCTAAATAATCGTATATTTAACATTGAAAAATAGGGATACTGCAAATTAACACTTTTCATTAATTATTATTTAATAAGCATTGTTTTCAATATTTGATATTGGAGCAAACCCAGTAACTATGAGTTATCAGCTAAGGTACGTCAATCTTTTCAAAGAACCAACTTTTGGGTTCATTAGCTTTATTGTTTTTATATTCTCTACTTTGTTTATCTCTACTTTAATCTTTATTATTTCCCTCCCTTGAGTTGCCTTACATTTAGTTTGCTCTTTTTATTCTCCTCCTGTGAGGTGAGAACTTTCTTTCTATTTAATATTGTCATTTACAGCTATAAATTCCCCTCTAAGCACTGTTTCCACTGAGTCTTAGAAGTATTAGTATGTTGTGGTTTTGTTTTTATTGATTCAAAGTATTTTATAATTTTTTCAATTTCCCTGGTGATTTCTTGACACAATGGTTAGGAGGGTTTGTTTAATTTCCACATATTTGTGAATTTTCCTGTTTTCTTCCTGCTATTGGTTCCTGGTTTTATTCCACCATAGTCAGAGAAGATACTTTGAATGATTTAAATTTTTGAAATCCATTGAGACTTGTTTTGTGGCCCAACATGTGGCCTATCTTGGAGAATGTTCCATTGAGGAGAATGTGCAGTAGTAGGGTGGAATGTTCTGTCTATGAGGTCTTATCTTAGTCCACTTCTTATTGCTATACCTAAATACCACAGACTGAGTAATTTAAAAGGAAAAGGAGTTTATCAGGCTCATAGTTCTGAAGGCTGGAAGTTCAGAACGAGGTGGCTGCATCTTTTGAGATTCTTTTGCAGAGTCCTGAGGTAGCACAAGTCATTACCACATGGTAAGAAGGACTGAATGCCAGCTCAGGTCTCTTCCTATAAAACCGTAGCCATTGGACCATACCCACAACCTTATGGCCTCATTCAACCTTAATTATCTTCCAAAGGTCCCAACTCAAATCCTATAGTCAAATTAAATTTCTACCCTCTTAATCAATATTGCATAATGGGGATTAAATTTGAACATGAGTTTACAGGTCTACTAGGTTTATAATGTTCAAGTCCTCTATTTCCTCACTGATTTTTCCATCTAGTTGTTTCATGCATTATTGAAAGTGGGGGCATTGAAATCTCCAACTATTATTGTAGAACTGTCTTATTCTTTCAACTCTGTCAGTATTTGTTTTATATATTTTGGGATTCTGTTGTTAGGTACATATATGTTTATAAATGATCTATTTACTGGAAGAATTGGCCCTCTTATGAATGTATTATGTTCTTCTTATCTCTTGTAATAAAGTCTGTTTCTCATATTGGTAGAGCCATCTTAGCTCTATTATTGTTACTATTTGCATAGAATATCATTATTCATTAGTTCACTTTTAACCTATTTTTGTCTTGAGGGGCTTCTACTATAGGGTTACCATATTTATCAGATAAAAACATTAGGTCCCCTGTTGTATTTGCATTTCAGAGAACAATGAGCATTTTTTTTAGTATTAGCATTTTCTATATAATATTTAGGAATCTTTTATACTAATTTTTTAAAATATCAAACTCAATTTTAACTGGGCTTCTATATTTTATCTGGAAATCCTATTCCAATAAAGAGGTAGACAAAGGCCCTATACTCTCAGAATTTCTGATTTAAGGGGGACCTACTCTGGAGGGCCTCCTGGTTCAGTGGGAAATATAATCTTTGCACAAGGAACTGTAGGCTCAGGAGAAGAGGAATGGGGAAGGGCAGCTCAGTCTTACCAGGAAGCAGAGGGGGCTCAGCCAGGCTTTTGAACCAAATACTCTGCTCTTTCTGGGTTTCCCAAGACTCCCCACTCCCACCCTGGGTCTACCCAGGGCTTAGCACCTTAGGCAGTTCTGGGAATCAGCCAGCTGGTTTTTCCAGACTGTCCTGCTACCAGACATGAAGGCATGGGAAGGAGCAGCAGGAGGCAAAATCATCTAGACTTTGTCCTGGGTCCCTGGGCCCCAGTACCCAGTAGTACTGCCTTTGGGGTAGGGAGGGGCTAAAGCCTGTGGGGGAACAGGGTGCTCACGCACCCCCTCCCAGGCACATCTTTACTAAATACACTTTTCCATGCACTACTATACACCAAACTAGCAGTATAGACAAGTATATACTCAGACCCAATGAAACACGCTCTATTCTGACACGTGGCCCTGCACACACTTGCATACTTGTTTACATTCTCTCAGTCCTGTACACAATAATAAATCATGGTCACAGCAAGCCTGGTACACTCTGCTCACCCTCTCCTGTGCTTTCCACGTGTGCATTTGTGCCCATGTACGTGGGTTTCTTTGCATGTTCTCCTGCTCTCTGTATCTTGATATCTGTCTGTCCCCCCACCCCCCACTTCCCGCCCAAGAAGGCTGAGGAGGTTTGGCAGGCCAGGTCTCCATGACAACCATGGGTACCTGTCCCATTGGGTGCCAGTTAGCTGGAAAGAAAAGAGGCTGGGGGCAGGGAAGCCATTGGGATTTCGTCCAGGCTTTTTCTCTGAGTGGAGTTGTGGGTGAGGGCAGAGGGGAGAGTGGGGAGGTAGGCATGGGGTGACCATCTGGACCTGAGAGAGCAGAGCTGCAGGCACTGTCCAAGCACTCCAAAATGGCAGATGGGCACCATGGTGCCTAAGAGGCCCTGGGAGGAGGGGGATAGCCTAGTGTGGCATATGCAGAAGCTTCCCCACTCCTCCCAGCCCAGGCCTTCTCCACCCCCACCTTATCTCTCTGGGCCTTCTAATGTCTGACTGATTCTGGAAAATCCCCCTTCAAACTCCCTTTCACGGGACCTGATAAACACTGAGGGGAGGAGTTGTGCTTGGGGATAAGGGAGACAAGATCTTCCTAAAAACCACCAGAGCTCCTGTACCTTCCCCTTGGGGGTAAGTGTGCTCCGTCCCACATTCCCTTTTTAGACCCCACCCTGGGGGCTGGTGAGGAGGAGTGCTCCAAAGCGCTATGGAAAAGTCAGATCCCACCACACCCTGGGGGCCAGGAACCGAGTTCCCGGGGTGCCCCAGGTTGTCAGCAGGCTTCCCTCCTGTGAACCTATGACAAGGGCTGCTTATGGCAGCACCCCGCTCTCCAGGTCCTAGAAAGCTGGCTGGGGGCCCTGGTTGCCCCAACCAGAGAGAGGGTGATAGGCTGTTTGTGGAGGACAGAGCTGGAGGCATCGCGGCCGGCTGCACGGGGCTGGCTGCAGTCTTCAGGAAAGGACTTGCATAACGGCAGCCGGGAGCCCAGTTTGGGGACAGCCTTCAGCATCTTCAGCCTTCAGTTTTTGACGAGGGATCTTCCCAGGAGTCTCCCAGCATGGTAAGAGAACCAGGACCCGGCCGCGTGGACTTACGGCGGGACTCTTTGGAGGGCTGCCCGCGCTCCCGATCTCCCCGTTGGGTTGGGGGACTGTCAGGTCTGCAAACCACAGAGGCTCGTCTTGCCCCCTTTCCTCTTCCCTCCCCAGCTTTCACAGGTGGATGCTCCTAATTAACCCCTTGAGCTCTTAACTGCATCTCAACACCTGCTTCCCGCAGGGCCCAAAAAAACGGCACAGAAGCCACAAGCCGCAGTCCTCCGAGCGCGAGTGAGCACGGGCGTGCGCGTTTTGGGCGACAGGTTTCTCTTTGAGCCCGGGAGTTGGTAAGAAGGATGCGGACCGCGCTGCCCTCTGGTGGGCATTCCGTGGAACTACAGCTCCAGGACGCGAGGTTGGGGGAGAACGTGCACAGGTCTTAGCCGACTGCTCCCTCTGGTCACGCAGAGATCACAGCACGAACTGGGAAACGGAGAGGGCGAGGATGACACAGAAAAGGCCTTGCGCCATCCTACCATCATCAGGGTTGTCTTTTCTGCTCCCCATCTGTCTCTTCAGCTCTTCCCGTGGGCCCTGGTTGGCACTATCCCTCTGCCCTCCCCTCCTCTCTCGTCCCCGCTGGAATCTGGCTTCCGAGGACTAGGAGTGGGGCTGGGAATCGGCTTAAGTGCTCCGAACCACTCAGACGTGGGCGGACTCCGGGTTTTTAAATCTTGAAGGGCCAAGAGAGCCCTAAACTCCCCCAGAAGCCGCTGCTCTTCCTGCGGGGGACCCGGGGAAAATCGCTTGTTTATTATTTATTTTCATGCAAATGCTCTAGACCAAACAAAGCACAGGGAACCGTGTCTGGCAAGAAGCACATGCTCAGTAAATATTTGCTGAATAAAATTGAAGAGGAGATGAGAAGCCGACAGGTGAAACTGATTCTTCTTGGAGCGTTCCTGCCAAAAGTGGTTCAGGGGCTGGGAATATAGCTCAGTTGGTGGAGTGCTTGCCTCGAATGCACAAGGCCCTGGGTTCAATACCCAGCACCACAAAAAAAAAAAAAGTGCTTCTGGACACTGGCTCATTCTCTGGGTTCCTCTGCTCATTTTCAAGAGATCTGGATTGGAAGCTTCTCCAGCTCTGTGGAGAGCAGACCTGTGGAGCTGCCTCCATCTACACTCACTTTTTCTAGCCTCCTGGGCAGGAGATTTGATTACAGCACCTGCCCTGTCCCCCACAGCACAGGAGAAGAAACTGAGGGTCCAGAGTCCACCCTGCATAGAGGTAATACAAGGAGGTCAAGCTGAGGCTGTGTGGCAAGACCTGCAGGCTGAGTTGCAAGTCTATTCTCTAAGCAACTTCCTTTTGCAAAGCTCTCTCATACTGTTCTGATCACTTGGGGAGGGCACAGGGATGGCCACAGGACCCTGGGTCACAGAGAGTGGGCTGAGGCTTGGGAACCGGATGGCTAACCCAGAGTGACCTGTCTATGCTGTGGATGAGAAGCCAGGGGGCAGGAGCTGAGTGGGGACTGCCTGCAGGTGCAGCAGCTAGCAGGGGCCACCCCTAGCGGAAAAGTGCACCCCATTACACAGCCTCCAGCTCCTTACTCTGGGTCAGCACACTCACTCTGCTGCTCTCCACACAGTGTCTCAGGGCCTCCTGAGACGGTCTTCAGAGACCCGAAGAAAGAGGAATGGCAGGGATAGAGGCACTGACCTTCCCAGGTACCCTTCCCACCTTGCAAAGGACTCCCGCTGTGCAACCCACTCCTTTGGGTGAGCTGCACCCTTGGGTTGTCATGTGTTACGGAGTCACAGGCCTGGCTTCAAGTCCCAGCCCCGCCTTTTACTGACTGCTGAGGGTGACCTTATTGACCTTGGTGGCCTCTTCTGCAGCCTAGAGTCGGACAATCTGGAGATGAACCCTGGCTTCTTAGTTATGGGACTTGGAGCCACTTACCTATCTGCTTACCAGTCTCTCTGAGTCTCAGAGTCCTCACTTACAGAGCAAGAACAGCAACCCTTCCATGGAGTAGAGAAGTCAGAGCCAGGGTGCAGTGAAGTGTGGGCTGGCCAGAGGGGTGGGTCCTGCCTCAGGGGTGAGGAGAATGAGATGAGGAGGGTACTGCTCTCTCCCTCCCAGAACTAACCTCCCATCAGGGCCAGGAGCCCTAGGTGACCTCACCTGGGTCACCCCCTCTACAGTGCTCACTGTCACTCCCCTCCTTCCCTACTTTGGGCCTCAGGGGGTTGGGGGTGAGACCAGATTCTCAACTGTTTTTTAAAACCCTGGGGCTTATGAATGGAGCAACTCCTGATTACAAAAGACTTTTTGTTTGGTTAAACTCTTTTCCTGCTCTATCTGCTTATGGTACAAAATGTGAAACATAATAGAAAACGAAAACAAAACCAAAATCAGACAAAAAAAAAAATCCTGAAACATCAAGTTTATAGTCAATTGAGGATTCATTGTGACATATTGCCTTTAAATTTCTTTGCAATTTTCTTGGCAGAGTTGAGTTTATACCGTGTAGACAATTTTGCATGATATTTTATATGATGGGAATTTTGCCACCTTTAAAAAAATTGTTTTGGTAGACATTTTTAAAGGCCTTATAATACTCCTTCTTCTTCTCTTAAATATTTTTTTTAGTTATAGATGGACACAATACCTTTATTTTATTTGTTTATTTTTATTTGGTGCCAGGGATCGAACCCAGTGTCTCATGCATGCTAGGCAAGCGCTCTACCACTGAGCCACAGCCCCGTCCCAATACTCCTTCTTTTAAGGGGCCCTAAATTCCACAGCTATTGCCCTGTTTGGGGACAGTCAGGTTGTCTCCATTTTTTTCAATAACAAACACTACCACAATATATATTTTTGTGCATAAATTCTTTATTTCACATCTCGGCTTATCTCCTTAGGACATGTCTCTAAAACAGATATTACCAGTAACAGGACTGAGCACTTTTTTGGCTGCAGATTACACTCTGGACACATTTGACCATCACACACCACAATATCTTCCCAAACACGCACCATCATTGACTGTGAGGATGTTTTACAGGTAACTGTCATTTCTCTGATTTCTCATAATGCTGAGCACCCTTTCCCCATCTGTTTCCTTGTCATTTGCTAATGGAGGCTTCATAGACCCCGACCAAGACCAGGTTCCACATTTACCCCCAGATCCCCTCCCCCCCACACCCTGCAGCGGGCAACACGGGAGATGTGGAAAGTCAACAGGTCAGCAGCTTTCCCAGCCCCAAGTCCAGGGTGGATTCTGCCCATGTTTCAAAAGGAAATTTGGAATAAAAGAAGTTGAAGGGGTTTCCCCAGGACTTAGGCAAATGCCCCAGCCTTAGCAAGGGCAGTCGTGGGCTCTTAGAAGGGGCACATTCCTGGCGGCTTCCTCTGTCTAAGTCTGTGAAGGGGAGGCGCCTGGGCTGGTGAGCGGCTGGGGGAGGACTGGAGGGTGGGTTGAGGCTGGTTGCACAGGTTCTCTGGGTGGGATTCCCTCTTTCAGGTAAATTCCTTCCGGCCTCTTGAGGGTAGAGTCCTCTGGCAGAACTCAGCTGGCATCTTGCTGAGTGCTTCTCCCACCTGCATTAAGTCCTGAGGCAGGAACTCCAGGGTGGCCCTTCTCAGTTGCCTCTGAGATAGTCCCTGGGCCTCCTCCAGTCTCCCGTTCCAGCTCCCTAAAAATGGCCAATGGCGCCACCTAACGCGTGTCGCTGGACTCTCCTGGGCCTGCCCATTTTCCTGTAGTACCTGGGCAGCCCACTCCTCCTGCTGAGCTCACCCCTGCCTCTTCAGCAGCCTGTCACTGCTGTGCCTGTCACTCTCATCCATGCTTGGCTTCTGCAATCCTTTCTTCCTTCCCAAGTTGACCTTTCTAAGACTCCAATGTGGTTCAGCCACCTTTTGCTTATGACCTTGAACTCCCCTCCCCCATTGCTCCCAGGGACACACTCAGACTCCTCACCCTGGCTGGTAGGGCCCTGTGTGATCTGGCTCTCTCCTTCTTCACCCGACAATGTGACCTTCCCCTTTCCTGGAAAAAATATCTTCACTGAACAAAAGTGCCAGGAGTAGTCCTGCTTCTGGCCTTGGCCCAAGAGGACTCCTCTGTCCTTTGCTGGAGTCACTCCTTATTCTCTAAAACTGCCAGAGATCAGCTCCTCCCCGAGGTCTTCCAATTCCTATTACTTTCCTGTGACTCCTCTAACAGATTACCACAAATATGGTGATGTGCACAACTTTGTTCTCTCACAGTTCTGAAGTCCAAAATGAATCTTGTGGGGCAAAAACCAAGGTGTCGGCCACCTGTGTGCCTTGCTTTGTGACCCTTCCCTACTACTTCCACCTCTCTGACCTCATTCTTCCCTCTTCCAAAATCTTGTGATTACATTGAAGACCATCCAGATAAGCCAGGATACGCTCCCCTTCTCAAGATCCTTAATCATGTCTGCAGTGTTCCTTCTGTCACTTAATGTGCAACTCATGGTTCTGGGGACTAGGACCTGGCCTCTTGGGGGTATTACTAATGCAGACGGCTCCCTCCCCCAGGTATGGATGAGGTGGATGCCTCTTGGTGCTTCCCAGCTATCTGAGCTCTCTTCTTCATGGACACATCCACCTGCGTATACCTGTCGGTTTACTTGTCGACTCCCCTGCTAGTCCCAGCAGCAGAGACTGAGCCCTGTGCCCTGTGTTCCTGGAGCATGGTAGAGTGGGCAGAAGCAGTGCCAGCTGAATGCTTGTTGAGTGAATGGATGTCTATCTCTCAGGCTTCTTCAGTCACCCAAAAGGCAGGCAGCAGAAAGCCTCGCTCTGGGGGGGGCAGCTTCTGCAACCGCCAAGCATCCTTGGTGCACCCCCTCTTCCTTTCTCTTTGTCCCAAGGAACCAGTGATGCCAGCAATCCCCTGGGTGGAGGGAATTGCTTGAGTGGAGGTCTGGAGGCAGGCTCAAGGCTGTTGTGACCCGAGAGGCTGGCCACTGGGCAGCTGAAGCGTGCAACTCTGTGACGGAGAATAAGGAAGGAAGGAAATAAGGAAGGAATAAGGAAGGAAATAAGGAAGGAATAAGGAAGGAAATAAGGAAGGAATAAGGAAGGCAGGAAAGGGCCTTAGTGGTCACATCTGGGGGGCCTCACATGTGTGCAGGAGGCAGTCTGCAGTGGAGGAAGTGGCTCCAGTCAGCTGGTGCTAAAGAGACAGGAGACTTCACAGGCACACGCAGAGCTGCCCATGGCCACCTCTGATGGGGCTGTCACTGAGGCAACAGAGGGAGCTGGTTGCCCAGCAAGGGGGCCCTGCCCCATCCAACTATCCCTCCCATGGCCATTTCTGCCCCTTGGGTGCTCTGTGCCCTTTCTAGATTGTGCCAACATTTAGATAAAACCAGATGTCCTCTGAGTCCAAATGCCAAGGGCAACAGATGAAAGGAGTCTTGTGTGATTGTCATGGTCAGGGGTCATAGGTTAAGCATTAGAAAAAAGGAGGGTAGAGGTGGTCCAGGTGAGCAGAGGAGGATCAAAGAGATGTGTTGGTGTAAATCTTTCCTGGGTATTTTCCCTTTTCCATTGGTACGGGGAGGGCAGCAGCCTGGCAGTCAGAAGACCTGGTTCCTTGGCCTGGACCTGCTTCTCACTGAGCGATTTCATCAAGTGACTTCCCCCTCCCTGGTCCTCAGTATCTGCATCTGTGAGAGGAGAGCCTGAGCAGGCTGATGAGAAGGCCCTTCCTGGGCCTGATGTTCTGTGGCTCCAGAACTTCGAGGGCAGAGACAGCCCCAGGTTCCCCGCCATGACATTGTCCTGCAATCACCCACCATGTGGCATCTGGGTCTTGATCTGTGTTGTGGGGGAAGAAGGTCTCACCTTCATGAAGGGCCCCCAATCTATATTTTAGAAGTTATCACCGAGGTTTTAAGAGGCCACCATCATCAATATTAATGTGCCGTCATAAACATTTAAAATAAGCTGCAGATGAGTGAAGGTCAAGGCCGGGCCTGGAGCCTGAGAGTTGGGGCTTGGGCTAGTCAGGCTTGGAGGGGGACACACATGCACAGAAGCAGTTCCCATGGTCTAGGAGCTGCCTCTCTTTTGGGTCACACCTTAGGTTCTCCCCACTGAACCCCTCTCCACTTTCCTCAGAAAGTAAGTGTTGGGAAGGCTAAGGGAGGACCTTCCCTCAGATCGCCCAGGGGTGGGCAGCCTGGGCCTCCTTCCCCCAGAGAATCAGGACACTGCCCCTCCACCCAGACACACTGAGCATGCCGGGGTGTGGCCGGGGGAAGCTGGTTTCCCACCTCTTGGAGCAGGCCCAGCTCGCCCAAGAGCCCACGCCCATCTGGAGGGCAGGCAGCCCTTAGGTGGGAGGGAGCTGGGAACATGGCGAGAGTCGAGGGTCCCCCTCTGGGTTTGAGGCCTGGTTCTCACGGCTGCGGTACACTCTTTTCAATCCTTAGGACTCCCCTCTGAAAAATGAGAGTGGGGACTCTCTAGAGCCCCTTTCCTCCCAGATGTGCTGGGACTCTGAAGGGACCCACTGGCTCTTGGAGAAAAACTTCCCCCAGTGGCTGAGAGATTTGTTCTGAGACACCCCCACCTGCTGGCCATTCTGGGTGGTACGCTTCGCTCTTCTCAGAGGACTTTCTGAGGTGGTAACGACCTCAGAACCTTGTTAACGTGTACCTGTGGAGCCTTAGTTGGCACCTGGGTCGTTTTGTTAATTTTTTGTAAAAAGTTATGGTGTAACGATTTTATAGATTATGAAACTGAGCTTCGGAGAGGTCATGTAACTTGCTTGATTGGCCAAGGGTGGGGCTGAAATTCAGTGCTGTCATTCTGACTCCAGAGCCTCTCCTACCACTCACTCGCCCCTGGCTCTCAGACAGGGGTTCAGAGGCCCAAGATGAGTGACTCACCGAGACTCCATGGCAAGCTACAGACGAAACTGAGAAAGACCCTAAATCAACTAGCAGCAGCCTCACACGCGGGCTCCTCCTCACTTTCGGAGGCTCCTGCTCTGCATTTTCGCCTTAGAACACAGGCAGCTCCACTCTGTCCAGACAAGCAGCTTTCTTCGTGGAGAACCTGGAGCTCAAAGCACATCTCTCTTCTCTACCTTTAGTCTCCTCTGCCTTTACCCAGGTCTGGAAAACCCACTAAGTGTAGTTTTTTTGTTTTGTTTCTGGGGTACCAGGGACCGAACTCAGGGGCACTCGACCACTGAGCCACATCCCCAGCCCTATTTTGTATTTTATTTAGAGACAAGGCCTCACTGAGTGGCTTAGCACCTCACCTTTTTGCTGAGGCTGGCTTTGAACTCGTGATCCTCCTGCCTCAACCTCTTAAGCTGCTGGGATTTCAGGTGTCACCCCTGCGCCCAGTCAGGTGTAGTTTTTGCTACCCAGGAAGCAGGAAGTGAGGGGCTTGCTGAGACTGTGAGAGGTCGAGTGGCTGGTCCATGGCCACACACAAGCAGCCTTTTGGAGAAGCTGGGACTACATTGGAGAGACCCAAGGCCCAGCCCAGAGCTTTCTCCTCATCTGACAGCGAAAGTTAGGAGGAGACAATGACAGGCCCTGGGCATGAAGACAGGCCAGCAGCAGGCCCTGGGGCCATCCAGACAGCTCAGGCCCCACAGCTACCAAAACCCAGTGGGGGAAAAACAACCCAGCGCAGCCAGATGACCCGGGCCAGAGGTGGCTGGTGGTTCCCACTAGGACAGGACTCCCCCGAAGATCCCTAGAAACCTTGGGGCAGCTAAGTCAGGAATCAATTTACATAAACTCATTCCATGCACACTTCAAGTCAGCGCATGGCTTTGGAGAGGCGAGGAAACAACGTATCACAGTGGATGGTAGAATCTTAAACCAACTCCTGGGAAATCTTGGAGCAAATCCCTCAATGTCTCTGAGATACATTTCTTCATTTGCAAAATAGACACTACAAATCCTTGCCTGGTCAACCTCCTGGCAGCATATGAGGGGGCGGGGAGGGGGGGAAGAGGACTGGAATATAATAGACAATTAACAAGGGAGCAGTTTTATGTTCCAAAAAAGAGCACTGACTCTTTCCTACTCAAGGAACTAGGGGTGGCAAGTGCAATCCTCTGTCGGTATTTTGTTCAAAAAATGAATGACATGAGTTAGTAAAAGAGGGAAGCAGAGCCGGGCGACATTTGGGGGTTCAAGGGAACTGGCATTGAGGAAATGAGACCTTTCTAGAGGAAATGCCAAGACCCTGGGTGGTATTGGGTTTGACAGCCTTTCTGGACTTGGCAGGCTCTCTGCCACTTTCTTCCAACCACACCCTCAGGGCTGGGGGCTGGGGGCTGGGGACACTTGGCCTGAGCTCTGGAGGAATCCATCAGCCCCCCCAGGGGACACCCAGGGCCTCTCAGGCATGCCTCTCTTGCCAAGCTCTTTGCCCTCATTGAATTGGACAATTGCATTTTTCTTTCTGCAGTGACCTAGGGAAGAAGAAGCCTCCGACTCTTGCAGTGCTCCTTGGCCATTGCTCAGATCCCTTAGTGTTACCACCCCTGCTCCACAGGGCCCCAAGGGGAGGGTTGTGCTAAGTCTGGCTGGGAGCATCCAGTCGTGGCCTCAGAACTTCCAGGATGGTGGGGAAAGTCAATGAGAAAACCTTTTCTCTATTTCAAGAGCTTTAAAATTGGAACGCAGCCACGGCCACACGGGAGCTGTCAGACAACGCTCAACTCCAATGCAAATTGAATTGACCAACTCTGTCAACTAGGGTTGGAGCAACCACAAATTTTGAAGTCAAACAAACCTGAGTCCTAATACATATACTACCAAACGTCTTTCCACATCAGTAAGAATAAGCAGTGAAAATAAAATGAACTAAACATCCATGTTGAAAAGCCAGGGGCAAAAAACCATGAAGGCCCAGAGGCAGGGACTTCCGAGGAGGGGAGGCTACCATAACCCAGTCTTCTCTCCAGCCAGCCCTGCTGTGCAGGCTTCCCATGGGGCTGTGGGACCCAGCCTTGCAGATCCAGATCCAGAGCTGATGGAGTCTCTGAAGCCAATGTGCTGTTATGGTCAGAGAATCATAAGACCTCCAGCTCACGACTGCAGCCGCTAATAGATGAATAGGTCTTCTCCATTCCACCCAGAAGGATCAGAAACAGTTCACATTCCAATGAGAAAGGTTCAACTCTTCACTTAGGATTGTGCTTCAGGATGGTAGGGACTGTCCTGCTCTCTGTCATGAGTCCTGGAGAGATTGGTGAGACACTTGCACTCCCAAGGGTGAGGACAAACCCTACAAAGCTCAGGGGCCTGCCACTTCAGTGAAGTTGGAGGGGTTTGGTGGTCAGGACGTGTGCAGAGATGATCTCTCCAAAATAAAAGACACGCCTTGCATCCTGATAGACTTCTGATCCCCAAGGCAATACATTTCACATCAAGGAATATTGCTCCAGCCCATATGGGGGGAGGTCCAGAGAAGAGAGGTCCTGCAGCAGGTCCAGGTGTGGTAGGATGAGCCCTCCCTCTTGGGCCATATGACCCAGCAGGTCCTACGTGTGGAGGTGTCAGAGGTGTAAAGGTGAAGCAGGGGGAGTTTGGCAGGCTCCAGTTAGAGAACCAGTGTGCAGACCTCTGGCGTTCTGGAGGAAGGTCAAGCACAGCAGAGCATACTTATCCTTTAGTGAAACAGCTCCTGACTGGCCTGTTACTGAGTCCTGGTCAAGATGGTACACTTCATTATTGGACATCAAGTGACCATTTATCTGGGACTGCTTATTAGGGTCCAGAGTCTCTTCAACCCCCAAACCATAAAGTCAGACCTGGAGCAGTCGGTGGTCAGGTGGAAAGGTACATTCACACTACGCTTGAGCAGGACCCCAGGCATGAACAAGCTGCAGAAGTGGGTGGTCCAGATACCCTTGTCACCTTCCAGCCTTGGGCCAAAGCCTTTCCCCCAGGTGACTTCTATGACCGTGTTTGTGTGTATCTGTGTCTGTGTGTGTGTTTGTATGACTAGCTACAAAGGGAGAAAAAAGCTTGAGCAAGGATGTATTGGTATTCTTTTTTTAAATTTTTAATTTGGTCTTTTTAGTGGTACATGACAGTAGAATGTATTTTGACATATCATAATACATGGAGTATAACTCCCTACTCTTGTGGTTGTACATGATGTGGAGCTACACTGGTCGAAGTATTCATGTATGAACAAAGAAAAGTTATGTCCGATTCATTCCAGGGTCTTTCCCATCCCCATCCCCCTCCCTCCCCTTCACTCCCCTTTGTCTCACCCAAGGAACTTCTATTCTTCCCTCCCCTGCCCCATGTGTGTTAGCATATCAGAGAGAACATTCGGCTTTGGTTTTGGGGGATTGGCTTATTTCACTTTGAATGATAGTCTCCAGTTAAGGATGGGTTGGTTTAATGTGTGAAAAGAGATAATGTATGAAAAGAGATAGTGGGTGCCCTAGGGCTACCTTCAAGGTGACCCCGAAAGACAGTGAGTGGAAGAGGAGAAGCTTTCCCATGGATGGAGCTGTGTTCAGTGAACCTGGTCCCCTCTGTGAAGTAGGAAAAGCAGCCTGGAGTGAGAGTATATATAGAGTGTTGGGAAGAAGCCAATGGCCAGGCCATCTGGTCAGGGCTTGGATGGTCACAGACAAGGAAGTATGTGGCAGTGGCATATGGATAGGCATATGGGAGTGGGCACGTAGCATGAAGATTTTTATATGAAATGTTAACCCCACCAGGAAACCATGGAAGAGGCACAAAATGACCAAGTGGACAAAATGATTCAGCCAGTCAACATTAGCTGTCCCTGTCATTAGCCACCCCAGAATTAGCATGATAGGCCCATTCATGGAGTGGCCATGGTGGCCAAAACCTGGAGCACCCACAACATGGACTTTCACTCACCAAGGCTCATCTAGCTTCTGCTGCCAATCAATGTCCACTTGTCAGCAGTAGAGACCAACACCAAACCACTGATTTGGCACACTCCCTGGAGAAGACCAATTGTCTCCCTGGTGGTCAGGTGACTGCATCAGGACCCTCTTATCCTGGAAGATCCTATGGTTTGTGCTCACAGGGCTTGACACCTATTCTGGGTGTGGGTTTACCTTTCTTTCCTAAAGAGCCCCAACCTGCACCACTGTCTGGGAGCTGAGAGAATGTCTGCTTCACACACATGGATTTCCAACCAACATGGCATGTGACCAGGGGACCTCAACACCACAAAGGAGGTGTAGGAGCGGTCTATGATTGAGGGCCCATTGGTCATACCTTCCATTTCTGCATGAAGGGGATGCTGGGCTGGGGAATGTCCTCCTGAAGGGCAGAGAAGGTAGCAGCCTGGAGAGACACTGAAGAATGGACAGCCTCCTTCAGGATGCATGTCTTTATTAAATCGCGAACCTCTACATGGTCCTTGTTCTCAGCAGGAAAGATACACAGACCCAGGAGCCCAAGGGGGGGCAGTGAGAATTGATTCCATCAGGGCTTGGACAGATTCCAAGTCCCTAAGTTTCCTTTACTGAGCTGGTGAGTGACAACGGAGGAAGGGACATATACGTGAGGATTCATGCATATATTTGCTAAGCACTCGATTGTGCCAGCATAATGACTCCTGAACTTGTCATAGCACCATGAGAAGGAGCCATTATTGCCACCATCTTATAGATGCAGAAAATGAGGCACAGAAAGGTCATAAAACCAGAGGTTGATCCACGTCTCCGCACACTATCAACTGTGATGAATATCACTAACTCCTGCAGTGTGCAGGGCCCCGTGCCAGGCACTAGAGGGAGCACAGAGAAGTCTAAGATGCTCTCCCCGTCCTCACGGGGTTTGGAAAGGAGTTGGCAGGTGATGTCCTCCCTCTTGTCCACCTGGGGAACTCGGCCTGGGTGACCCAGCTCTGGGGTTCTCCCCAGGCAGCAGGACCCCTCCCGGTTCTCTGTTCCCACTTCATGGACTCAGTTCTTTATGGTCATGTCACATACCCTCCAAACTTTGGCTTCCCTGTTTCCATGGCTGAAGGAGGATTCCTTGAGGGCATTTGAGAGTCACTGCAAGGGAGGCCCCTTGGAAGGGAGCAGGAGGGTCTCCATGGGAATCCTGGATTCTGCCCCTGGGAAGTTGGCCTCCCTGGCCTTAGAGTCACAATTTTAGTCATTCCCACAAGCCCCTGGGGTGAAGGGAGGAAGGACAGGAAAGGGTAGAAAGATGGGCTAGGGGTCCCCTGGCCCCTCAAGCTCTTAATCTGTGTCTCTGCAATGTCAGGAATGGGCTCAGACACCAAGATAAACAAGTTGTTGACCTGGCCTGGGCTGAGAATGGCGCTGATAGTGACTGTGAATCAGCCCCAGGCATTGGTCCAGAGCAGAGAGACACTTCCCAGCCAGGGGGAAGGGAACAGCCAAGCACTGTTCTGGAAAATTCCATTCACATCATTCATCTTTTCAAGGGAGAAAGCTGCAGACCAGAGAGGGGACATGACTTGTTCAAGGTCACAGAGCCAGCCACTGGGAGCTGGCGTTGGAGTGTGTGTGTGGCTGACTGTGCTTTGTGGGCACTTCTGGCCATAGGACACCTTTCCCTGCTGGAAGCCTTCCAGTCATCTCCACCAGACCAAACTGAGGCTTTTTGGACTCACATTGCTTTGGCAGTTAAAATTTCCTTTGTTCTACCATAAAATCTGACACCCCTGGAGAAGTCCGGAACAAGGTTTCTCTTGTTAAATATGTGCCCAGCCGCACTCAACAAGTCCCATATTGATTGCTGATTATCAGCAAGGAAGTAGAGATGACATTTGGGTAGACATTAGGGTTGGTCAACAATACTTCACTTCCCTCCGTCTTGGCGTGTGGCAGCACTGCACACCAATGCTCTTTGAGAGTTAAGTGAAGCCATATGACTTGCTCTGGATTTATAAAATGTGAGCAGAGGTAACAAATGACCCTTCTGAGAAGAAGCTTTATGAGCCAGTACACAGTTGGCTGTGTCCCCTCCTGCCTGCAACTATGAAAGCAGGTGTTGAGATGGAGTGTCAGGTGGTCTGAGGACTGAGGGAGTCCCCTTCCCTCTAGTCCACGGTGGACAGGTAATGTGGGCCAGACAGTAATTCTTGTTGGCGTAGGGATTGTTGTTTTCACAGCTGGACGTCACCCATCCTGACTGACATGGAAATCTGTACTTTCTGTTGAAACAAATAAACCAGAAAATTAAAAGATGTGGAGTCCTCTTAGGGTGGCAGTGAGGAAATTGATAGCAGAGGCTGAGAAGATGGCCATAAGTGAAATGGAGAAACATTTGGGAAGCTGTCATTTGTGATTCCCTGGAAGAGACTCTAGGGAAAGAAGTTGGGAGACAGAAATGTGCTAGTGTGATTTGCTTGGTGTTGGCTGCCTTTGGAAAGGTACCACAAAACAGATGAGCTTAGAGATTAAGTGGTGGAGGCTCATATGTTTTGAAGACAATCAGACATCAAGAAACAAATGACAATGATTGCTAAGACATCACAGACAAATGTGAGGAGTCCCAGGACTGTTCCAGCCTGCTGCCTTGTGAGAGATTCCAGCCCACAGTTCAGGAGAAGGGATCCAGGCAGCTCCCAGCAGACTCCTCGAATTGAGAAGGAACTGATCTAGGAGAAGGGATCTAGGCAGCTCACAGGGCACAGTGCTGGAGAAGAGAGAGCCATGCAGAGAAAGAGCTCCAAAGACACAGAGAGGGTCTCTTCCTGTATTCAGCAGAGCACTGACCTGCACCTGCATGTGAGGAAGCTACACAAGCCAGGAAAGAACCACCTGATAGGATTAAAGGTACCAGCACCAGAAACTCATTCAGGATTAGGAATGATGCTTCTCCTCCAGCTGGACTAAGAAACCTGATTCAGGGAGCCTAGAGCAAGTGCTCAGAAGGTCTTGTTTTAATGGTGGGGGGTTAATTCACTCTAGATGATGTTATTTTGCTGAAACTAGATCACTAATGGCAGGTGATTATGATACTGACTGCAATGAGGTGGATTCCTTTGGGCTCAGGATACGATCATCTTGTGTTGCAGGATAACCTAAATCCCATCACTCTCTCCGTTATCCAGGCTACTACAAAAACCTTTGTTCGTTTAGTAGGTGATGTTGCTTGGTATGAACTCATCATTTCTATGTGATGTCTCCTTCTGTGCTAGTCTCACTGGCCCTTAAAAATAAAATAGTATACTTGGTGAAAACAGGACTCTTAATTCAAATGAAAATGAGGGCCCTGAAATCACATAATGATGCTTACTTATAAAGTGTTTAGGTAGATTAGTGTTTTTTCACAGCATGGTCCAAAGAACACTGAAGGTTCCTAAGAGCTTTCAGGGGGTACAAAAAATCAGAGCTATTTTGATAATAATCCTAAGATGCAACTTCCCTTTCTTTCATGTTGAAATTTACACCCATAGTGCAAAAACAAAGGTGGGAACAACTGCTGGTGACTGAGCACGAGAGGGGGCCATGACTCTAGACGTCCTAGTAGCTTTTGATCGTGTTTTTCAGCACCACACACATGTAGTTCATCATTTTTACTTAAGAATGTCCTGAATGAGGCCGGGCATGGTTGAGCACACCTGTAATTCCAGCAGCTCAGGAGGCTGAGGCACAAGGATCTCGAGTTCAAAGCCAGCCTCAGCCACTTAGGAAGGCCCTAAGCAACTCAGCAGGACCCTGTCTCTAAATAAAATATAAAAAAGAGCTGGGGATTTAGCTCAGTGGTTAAGCCCCTGGGTTCAGTCCCAGTATAAAAAAAAATGTCCTGGATGAAGCAGTAAGAATTTTTAAAAAATATTGACCCTTGGATAAATGCCTTTCTAATATTCTTATCTATTGTGAAAAATGGCAGAAAGGTATCCAGCAGGTGTCCTGCATACAAGGGTCTGTGGATTACTCACTCAGGGGAAAGGACAACTTCTTACTAATTATTTGAATTCTGAACTAAACCAGATGCTTTTTTCATAGAACTCCATTTTTACTTGAAAGACAAAGTACGGTTTTCAGGGTTGGGTATTTGGCAGACTTTATGAAAATAAATGAAGCGAGCCTACCACTTCAAGGAAAACAACCAGCAACAATTGTTGCCAATTATAAAATAGTACAAATTAGAATTTGGGAAAACTTGTATTTTGCCTCCTTAAGATTGACAGCTTCCCGATACATTGTGATGGTCAGGAATGTTATTTTTTTAGATTATGTAATGAGATGTGTCAACATTTGGAAGGTCTACTTAACTCAGTGAACCAATATTTTCCAAATGATCAATGCATGATGTTTCAAAATCAAGAATAGGCAAAGATCCACTTAAAGTGCAAGGTTGACAAACAGATTTTAATGTAATAGGGTTTGAAAAGTTCATTGCTATGGTTTCAGATTCCACATTGCGACTAACCTTTAAGAAACTACTGCTTGTTGAGCTTTGGTGCTCATAAAAGAATATCCACAATCATCTTTAAAAGCTACTAAAATACTTCTTCCAAGGCTGGTGGGGGGTGGCGGGGTTTGTTTCAGGGGCAGAATAAATTATTAGTATGAACAAGGCTCTTGGTTCAACTCCCAAAACTGTGAAACCAAACAAAACAACTCCTTTTCTAGTTACTTATCTGCGTGAAAGCAGATTTTCTGAATATACTTCAACCAAAACAACACATCACAATAGATTGACTTCAAAAGTAGATAGGAGGATGCGCTATCTTTTATTAAGCCCAACATCAAAGAGGTTTCAACAAATGTAAAACAATGCCATTCTTTTTGCTAATTTGTTTTGGAAAACACAGTTATTTTTATGAAAATATATTACAGATGATTTCCAACTTATGATGATTTGACTTACGATTTATTTTACTTTATAATGCTGCAAAAGTAATGCACATTCAGTAGAAACTTTAAATTTTGAGTTTGGGTCTTCCTCTGGGCACTCACTGTAATCCTCTCCTGCAATACTGGGCAGTGGCATCAAGCTACAGCTCCCATCAGCCAGAAGATCCCCAGGGTGGACAACGGTTACTCTACAATGTACTTTGTTCCTAGCACTTTGGGGAATACAGTAAGGTTCCTGAAATAGTCGATATTTTGATAGGCTTGGTGTTAGATAGAGGACCTTGCCCAAGGGCAGACTAACATGTTTTGAGCATGTTTAAGTTAGGATAGGTTAAACTGTAATGTCAGGGGTATCAAATGCATACTTGGCTTAATATATTTTGAATTTAACAATGGGTTTATCAGTGCGTTAGTCAACTTTTTGTCACTGTGAACAAAATACCTGACAACAATGACTTAGAGGAGGAAAGGTTCATTTTGGCTCATGGTTCCAGAGGTTTAGTCCATGGTCAGCCATGTCCAGGGCTCTGGGTCCAAGGGGAGGCAGTACATCATGGTGGAAGGGCCTGGCAGAGGATTTCTGCTCCATTCATGACAACCAGGAAACAGGGAGAGGAGAGGAAGAAGGGGCATAGGAAGATGAACCCTTCAGAGCTAGTGCCCCTAGTGACCCATGTTTTCCAACCATGTCCCATCTGCCTACAGTTACCACCCAGTCTATTCAAACCAGGATGAACTGATTAAGTTACAACTATCACAACCCAATCACATCACCTCTGAACATTCCTGCATCAAAACAGGAGCTTCTGAGGGACATTTCCTATCCAAATCATAACATTCCACCCCAGCCCTCCAAAGCTCATGTTCATCTGAGAAGGTAAAATGCATTCAGTTCATCTCCAAGAGTCCCACAGTCTTAACAGTTTCATATTGCTCAAAAGTCCAAGCCCAAAGTCTCACCTGAGACTCAAAGAAAACTCTTGGCTGTTGAGCCCCTGTAAAAATCAAAAGCAAGTTACATATATCCAATATGCAGGGGCATAGAGCCAGCATCCCTTGGGAATGAACAGGGATATGGAAAGGGGGCTGGGGGCTGGATTGTGGCTCAGTGGTAGAGCACTTCCCTAGCATGCATGAGGCCCTGGGTTCGATTCTCAGCACCACATATAAGTAAATAAATGAAATAAAGGTCCATCAACAACTTAAGAAAAAAACACCTTAAAAAAAAGAAAGAAAGAAAGAGGGGATGGGACCAAAACAATACCCAAAATCCAACCAGGCAAATACGTTCTGTAACTCTGCATAGAGCATCAAGGGCACATGTTGGCAAGATGGTCTCTCCACAGTGCTTGGGCAGCCTGGCCCCTTTGGCCACATTGGCTGCAGCATACATAGACTCTCTTTTAGCCTGGCTTTGTCTGCAGCAGCAGCTCTTTGTGGCAGACAGTCCATGTTCCTGACATCTCTTAATTCCTGTGGTCTCCATTCCAGCTTTGGCTTCACCTTCACAGCTTCACACATCACCCTCTCAGTGGCTGCCCACAGAGATTCCAACCCTGTTACCCTTTGCTAGCCTCCCAGGCTGTCCTTTCAAATCTCAGTGGAAGCCTCCATGACCCTTCTACTCGTGCATTCTGCATTCCCACAGAACCAGCACCATGTGGAGGATGCCAAGGTCTGCTGCCAGCTCATGCAAGATCTGGGCCTTTGGAAACAAAGGCTGTGGCAGCTTCTGGGTGACTTCATGGCTGAGCAAGGTGAAGCAACTTTCTAGGCACCCCTGTGCAAGAAGGGAGTCCTCCAAGATGTTTCTCAAAGGAATTTTCACTTTTATATTCTTGAGCCTGCCATGAGTATAGTCTACAAATTACTGAGATGCTCTCAAGCTACCTTTCCTACTGTGCCTGTACAAAGTACTAAGCATCTCTTTAGGGTTGCAATCTCTTCAGCAAGCCCAACTTTCTTGGCCCCAGTTTTACATGCTTTTTTTTTTTTTTGTAGCATAAAAGCTTCCATAGGCAATATGTGAACATGATGGTGTTCCAATAAAACTTTATTTGCATTTCCTATTCATAACCCTCTAATTCCCTACTCTTGCCTGATTGCTCTGGCTAGAGTTTCAGACCATGTTAAAAGGGAGTGGTGAAAGTGGGCATCCTTATCTTATTCCTGTTTTTAGAGAAAATGCTTTCAGTTTTTCTCCATTCAGCATAATGTTGGTCTTGGGTTTGTCATAGCTAGCCTTCATCATGTTGAGGTATTCCTAGTTTTTCATCTTGTATTCCTAGTTTTTCTACTGTTTAAGCATGAATGGATGCTGTACTTTGTCAAATGCTTTTTCTATATTTATTGAGATAATCATGTGAATCTTGTCCTTAAATCTATTTATGTGATGAATTCCATTTATTTTTTCCATGTGTTGAACCAACCTGCATCCCTGGGATGAAAGAACTTGATCAGGGTGCACTACCGTTTTAATCTGTTTTTGAATGTGCTTTGCCACTATTTTATTAAGAATTTTTGCATCTGTGTTTCTCAAGGATATTGGTCTGAAGTTTTCTTTCCTTGATGTGTCTTTTTCTGGTTTTGATATCAGGATGATGCTAGCTTCATAGAATGAGTTTGGCAGTGTTTCCTCCTTTTCTATTTTGTGGAATAATTTGAGGAGGATTGGTGTTGGTTCTTCTTTAAAGGACTAGTAGAACTTGGCTGAGAATCCATCTGGTGCTGGACTTTTCTTTGTTGGAAGACTTTTGAAGGGTGCTTCAGTTTCATTACTTGATATTGATCTGTTTAATTTTTCTATATCCTTTCTATATTCTATGGTTCAATTTGGGTAGGTCCTATGTCTCTAAGAAGTTGTCAATATCGTCAAGATTTTCTGGCTTTTTAGAGTGATTTTCAAAATAGTTTCTGATGATCCTTTAGATTTCAGAAGTGTTTGTAGTGATATTTCCTTTTTTAATCCAAACTTTGTTAATTTGAGTTGTTTTCTCTCTTTCTTTGGGTTAATTTGATCAAGGGTTTATAAACTTTACTTATCCTTTACAAAAACCAAATCTTTTTTTTATTAATCTTTTGTATTTTTTATTCTTAATTTCATTGATTTTGGCTCTGATTTTAATTATTTTCTGTCATCTATTGATTTTGGTGTGATTTGTTCAACATCTCTAGCAATCAGGGAAATGCAAATTAAAACAACATTGAGCTTTCATCTCACTCCAATTAGAATAGCAATTATCAAAAACACACACAAAAAATAAATGTTGGTGAGGATGTGGGGGAAAAGGTATACTCATACATTGCTGGTGGGATTGCAAATTGGTGCAACCACTATGGAAGGCAGTATGGAGATTCCTCAAAACACTAGTAAGGGAACCACCATGATCCAGGTATTCCATGCCTCGGTATATATCCAAAAGATTTTAAAGCAGCATACTACAGGGATGAAGGCATAGCAATTTTTATAGCAACACAAGTCACAATAACCAAGCTATGAAACCAACCCTTTGACAGATGGATAGATTAAAAAAATGCAGTCTATATACACAATGGAATATTACTCAGCCATAAACTGGAATGACATTATGGCATTTGCTGATAAGTGAATAGAACTGGAGACTGTCATGCTAAGTGAAATAAGCCATTCCCCCAAAGTCAAAGATTGAATGTTTTCTCTGATATGCAGAAGCCAATCAATCAAAAATAAGGAGAGAGGATGTAAAAAAATAGAAGAAATATCAGTGGAGTAGATGAAGGGGATTGAAGGGGAGGGAGGAGGGATGGGATAAAGGAGAAACCATGGAATGAACCTGACCTAATTTTCCTATGTACATATATGAATATACCACAGTGAACGCCATCATGTACATCCACAAGACACTAATTTAAAAAGCTATAAGTAAATGGCAGAAAGATCAGTAGAGTCGAGGGAAGGGAATGGGTGAAGGCAGGAGCCAAAGAAAGGAAGAAGTACTGGGGATTGAATTACAGCAAATTATATTCCATGCTTTTATAATTTTGTCAAAATGGATCCTGATGTTATGTATAACTATAAAGAACCAATCAAAATATTACCAAAAAAAACCCTTTATTTGCAAACCCAAGTAGTGGGCCAGTTGATCCATAGTCTGCTAACTTCTGCTTTTTGGCACAGCAGCCAGAGGCTGTCAATGCTATTGCCTATTACTGTCTCCGGAGAATAAGGGCCTCTCCTCTTCTACCTGCCAAATCTCACATGAATGCTTGACATGAGCAAACTCAGATCCAGAACCACCTGAGGGGACTCTGGGAGATGTGGTTCTTGGATTCTCTTCTTCAAGAGGGTGGAAGTAGTACTAAGTTGAATACAGGTATGCAGCACATGCAGGTGTCTGAGCCACAAAGATGCCTAGGTCAGGATGCCAGAAGGATGGGAACCAAGCCTTCAGAACCACACTTGCCTGTGAGGATGCAAGATCCAAAACTAAAGAGCTGAATGGGTCGCTTCAGTTCTCTCGTATCAGCTGGGTGTGCTGGTGTTCACCGTGTGAGAGCTCAGCCTCTGACTTTGAAGTTCCACCCCTCATGGCTTCCCTGCCTGTGTCATTTTATGCTTCATGGTGGCTGCTGAGCAGGTCCCCATTCCAGCCAACAGGAAGGAGGATGGGTGGGAAAGGGACATACCTCCTCCATATAGGGGTATTTTCCAGAATGTGCTGCCACTTCTATTTATATGTTGGCCAGAGCTTAGTCACAAGGACAAACTTAACGAAAGGATAAAAATTTAGGGATTATGGATCCAAGATGGTGGGCTAGGGGGAGGCTGCATTCCATGTCACACCATGACCTGGGATTCAAGCAGCAGGAATACTGTCTCTCTGCGAGTACTAGAGGGCCCCAACAGCGGCTCCTGCGCAGGAATCACGGCCTCAGTGTCAGTGCAGAACTCCCAGCTGCTGGCCTACGCAGGACCTTCAGCTGCCATGTGGACCCTAATCTGCCAATGTAGGGCTCCCCTGATCATCTCCATCTTGGGAGACTGCAACCGCTGCCATAGTCCCCTACATACAGTAGCCTGCACCTGGGACACAAGACAGGGTCTGGAGACAACCACCAGCCACAACATTGCACACCACAGAGCTGCAGCTCTGAACACACAGCCCGATACCACCACCCGGCCCAACCTGACCCCCGCTCTCTGAAAGCAGCCGCCTCCATTTTGGGACACCTTTGTCGCCATCTTTAGTTGGAGCAACTCCCAGCTTGGGACACCAGCTGGGGCCTAGAAGCAATATCAAGGTATTTATAGTCCCCAACTTCCCTCTCTCCCCTGCAGCCTCTAACCTAGCACAGTGCTTGCGGCTACTCGGCCAGTCCACAGCTTGCAGAGCCTTTTCCTGAACTGCCCAATACAAAACAGCTCTCTGCAACAGACGCACAGCCCCCAGAGCACGACCCATAAGACTTCTGGAGAGAGAGATTCCTGATTGGGAGGTAGAAAGGGAGGGGGTGAGTGAGATACAGTTTAGAGACTAAATTAGAGACCAGGAATTGTGAGGTCTAGAGGCTATATAAGGAGCGTCACAGGAGCAGGTCCCAAAGGAGATCCTTGGGGTGCAGTCTCCCATCGGGGACCAGTAAGTGCTAGATCCCGCTTCCAGGAGCTCTACCCCAAGACCAACCCTCCCACCCTAATAACCTTCACCGTCCTGAGGGTGGAGATACCAGACAACAATAGACAACCCCACCCATTGGACGAGAAGGAAAGCAGAAAAGATACTGATCTCCAACAGAAACAATCCAAGTATCTTCCTTAGAGATTTTTTCCCCCTCTTTTCTCTATGTCTCTCTTCTCTTGCCCTCACACCCCCAACATTTGTGAAACCAAGTACTTTTCCTGGATTAGGCTACTGAGGACTGGGATGTCTGGATAGTATATTACAGTTGTGTTGTATATTCTTTTATCTTCTACTTTTACATTTTTTGTTTTTCTTAATTTTTATGTTTGTTGGTTTGTTGTACTCTCTTTATTTTATTCCCATTTACTTGTCTCCCCAAATCACTTTCTCTTTTCTCCTGCTACTAGCCAACTTCTTTAGATCCCTCTTTCACACTTCCTAAGATATAATAACTCTATATGGTCACCTTCTACCTCCTTAACATTTCATCCTACACCCCACACCTGGTTCTCTTTGTCCACCATCAGAAACTGTAGACCCTTTTGCAAACCTGCTGATTACATTGTAGATAATAATTGGACTCACCATTTCTGTATATTGTGACAAAATCATCAATGTCTTAATAGGAGCTATTGGCTTAAGGCCGTATATTGTCCGTATTGAGATCTGTTAATATTGATCTCCCCCTTAAAAGAAAGGTATTGGAACCCTGCAGGCACACTATAAGCCTATAGGGTAAAAACTGTAACACCTCAGATCCACAGTGCTAGAAGGAAAGAGAACATGAACAACATGAAGAAAACTAGAGAAGAAAGCACCCCAAGCAAACGAAGATGCTACTTTATTATAGAGTCCATAGCATCACAGCAGAAGAAATTACAGAGAAGGAGTTCAAGATGTACGTACTTAAAATGTTCTGTGAAATAAAGAATGATATGAGAGAGCAAATACAGGCAGCAAAAGATCATTTTAATAAAGAGCTAATAAGCAAATACAGGAAGCAAATGAATATTTTAATAAGGAGTTAGAGGTTCTGAAAAAAAACAGAAATCCTTGAAATGAAAGAAACAATAAACCAAATTAAAAACTCAACAGAAAAATCTCCAACATGGCAGCAGACGCGGAGAGATCTAGTCTCTGACCTCTTCAGCTGCGCGGGCATAGGGAGTCGTAAACCGTCTAAATGCTGTTTGCTCAGGGTCACTAGGCAATGCTGAGCTGACGTGGATCTGGGGCGAACAGTCTGGGCCTCTCAGAACACACACCGAGCCCGGATCAGCTGAATTCAAGCTCCCATTCGCCTGCTTCTTGCAGACAAACTGCTGTGACTCAGCAGTAAACGATCCCACTGAAACAACTGGTCGGCCCTTCTGAACCTGCTGAGGTTAATGCCAACTGAGCTTTCATAGGCAGTGGCCACAGGATTGAAACGGGGCCTGGGAGAGCCAGTCAGGACCCACCCGTTGCATTGGTCACCTGGCAAAGGGAAACGAACTGTCGCCATTTGCATGGGATACCACCATGGCAGAGAACTGACGTCACCAGAATGCGGCGGCGGAGATAACTTCATTGAAACCAGTGATGACAGGTGTGTAATCCCCTAGCCTTCCCTCTCCACACAGCGGGGGAACCTTAAGGGCCCCTCCCAGCTCTCCCGTGAGCGCGATAGCCAGACCGAGGGAATCAGGAGTGGCGGGACCCGCGGCGCGGAACTCCCGGCTACTGCTCCCACCAGTGCTGACAACTGAGGTCTCTTGCACCAACTACTGGGGGCGTGGCTACCAGAGGGCAAGCAAAATTCGCTGAGCGTTCTCAGCCCCAAGCTCTACAAAGGTAGGGTCTAAGGGAATGGCAAACAGGGAGAGTGTGCCCAGTTGTTCATGAAAACAGGGCTCCTGGGAGCGACAGACCTGGTGTGTAGCCAGTATTGTGGTGAGCGTCACCGGTGAGCGGGGAATGGCTTGAGGAAAAGTGGGGAAGTGACTAGACACAAGAGACGGCCCTAGGCACTCAGGATTGGAGACCCGCCCAGTCTGGGAGGAAGAGCTGCTGCACAGTGATTGGTTCCTGCCTATTGAGAGGAGAAGCTTGGCCCAGTGGGTACAGCCCCACCTACTGGAAGAGAAGTTAATCAAACTCTAAGACTGCATTTATTAATTTTTTTAAATTTTTTTAAATTTTCATTTGTTTTGTTGTTGTTTTTTAAATTTTTTTTTTAATTTTAATTTTTTTATTATTTTTAAAATTTTTTTTCTTTTTTTTTTCTATTTTTTTTCTTTTGTCTTTTCATTTCTTTTCAATTTTCATATTCCCCCTTCCTTGAATTCTACCTGCTTACTCTCATTCTCTTTAGTGACTTCTTCCCTTCCCTTCTAATACCTTTCCTCCCAAGCATCAAATAAATTTATAGGAGTAAACAGTAATTCACCAGTCAAACAGAACAAGAAGTAACATGAGCAGCATGAAAAATCAAGGACGAAAAGGAGTACAAACAATGCAGGACAGCCTAAATATTCAGGAGGACCTAGAGGCATCAGAAAAATGGTCAAATAAAGAACTCAAGGAATACCTTAGACAGATGGAATGGAACCTTGAAGAGGAAATGAGACAGCAAATTCAAACAGTGAAAGAACACATTGAAAATGAATTACATAAACAGATAAAAGAAGAAGTTAAGCATCTGTATCAGGAGATAGAGATTATAAAAAAATCAAACAATAATTCTAGAAATGAAGGAAACTATAAACCAAATTAAAAACTCAAATGAGAGTATCACTAACAGAGTGGAGCAAGTAGAAGCCAGAATGTCAGATAATGAAGACAAAATATATCATCTTGAAAAGAGTCTAGCCAACTCAGAAAGGCTGGTAAAAAATCACGAGAAAAACATCCAAGAGATATGGGATAACATAAAAAAACCAAACTTAAGAGTCATCGGGATAGAGGAAGGTATAGAGATTCAAACCAAGGGAATGAGTAAGCTGCTGAATGAAATAATTACAAAAAACTTTCCAGAAATAAAAACGGAAATGGATATACAAATTGTAGATGCATACAGGACACCGAGCATACAAAATCACAGTAGACCAACGCCAAGACACATTGTTATGCAGATATCCAATATACAGAACAAAGAGAAAATATTAAAAGCTACAAGACAAAGGAGGCAGATTACATTCAGGGGTAAACCAATAAGGTTAACAACGGATTTTTCATCACAGACACTGAAAGCGAGAAGATCCTGGAACAACGTATTTCAAACACTGAAAGACAATGGATGCCAACCAAGAATTCTGTATCCAGCAAAATTAAGCTTCAGGTATGACAATGAAATAAAAATCTTTCATGATAAACAAAAGTTAAAAGAATTTGCAGCCAGAAAACCAGCATTGCAAAGCATTTTGAGCAAAACACTACACAAGGAAGAAATGAAAAACAATAACCAAAACCATCAGAGGGAAGTGCCTCAGTAAAGACAGAGGGTGGGGGGAAAGCTAATCACGGAGAAACAAACTAAATTTAAAAAAAAGATAAATAATCAAACATGGCTGGAAATACAAACCATATATCAATAGTAACTCTAAACATTAATGGCTTAAACTCTCCAATAAAGCGACATAGGCTGGTAACATGGATTAAAAAAAAAACAAATCCAACAATATGCTGCCTCCAGGAGACACATCTGATTGGAAAAGACATACACAGGCTGAAGGTGAAAGATTGGGAAAAATATACCACGCACACAGTCCTCGTAAGCAAGCAGGGGTGGCCATCCTCATATTGAATAAAATCAACTTCAAGACTAAGTTAATCAAAAGGGATAAGGAAGGATATTATATACTGTTAAAAGGAACCATTCACCAACAAGACATAACAATTATCAATATTTATGCACCAAATAATGGTGCTGCGATGTTCATAAAACAAATTCTCTTCAAGTTCAAGAATCAAATAGACCACAACACAATAATTATGGGTGACTTCAACACACCTCTCTCACCATTGGACAGATCCTCCAAACAAAAGTTGAATAAAGAAATTATAGAATTCAATATCACAATCAATAACCTAGACTTAACTTACATATATAGAATATATCAACCATCATCAAGTGGTTTCTCAGCAGCACATGGATCCTTCTCAAAAATAGACCATATATTATGCCATAGGGCAACCCTCAGTAAATATAAAGGGGTGGAGATAATACCATGCATTTTATCTGATCATAATGGAATGAAACTGGAAATCAATGATAAAAGAAGGAAGGAAAAATCCTACATCACATGGAAAATGAACAATATGTTACTGAATGATCAATGGGTTACAGAAGACATAAAGGAGGAAATCAAAAAATTCTTAGAGATAAATGAAAATACAGACACAACATATCAGAATCTATGGGACACAATGAAAGCAGTTTTAAGAGGGAAATTCATCGCCTGGAGGTCATTCCTCAAAAAAAAGAGAAAAACAACAAATAAATGAGTTCACACTTCATCTCAAAGCCCTAGAAAAGGAAGAGCAAAACAACAGCAAATGTAGCAGAAGGCAAGAAATAATTAAAATCAGCGGAAATCAACGAAATTGAAACAAAAGAAACTATTGAAAAAATTAACAAAACTAAAAGTTGGTTCTTCGAAAAAATAAATAAGATTGACAGACCCTTAGCCATGCTAACGAAGAGAAGAAGAGAGAGAACTCAAATTACTAACATACGGGATGAAAAAGGCAATATCACAACAGATGCTACAGAAATACAGAAGACAATTAGAAATTATTTTGAAAACCTATATTCCAATAAAATAGAAGATAGTGAAGACATCGATAAATTTCTTAAGTCATATGATTTGCCCAGACTGAGTCAGGAGGATACACACAATTTGAACAAACCAATATCAATGGATGAAATAGAAGAAGCAATCAAAAGACTACCAACCAAGAAAAGCTCAGGACCGGATGGGTATACAGTGGAGTTTTACAAAACCTTTAAAGAAGAATTAATACCAATACTTTTCAAATTATTTCAGGAAATAGAAAAAGAGGGAGCTCTTCCAAATTCATTCTATGAGGCCAACATCACCCTGATTCCGAAACCAGACAAAGACACCTCAAAGAAAGAAAACTATAGACCAATATCTCTAATGAACCTAGATGCAAAAATCCTCAATAAAATTCTGGCGAATTGGATACAAAAACACATCAAAAAAATTGTGCACCATGATCAAGTAGGATTCATCCCTGGGATGCAAGGATGGTTCAATATACGGAAATCAATAAATGTTATTCACCACATCAATTGACTTAAAGATAAGAACCATATGATCATCTCGATAGACGCAGAAAAAGCATTCGACATCCCTTTATGTTCAAAACATTAGAAAAACTAGGGATAACAGGAGCTTACCTCAACATTGTATCTATGCTAAGCCTCAGGCCAGCATCATTCTGAATGGAGAAAAATTGAAGGCATTCCCTCTAAAATCTGGAACAAGACAGGGATGCCCTCTATCACCACTTCTATTCAATATAGTTCTCGAAACACTGGCCAGAGCAATTAGACGAAAGAAATTAAAGGCATAAAAATAGGAAAAGAAGAACTTATTTATCACTATTTGCGGAACACATGATTCTATACCTAGAAGACCCAAAAGGGTCTACAAAGAAACTACTAGAACTAATAAATGAATTCAGCAAAGTGGCAGGATATAAAATCAACACGCATAAATCAAAGGCATTTCTGTATATTAGCAACAAAACTTCTGAAACAGAAATGAGGAAAAACACTCCATTCACAATATCCTCAAAAAAAAATAAAATAAAATACTTGGGAATCAACCTAACAAAAGAGGTGAAAGATTTATACAATGAAAACTACAGAACCCTAAAAGGAGAAGTAGAAGATCTTAGAAGATGGAAAAATATACCCTGTTCATGGATAGGCAGAACTAACATCATCAAAATGGCGATATTACCAAAAGTTCTCTATAGGTTTAATGCAATGCCAATCAAAATCCCAATGGCATTTCTTGTAGAAATAGATAAAGCAGTCATGTAATTCATTTGGAAAAATAAAAGACCCAGAATAGCAAAAGCAATTCTAATTGTGGCATTTATACACCATGGAGTATTATGCAGCACTAAAAAATGACAAAATCATGGAATTTGCACGGAAATGGATGGCGCTAGAGCAGATTATGCTAAGTGAAGCTAGCCAATCCCTAAAAAACAAATGCCAAATGTCTTCTTTGATATAATGAGAGCAACTAAGAACAGAGCAGGGAGGAAGAGCAGGAGAAAAGATTAACATTAAACAGAGACATGAGGTGGGAGGGAAAGGGAGAGAAAAGGGATATTGCATGGAAATGGAAGGAGACCCTCATTGTTATACAATATTACATATAAGAGGTTGTGAGGAGAATGGGAAAATAAACAAGGAGAAAAATGAATTACAGTAGATGGGGTAGAGAGAGAAGATGGGAGGGGAGGGGGGGGTGATAGTTGAGGATAGGAAAGGTAGCAGAATACAACAGTCACTAATATGGCATTATGTAAAAATGTGGATGTGTAACCGATGTGATTCCGCAATCTGTATTTGGGGTAAAAATGGGAGTTCATAACCCACTTGAATCTAATGTATGAAATATGATATGTCAAGAGCTTTGTAATGTTTTGAACAACCAATAAAAAAAGAAATAAAAAATGGTCAATAAACATATAAAAATGTTCAACATCTCTAGTAATTAGAGAAATGCAAACTAAAACTAATGAGATTCCATATTACTCCATTCAAAATGGCAATTATCAAGAATACAAACAACAATAAATGTTGGTGAGAATGTCGGAGAAAAGGTATACTCATACATTGCTGGTGGGACTGCAGAATGGTGCAACCATATGGAAAGCAGCATGGAGATTCCTTAGAAAACTTGGAATGGAACCACCATTTGACCCAATCATCCCACTCCTCAGCATATACCCAAAGGATTTAAAATCAGCATACTATAGTGACTCACGCACATCAATGTTTATAGCAGCTCAATTCACAATAGCGGAACTATGAAACCCACCTCAGTGCCCTTCAACAAACAGATGAATGGGTTATCCAGTGGTTTTGAACAAGAGTTCCAAAACAACTCATTGTGGCAGAGTAGTCTTTTCAACTAATAGTCTCAGGAAACTGGATATACTTTGTGCAAGTTCCAAAAAGTAACTGAAAATTGGCCAGAGATGGAATATAACAGCAAAATCTAAAATCAACAGAAAGCAAATAAAACTAAAAAAAAAAAAAAAACTCAATAGAAAGCATCACCAACAGATTAAATCACTTGGAAGACAGAAGCTCAGATAACAAAGACAAAATATATAATCTTGACAACAGTTGGCCACACAGTCAACATGGTAAGAAATCATGAGCAGAACATTCAAGAATTATGGGATAACATGAAAAGACCAAATTTAAGAAGTATTGGGGTAGAGGAAGGCATAGAGTTACAAACCAAAGGAATGAACATTCTATTCAATGAAATAATCTCAGAAAATTTTCCAAACATTAAGAATAAATTAGAGAATCAAATACAACAGGCTTACCAGGACACCAAATGTACAAAATCACAACAGATTCACACCAAGGCACATTATAAGGAGAGAATTTTAAAAGCCACAATAGAAAGGAATCTGAATACATATGGGGAAAACTAATTGGGATTTTTCAACCCAGACCCTAAAAGCTAGAAGATCCTGGAATAACATATACCAAGCTCTGAAAGAAAATAGATGCCAACCAAGAATCTTATATGAAGAAAAATTAAGCTTTAGATTTGATGACAAAATAAAAACCTTCCATGATAAACAAAAGTTAAAACAATTTACAACTAGAAAGCCTGCACTAGAGAACATCTTAAGCAAAATATTCCATGAAGAGGAAATGAAAACAACAATGAAAATCAGCAAAGGGATTTATTACACTAAAGGAAAAACCAATAAAAGGAGAAACCAAGTCAAGTTAAATACCAAAAATAAACAAAAATGATCGGGAATACAAATCATGTCTCAATAATAAGCTTGAATGTTAATGGACTAAATTCATCAATTGAAAGACATAGACTGGTAGATTGAATTTTTAACAAAAGACCCAACAATATGCTGCCTTCAAGATACTCATCTCACAGGAAAAGACATGCACAGACTGAGGGTGAAAGGTTGGGAAAAAACATACCACTTCCATCTTGGGTTACTGCAGCCATCGCCATAGCCTTTTCACGCAGTAGCCTCTACCTTGCGACAACAGACGGGGCCTAGAAGCAGCTGCATCTGGGAGCAGGCATCCAAAAGCCAGTGTAAGGCCCACCCTTCGGCCCCATCTCCGAAAGATGTTGCATCCATCTTGGGGCTGTCCCGAGTTATCTCCGCAAGTGCCACCACCACCTTTAGTGCAGTAGCATCCGTTATGGGATACCGGCAGGGTCTGGAAGCCCAACACCAAGGTAAGGTACAGATAATCTGCAAGATACTACAAGATTCTAGGGTAGAAACTCTATTACCTCAGATCCACACTGCAAGACACACAGACAACATGAAAAAACAAGGGAGGAAAGTGCCCCATACAAACCAGGATAATACGATAACAGAACCCATGGACAGAGCCAGAAGGAGTTCAGAAGGTTCATTAATTAAAACCTCTGGGACACTTTGAAAAAATCGGCAAAACAAAAAATTGATTCTTTGAAAAAGTTAATAAAATGTATAAACCCTTAGCCATGCTAACAAAGAGAAGGAAAGAGAAAACTCAAATTACTAAAATCTGTGATGAAAAAGGAAATATCACGATGAACACTACAAAATACAGAAAATAATTAGAAATTATTTTGAACATTTGTACTCCAATAAAATAGAAAATATCAAAGACAGTGACAAATTTCTAGAATCATATAATTTACCCAAACTGAATCAGGATGATATAAACAACTTAAGCCATTCAATTTCAAGCAATGAAATAGCAGACGTCACCAGAAGCCTACCAACTAAGAAAAGCCCAGGACCAGATGGATACACAGCTGAGCTCTACAAGATCTTCAAAGAAGAACTAATACCAATACTCCTCAAATTATTCCATGAATTAGAAAAAGAGAAAACACTTCAAAACTCATGATGAGGCCAATAACACCCCGATTCCAAAACTAGACAAAGACACATCAAAGAAAGAAAATGTCAGACCAATATCTCTAATGAACATAGATACAAAAATTCTCAATAAAATTCTAGAAAATCACATACAAAAACATATTTAAAAAATAGTGCACCATGATCAAGTGGGGTTCATCCCAGGAATGCAAGGTTGGTTCAACATACAGAAATCAATAAATGTAACTCATTACATCAATAGGCTCAAAGAATCATATGATCATCTCAATAGATGCATCTCGAATAGATGAAGAAAAAGCATTCAACAAAATACAGCACCCCTTCATGTTCAAAAGATTAGAAAAACTAGGGATAATAGAATTATATCACAACATTGTAAAAGCTATCTATGCTAAGCCCAAGGCCAACATCATTCTAAATGGAGAAAAATTGAAAGCATTCCCTCTAAAAACTGAAACAAGACAAAGATGCCCTCTTTCACCACTTCTATTTAACATAGTTCTTGAAACACTGGCCAGAGCAATCAGACAGATGAAAGAAATTAAAGGGATACAGATACAAAAAGAAGAACTCAAACTATTACTATTTCCTGACGACATGATTCTATACCTAGAGGATCCGAAAAATTCCACCAGAAAACTTCTAGAACTAATAAACAAATTCAGCAAAGTAGCAGGATATAAAATCAACACCCATAAATCAAAGGCTTTCTGTACATCAGTGATAAATCCTCTGAAAGAGAAACTAGGAAAACTACCCCATTTACAATAGTCTCATTAAAAAAAAAAAAAAAACCTGGGAATCAACTTAATGAAGGAGGTGAAAGACCTCTACAATGCAAACTACAGAATGCTAAAGAAAAAAAAATTAAAGAAGACCTTAGAAGATGGAAAGATCTCCATTGTTCTTGGATAGGCAGAATTAATTGTCAAAATGACCGACCATACTACCAAAAGCATTATACAGATTTAATGCAATTCCAATCAAAATCTCAATGAAATTTCTCATAGAAATAGAAAAAGCAATCATGAAATTCATCTGGAAAAATAAGAGACCCAGAATAGCCAAAGCAATCCTAGCAAGAAGAGTGAAGCAGGTGGCATCACTATACTAGACTTTAAACTATACTTCAGAGCAATAGTAACAAAAACAGTATGGTATTGGCACCAAAACAAATTTGTAGACCAATGGTACAGAATAAAGGACACAGAGACAAACCCACATCTCATACTATACAAAAGTGCCAAAACATTCATTTATTGGAGAAAAGATAACCTCTTTAACAAATAGTGCTGGGAAAACTGGAAATTAATATGCAACAAAATAAAACTAAGCCCCTATCTCTCACCATACACAAAATTCAGCTCAAAGTGGGTCAAGGACCTAGGATTTAGACCAGAGACCCTGTGCCTAATAGAAGAAAAAGTAGGCCCAAATCTTCATTATGTCAGATTAGGCCCCAATTTCCTTAGCGAGACTCCTAAAGTGCAGGAAAAATCAAGAATCAATAAATGAATTTAAATGGGATAGATTCAAACTGAAAAGCTTCTTCTCAGCAAAAGAAACAGTGAGGTGAAGAGGGAGCCTACATATTGGGAGCAAATTTTTACAACACAGAGGTGAGACAGAGCACTAATCTCTAGGATATATAAAGAACCCAAAAAACACCTAAAAAACAAGTAACCCAATCAATAAAAGGGCTAAGGAACTGAACAGACACTTCTCAGAAGAAGATATGTAATTGATCAACAAATTTATGAAAAAATGTTCAACATCTCTAGCAATTAGAGAAATGCAAATCAAAACTAAGATTTCATCTCACTCCAGTCAGAATGGCAGCTATTAAGAATACAGTTGGTGTGAATATATTTTGTATACAACCAGAGATATGAAAAATTGTGCTCTATGTGTGTAATAAGAATTATGATGCATTCCACTGTCATATATAAATTTTAAAAGTTAATAAAAAAGAATAAAAACAACAATAAATGTTGGCAATATGTGGGGAAAGGGCACACTCATACATTGCTGGTGGGACTGCAAATTGGTGCATCCAATCTGGAAAGCAGTATGGAAACTCCTTGGAAAACTTGGAATGGAACCACCATTTGACCCAGCTATCCCACTCCTTGGTTTGTACCCAGAAAACTTAAAAACAGCATACTATAGTGACATAACCACATCAGTGTTTATAGCAGCAGAATTCACAATAGCTAAACTGTAAAACCAACCTAGATGCCCTTTGATAGATGCATGGATAAAGAAACTGTGGTATATATACTCAATGGAATATTACTCAGCAATAAAAGAGAATAAAATCATGACATTTGCAGGTAAATGGATGGAGTTGGAGAATATTGCTAAGTGAAGTTAGCCAATCCCAAAAAAACTAAAGGCTGAGTTTTTTCTCTGATAAGTGGATGTGATCCATAATGGTGGTGGTGGTAGTGGTAGTGGGGAGCATGGGAGGAATGGAGGAACTTTGGATAGGGCAAAGAGGAGGGAGGAGCAGGGAGGGGGCATGGGGGTAGGAAAGATGGTGGAATGAGATGGACATCATTACCCTAGGTACAGGTATGAAGACACAAATGGTGTGACTACTTTGTGTGAAACCAGAAAAATGAAAAATTGTGCTCCATACATGTAGTATGAACTGAAATGCATTCTGCTGTCATGTATAAAAAAATAGAATAAATAAAAATTTTAAAAATTAGGAATTTAGTTTTTATTTCAGGTGGTCATGCATACAGCACAAAACAACTAAAAAAAAAGTGAAACAACCCAGGTGGTCTATAACAGAGGAAGCAAGAAAGAACAAATATTAAAAGTCAATTTGTGTTGAGCGGGAGGAAAGAATAAAAGTTCACCAGATTAGACCAAGGGGAACAAAGGGAAAGAAGCAGGGATGGGAATAGGAAGACAGTAAAATAAATAGGACATAACTTTCCTCTGTTCACATGTGCATATATGACCGGTGAAACTCCACATCATGTACAACCACAAGAATACGATCCTAGTTAGAATAAGTTATACTCCACGTATGTATATGTCAAAGTATACTTTATTGTCATGTATATATAAAAAAATAAATAAAAAGGACAACTTGTGCCCTTTGACACACCAAGGTTTTGCAATCATGGCTCATAAAAGTTCTGAAACCACAACACATTCTTACAGGCCAGTGTTACATACTCACATCATACTTTTACTGGCCAAAGTTCTGAAATCCTGCATTATTACAGACCAAGGATTCTGATTCACATAAAATTTTCACTGGCCAAGATTCTAGAATTAGATAAAATTACTTCAGGCCAAGTTTCTGGATTCACATAAGATTCTTACAAGCTAAAATTCAGAATCACAAAATCCAGTAAACCAAGATCCCCAACTCATAAAAAATGCTTTTGATCAAGCATCCAGAAATATATGAGATCCCTATTGACTGCATTTTCAGACTCATGCAAGGTTACTAGGGGCCAAGGTAGGTGGAGATTAACATTCCAGAATTATACTAAACTTCTTGTAGACCAGGCTTCTAAAATTACACACAATTCTTGTAGAACAGATTTCTGAAATCATGCAATGTTATTATAGTACTATTATGACAGCCAAAATACTGGAATTAAACATATTTATTTCAGGCCAAATTTTCAGAACCACATAATGTTTTAATAAACCAACTTTACAGGATTACAAAGTTTATTACAGGTCAAGTTTCCAGAAATATACAAGGTTAAGGTTACCAAATAGTATAACATTATCAAAAGTAAAAAATAAATAATATATTGCCGGCCAATGTTCCAGAATTACCTGTCCTTTTAAACCATTGGATCTAGATTCACAAAGCATTCCCATCATTACCCCATACACATAGGAAGACACAAATGGTGTCGCATGCCCCGACCCCTCCGCCTCTGTTCCCCCTGCCTCCTTCCTTTCTTGAACCTAGGGCCTTGTGTTTGCTAGGCAATCACTCTACCACTGAGCTACATCCTCAGCAACACATAATTTTTGTAGATGATATTCCCAGTCTCTGCCTCCTGAGTCTCCCAACTCAGCTGACAATTAAAGTTGAGTATGTCTACTTCGTCTACTTCCAAGTTAGGTAATACTCACAAAATATCACCCTTTCCAATGCCGGTGCAGGCAAGCACTTGCTCTCTCTCATGCTTGCTCTCTCTCTCTCTTCAATGCCTACTATTTCATAGACCAGAATACAAGTGTTTATATATTTATGAGCTGGAGGAGAACAAGAGAGAGAAGTGATATTATCAATATGTAATAGTAATAATGATAATAAGAACGATATTTATTGAATGCCTACTGCTTGGATCAGCTTTTTCACTGCTGTGATCGAAAGACCTGACGAGATCCATTTTAGAGGAGGAAAAGCTTATTTGTCACTCACAGTGTCAGAGGCCTCAGTCCTTAGATGGCCAACTCCATTGCTCTGTGCCCAAAGTGAGGCACACCATCATGGTCAAAAATGTGACAGAGGAACGCAGCTCAGAACATGGCACCAGGAAGGGGAGAGGGAGAGGGGGAGGGGGAGGGGGAGGGGGAGGGGGAGGGAGAGGGAGAGGGAGAGGGAGAGGGAGAGGGAGAGGGAGAGGGAGAGGGAGAGGGAGAGGGAGGAGAGAGCTTTCCTCACCATGGACAAGCAAATCCAAAGGCACACCCCCAGTGACCTAGCAGGGGATTAATGCACTGATGATTAAGTTAAGGCTCTCACAATCCAATCATTTCACCTCTAAGCTTTCTTGCCTTGCTTCCCATGTGGGTCTTCAGGGGACACCTCATACTTAAACCATAACACCTACCATGTGCATCATACTAATTTCTTGACACCCAGTAAACCTATGATTGACTCATCATTATAATCAATATGTTGATACATGTTTTCAATATTCTCATATTGTAGATGGAAAAACAGCCTCAGAAAGCTTAGGTAAGTTGATTAAGCTCACACGACTGCAAAGTAACAATTTAATGTTTGTAAACCTGGTTGTTGAGTCTAGGGATACACCCCAGAATTGTTGATTCTGCCTCAGCATTGGGGAGGAGCATGGGGAAAAGTTAACCCACTCTTTGGGGTCAAAAATACTAAATTCCAGCAGAAAAATAAGGATTCATCCACTTGCAAATATGATTCCTCCCAAAAGTGGGCAAAATGTGAAGCACAAAGGAGACTTGAAGAGGCATAAATCAAAATAAGATGGTCAGAAAGAAACTTCAAGAACATTTCCGTGTAACTAAGAACCATGTATCATGCCTCATCATGTCAGAACACATAGAGGAAAAAAAAAAACAAGATATATTGGAAAAGGGCTTGCAACTTTCAATGAATTTTCAAAGGGTAATTTAGTAGTCTTTAATTAGCAATAAGTAGGGAAAGGGATACCTGGATCTTCTACTGTATTCTTCAGTCTGATTGTAAACTACCATAAAAATGTTTAAAGCAATATCCTTTCCTTTAAGAAATCCCACTTTACCAGGAGAAACTGATGGACAAAGACCAAACATAAATGTGGTTGTGGTTAGCTGCATGTACATGTAAGCACATATGTGGGCATGGGGGTGTACATGTGTGTGTGTGCATGTATGTGCACGTGTGTATATGTGCCTCCTGGAGGTAAAGATGATAGGCTGGATCTAGAGGGACAAGAAAGACAGTGTGCAAAGTGGGTGCTGGAAGCAGAGGTGCTGGGAGGCCTTCCCAGTTAGCAGAGTTGAGAGCAGGCAAGCCCAGGGGACAGGGCACCAGTGTGCATGGAGGACCAAGGAACACACCTGCCTTGGACATAGAGCTTGTGTTAGGAAGCTGTGGAGGAGGTTTAGGCCTCACTGGACTTTGGATCAACCTGTTGGCTGTAGAAAACCACTGAACATGAGGTGTGAGATGGGAGGCTATGCACGAGTACATGCAGAATGTGTTGGGGGAAAGTTCACAGAAAGGTTTCCACCCTTTGATCACTTTCTCTGGGCTTGTATTCTGGGCAATGACCTTCCTTCCTTCCTTCCTTCTTTTTTTCTTTTCTTTTTCTTTTTCTGTGCTGGGGATCAAACCCAGGGCCTCATGTATACTACACATGTGCTCGACACCTGAGCTACATCCCCAGCCCAGGGAACTGATATTTCAATAGACTATTTCATGTTTTTAACTCTAACCCATCATTATTATTATTTTAACGACTGTTTCATGCTAAATGAAACCTTTAAATTATGTTGAAAAATTACTATTCTTTGAGAGAGTGGTTGGGGAGGCACTGCTACTCATCTCTCTGACCTCATTCTGTCAAGGTTCCTGGGAGAGGAGGCCCACCCCAGGTTCAGCTTCTCCCTTCTTACCACAAGGGAGAACATTTGTCACGAGTCAGCTGATACGCAGTGATCTAGCTGCACTATCTCTATCTCCAGTCTCATCTGTTGGAGAGTCCATTCTGACCAGATTTATCTGTTTATTTGCTTATGCTTTCAGGAAATATTTTTGCACACTTATTCCATGTCTGTTGAACAGCAGACATGCTAATCTATTTCGGCTCTCCCCAGATTAGCTGAGAGTTTCTGGGTTAAGAATTAGTGCACAGAATCCTGGCTGTGATAGAGCCAGTGTTCATATTCACCTGCCCACAAAAACAAACCAGTAGACTGATCAAAACACATTAAGTAGCTATTTCCAGACATTGGTTAATGGGTAGCATGGAAGTATGATTCCCAAGAGAAGGGAGAAAAAGGATGAGCCAAATCATCTTGGTGGATTGTGTCTAGTGGCACATTCTGGACTGTGATGTAGAGTATAATGTTCCAGCTGAGGTGAAGAAACCAAGAACACTCAGGGACGCTGAGGTAGCTGGAAATATGACTAGAGTTCTAGAGAAGGGGGCACTATGCAGAAAACTATAATCAGTAGAGGAAAAGGAACCTGGGGAGAGAGGAGGGGAGGGAAAGGGGAAGTACCAGGGACTGAATTTTTGGAGCAAATTATATTTCATGCTTATATAATTATGTCAAAATGAACCTCAACAATATGTATATCCATAATGAACTGATTTTAAAAGGAGCTAAACTTTTATAAAAAACAAATAAAATAGTTGTTTTTTTTTTGTAATTTTGGTCAATATGTTCAAAGACTTTAAGGAAAATGTAAACACAAACAGGAAAAATAGAATCACAAAATAACCATTAAAAAACACATGAAATTTCTAGAGATAAAAAAAAATAGAATATGTGAAATTCTCCAGATGGGGTTAAGAGCATATTTTTTTAGAAATCAGTGAACCTGAAGAAATAGCATTAAGAACTATCTAAAATGTAATGAGGGGTGGGGTAGGGACTGAACAATAAATAAACAAAACTAAAATGACTAATTGAGCAACATTGAGCAGTATGATATGTACATAGGTAAAGTCCTAGAGGAGAAGAGAAGAGACAGGAAAATAATTAAAGAAGTACTGGACAAAATTTTTCCAAATTTCAATGAATAATTTAGACCTACAGTTCCAAGAAATTCAACAAATCCTAACCAGAATGAAAGCAAAGAAAATCATACACAGAGACATCAGTTATGAAATCAGTGATGAAACTATTGAAAGTAGCTAGAGAAAAATAAAAAAACACCCTATGACGGGGCAGAAAAAAAAAATCATAACAGAACTGAAGACTTTTGGTCATAAACTATGCACATCAGAAAACAATAGAAAACAGGTTTACAATACAGAAAGGACCAAAAAGTCATGTCAACCTAAATTTTATATCCAGTGAAAATGTCTTTCAAAACCAAAAACAAACCAAAGGCCTTTTCAGACCAACACAAGAAGATGGAATGCAATCCTGGCAGACCTGCACTGCAAGAAGACTAGAGGAAATTATCCAGGCAGAAATAAAATGATACTCGATGGAAACTTGGATCTCATGAAAGGAATAAAGAACATCAAAATAAGCAGATATGTCAGTAAATGCTTTTCTCACTTTGTAAGTAATTTAAAAGATAGTTGAACAAATATATAATAATAACATAAAGCATGGGAAGGGGGAAAAGTAAAGTATAGTGTTCTAAAGATTATAGTCTGTATATAAAAGTATGTGATTTTATTTAAAGGTAGACTATGATGAGTGAAAGAAATACATTGTAAGCCACGGAACAACCACCAAAAATCTTTTTTAAAAAGTGATCAAAGAGTGGAACGCAAAAATAGGAAGCAAATAAGATGGTAGATTCATGCCAAAAACTACACTGTTATAAATGCTCTAATCAGGGGCTGGAGTTGTGGCTCAGTGGTAGAGCAATTGCCTAGCATGTGTGAGACCCTGGTTTCGATTCTCAGCACCACATATAAATAAATGAATAAAATAAAGGTCCATCAACATCTTAAATAAATAAATAAATGCTCTAATCACTCCAATACAAAAATCATAGATTGTCCTATAGAATAAAAAGATCCAACCACATTGTGTTTAGAAGAAACCTACCATACACATAAAGTTACACATAGCTTGCAAGTAAAAAAATGGAAACAGCTAATCTATGAAAATAATAATCATAAGAAAATTGGTGTGACTGTATTAATATCAGAAAAAGTAGCATTTAGAAAAAAAGAAATACAACCAGAAATTAAAATGAATATTTAATGAGAAAGCATACAATTCATCAAGAGAAGTCAAAACTCCTAAATATGTATACTGTTTCTAATAACTTCAACGTATATAAAGGAAATTTGTAGATTTGCAAGGATAAATAGACAGGTCTACAATTATTGTTGGAGATTTCAACACTCATCTCAATTATTGACAGAAGAGGTAGTTAGTAAACCAGTGAGGATAAAGAAGCCTTGAGCAGCACTCTGATCCAATTTAGCATTATTGACACTTATTGAGCATACATTCAACCCCAGCAAAATGCACATTATTTCCAAATGCACATAGAACATGTATCAAGATAAGCTATTTTCTATACCATAAGACCGTCTCAATATATTTTTGAAGAAATGAAAACAAGGCATGTTTTTTGACCAAAATGAAATTGAATCACAAATCAATAATAGAAAGATAAAGAAAACCCTCAAATATATGGAAATTAGTAACACTCTTCTAAATAACCCTTGGTTTAAAGAGTTTTAAAGATATTTTTAGGGCTGGGAATGTGGTTCAAGTGGTAGCAGGCTTGCCTTGCATGCGCAGGGCGCTACGTTCAATCCTCAGCACCACATAAAAATAAAATAAAGACGTTGTGTCCACTGAAAACTAAAAAAAAAAAAATATTAAAAAATTCTCTCTCTTAAAAAAGAGAGATTTTTAGAAAATAAAAGTCAACATAGAAAAATTTGTGGGATACTGGTAAAGTTACTTGGTGAAAAATGTCTGCTTTGCTTATTTCAGGAACAGGGAAAGATTTTCATCAACATTCTAATCTTCTATCTTAAGAAACTAGAAAGAGAAGAGTGATTTATGCCCAAAGTAAGTAGAAAGAAAAAAATAATATAGAGAAGTCACTAAAACAGAAAAACTATTGAGAAACAACAAAACTAAAAGCTTACTTTTGAAAATATTAATATATTAAAAAATTTGTGAAAGGTTTGTGTGTGTGTGTGTGTGTGTGTGAAGGAGTGGGGTGGGAGAAGGTACATAACACAATGGATGAAAGAGGAGACATAACTACAGATTCTAGAGACAAAAGCAGCATAGAAAGGGAGGGTAATGAACCACTTTATGCCAGTTAAAATCAACTTGGATAAAGTGGCCAACTAGTAAATGACATAACTCACTGAAAAAGAAATAGAAAACCTAAGTAGCCTTACACATGTTATGACTATGTCTGTTGAATTTTGTAAATGATACCACTTCATTAGTTATTTTTGCTGCCTATTGGTCTGCTTTTACTGATAACCCTTTCAAAGAACATAAGCAAATAAAAAGCTTTAGCTAGTCACTCCTAAATCAATGAGTACATAGGAAGCAAAAAGTGGTAGTTATGCTTTTTAACACATTAAATATGAAAGAACACTGATGTAAAAAACTGTATCTCCCAATCAGTCACAGTAAGGGCACACTCACAGAAAGTCAGGAAATAAAATCTTAGCCTTCCACATCACAGTCAAGCTGTTTCCCATTGAATAACCATGTATTTGGCTCCCTGTGTCTCTCCAAGAAACACTGGAATTTCAGGGACCAGAGAACATCTGGCAGAGGTTGAAGAAAAGCAAAACACTGATTAGTTTAGAGATTCAGGTTGTCTATTCCGTTTCCACTTTTAAAGTTTGCTTTGGCCAGTTAGCTTTTAAAGAAAATAATCGAATGGATTCATAAATGCTTAATTAAGTCATTGTTGTGGTTTCTTAGCTCTGTTTTTGTGTGTAATTTTTGCTAAAATTTGAGTACAATAAAAATTGAAACTGAAATTGCAAACTCAAACACAACCCATATTCATTAAAGAAATTGAATTCATAATTTAAGTTTCCCCCATAAACAAAATACTCCAGATGCAGATGTCTTTAATAGAAAATTCCAACAAGCATTTAAGAAAGAAATATACCAATTCTAAAACACAAAAACAAACTCTTTAAGAAAAAGGAGAAGGAGGAAATATATCCCAGCTATTTACAAGACCATCTAAGACAAAACCTACATAAATACACTATAAAAAGTAAAACAAAACAAAAATCATAGACCAATATCACTCATGAAAATCCTTACAAAATATAAACAAATGGAATAAACAATATTTTAAGGGACAATATATCATGCAAAGATAAGGATTATCTCAGGAATGGTAGATTGCTTTAATATTCAACAGTCAAGTGCTGGAGGTGTAGCTTAGTAGTAGAGCACTTGCCTAGTATGTGTGAGCCCAGGGTTCTATGAGATTTGAGCCATTAATAAATTAATTTGAGTTAATTAATTCAACCATCAACGTAATTCATCACACTAACAGATAAAGGATAAAACCCATAGAATCATCTCACTAGTTGTCAAGGAAGTATTTGAGAAAATTCATCAGTAAATTGTTATTCAAATTACCAATAACTAGGAATAGAAAGAAACTTTTTCAACATAATAAAGAGGATCTCTGAGAAATCTTCAATCTGATGATGAGGTTAGTGATGAAAAGTTGCACACTTTCCTTTTAATGTCAGAAGACAAAATGTCTGTTTTTATTGCCTCTATTCAACAAGGTCCTGAAGCTCCTATCTAGTGCAGCGAGGCAAGACAAAGAAGTAACAGGAATTGCAAAGGAAGAAGTAAAACTGTCTCCATGCAGAGAGCATGACTGTGTACCTAGGAAACCCTAGGAATATATTTGTTAAAAGGTACAAAAACTAGCAAGTGATTTTTGCAAGGTCACAGGATGAAAGGCCAATAAGCAAACATCAGTTTTTCTCTGCTAGCAACAAAAGTTAGAAATAAAAAATTAACAAGATACCATCTGCAATATCATTAAATAATAGGAAATGCTTAGGGTTAAGTTTCACAAACTATATGTAAGACTTATTCTTTTAAACTACAAAACAATGCTGAGAGAAATGAAAGAAGATCTAAATAAGTGGAGAGTTATACTATGTTCATGGAAAACTTCTAAAATGTGAATTCACTCCCTATTTACCAATAGATTTAAAACAATACAAATGAAATCCCAGAAGGATTTTTAAAAGTAATTGCCAAGTTTATTCTAAAACATATATGAAAATGCAAAAGACTTTGAAAGCTAAAGCAAATTTAAAAGATGAAAAAAGAAAAGCTAGAAGACTCATATTACCTGATTTCAATAATTACTATAGAGCTACAATAACCAAGAGAATGTGGTACTGGAATCAAAGTTGTCATATAGATTAATGGCATAGAATAGACCCAAAGCTACATGGTCAACTGACTTTTCAATATATTTCAATGATGGAAATGACAGTATTAAAAATGGAACTGAAATAACTAGATATTCATATGGGGAAAGATGAACCTCAATTCCTACTGACATCACATTTAAAAATTAACTCAAAGTAGTTAAGAAACAAAAAAATAGAAGATAAAACTATAATGACTAGAGAAGAGGAAAGAAACAAGGGAAAAATTGTGACTTATACTGAGTTAAGGGATTCTTGCTGGAAAAAAAAAATGAAAAACTACAAAAGTAAAAAAAAAAAAACCTGATAACTTAGTTCTATTAGACTGCTAGGGTTGCTGTAGCAGAATACCACAGACTGGGAGACTTGAAGCACAGGAATTATTTTCTCATGGTTCTGGAGGTAGGAAGTCCAAGATCAAGGTGCTAGCAGGGTTGATTTTTCCTGAGGTCTCTCTTCCTGACTTGCACACTGAAGTCTTCTCATTGTGCTCTCTGTACATGCACATCGTGGTATATCTTTCTCTTTTGTAAGGACTGTAATCCTAGTGGATCAGAGACCCACCTTATGACCTCAGCTAATCCTAACTACAACCTTGAAAGTCTTATCTTGGAGCACAGCTGCATTGGAGGTTAGTGCTTCAATGTATGAATTTGTGAATTCTGAAACAATGTTCATCAATTAAAAACTTGTGTTCTTTGGAAAATATCTTTAACAAATGAGAGACAAACAAGAGACTAGGAGAAAATATTCACTTTACACATATATGACAAAAGACACTATGAATATCTAAAAAAATCTTAGAATTTGATAATAACATAAAACCCAATTAAAAATATGTTGGTGTAGCTCAGTGGTAAAGCACTTGCTTAGTACAACAAAAACTAAAAATATCCAATGTTCGATAGATTCAGAGAGACACTTCACACAAAAAAGATGTAAACATATGAAAAGATGCTCAACATTATTAGTTATTATAAAAAGAAAAATTTAATAGTACACTGTGTTATAACTGGATACCCACTAGAATGGTTAATATTTAAAAACCGACAACCAAGAATTGGAAGGATTTGGAACATTGCTGGTGATAGTATAAAATTGTGTAACCTCTTTTGAAAATTTTAACAGGGCTGGGGTTGTGGCTCAGTGGCAAAGCACTTGCCTAACATGTGTGAGGCCCTGGGTTCGATCCTCAGCACCACATAAAAATAAATAAACAAAATAAAGATATTGTGTCCAACTACAACTAAAAAATAAATGTTAAAAAAAGAAAATTTTAACAGTTTCTTATAAAACTAATAAACATTTATCGTGTGATCCTGTAATTTCTTCCTCTGTGAATTTACCCAAGAGATTTGAAAACATATGCCTACATGAAGACCCATACATACACATTCATAGCAGCTTACTAAAAACTATAAATTACCCAAATGTGCATAAACTGGCAAATTGTGATGCTCCATAAAAGAAGTTGGGTACATGGGGCTGGGGCTGGGGCTCAGTGGTAGAGCACTTGCTTAGCACATGCGAGGCCCTGAGTTCGATCCTCAGCACCACATAAAAATAAATAATAAAATGAAGGTATAGTGTCCAACTACAACTAAAAAAAAAAAATAAATTACAAAAAAGAAGTTGGGTACAAAAGAGAATATACTCGTGTTTCCATTCATTTCAAACTCTAGAAACTCTGGAAGTAATATATCTATGCCATAGTGACAAAAACGCTGGCGAGCACTGTCTAGAGCTGTTCTAAGAGTGACTGGGATGGAGCACAAGCAAGTTTGGAGATGAAGACGGGTTCTGTGAGATTTGAGCCATTCTGTTGAAAGGGCTTCAATTCACATTTGTCAAAACTCTTTGCACTGTACACTTCAGATGGGGGCACTTTTACTGCCCCCCCACTATATCTCAGCAAAGTTAATAGAGGTGATTAGAACACTTTTTTAAAGAATCCAGCAAATCAAGTTTGACTCTGCCCAGAAGCCCTTTCTATAAACAAAGTTGGCAATTTTAACTATCTTGTAGGGGTCTTGGTTTCTGAGCGAGAGACAGATGTGAACTTGAGACAGGAGTTTGGATGTTTGCATTGAGTTAGAACGTAACAGAAATTCTGTTTCTACTTTTTAACAAATGAAAAATATTTTCCCTGAACCTTGCAAAAATCTGTGTCAAGAACTGAGTTACACTTAGCTGGAAGCCCTGTTGAATCCTCCCATGACCCGGATGAGGGGAAGCTCTCTTTTTCCAAAATTTGACAAATTCTCCAATAATTTGCTTCAAAACATCTGTAGTCCATCCTATTTCAGCAATGTTTCAAAAAGACAACTCTGTACAAAATGCTTCAGAATTTACTTTGAAAAGGAAGGTTGTATTCATCTTACCCCTGGAATTTTGAGAGACTTATTTCAGAAAAGGCTTCAATTTACATGCCTATCATTTTAGAACATAATGGATCCCATTAACTGTTACATGATGTCAGTTTGCTTTGTTGTTTTTTTAATTTTTTATTTATTTTTTGTTTCCTGGGGTTTTGTGGGGGTGGGAGGAGCAAGGGTTAGTTAAGCTGCTTGTCTGACAGGGGCAGATGAGTCTGATTTAGTTAGACCCAGATGTACCTAAATATAAGACAGACGAGAATAAACACTGAATAAGAGTTTTAGTGAATTTATGGTGTATTTCTCATTAATTCCTGTGGGTTCCTTTTGGCCCCAGAATTTGATTTATAATTCTCCATTCCTTTTTAAATAACTTCTGATGCAACAGTTCAGAGCCAGTGCCAGGCTGGGAGCTTCAACCTGCCATCAGTTGCTTCAGTGCAGCATAAATCAGTTCAGCAAATGTTCCGAGAGCACCTACTGTATACCTAGACCTCTGGTGGGTCCTGTGGAGTAGTCAGGAGAAGGTTCTGGCTCAGGGAGACTAGGATCAAAAAGAAGCATGAATGGAAGCTTCTTCTGGATTCTTGAGCCAGAAAATCTAAATTTTAATTAGGATTCCTCTACTTAATTAGCAGCATTAGAAGAATTCATTTAATTTCTTTATTTAATACATTTTAATGAGCTTCACCATCTTCATGTGCAAAATGGAAAAAAAAATGATACCTATTTACACCCCTGGACTTGGTTGAAATTCCAAGATAATGTTTAGGATGACACTTTTAAAAATAAAAGTGCAATCACATGTTGATCATTAGGTTGTGATGGGGAGATAAGCCTAATCGCCTCAGCAAAAAGTGCACAAAAAGTACTTATGATTTATTTGTTTATTCCTTCATAGAACAGCAGAAGGATTTAGGGGAAATAATAGGTTCTATTATCTTGAAAATCACTAAAGGAAGATTTTAAATGATAAAGAGTTATGCTTTCACTCTGGCTATGATAGAGTAGCTTGTGTCAGATCAAAAAAAAATCCACTTAAATAAAACGAAATAAACTGTTTTTTAAAATATCTTTCAAGAGGCTTTAGTGCTCCCAAGGCAGCCACTATTCAACAGGGCCAAGATTTGGGGGGCGGAAAAAAGAGAGAGAAATTTCTTTGAAAGATCCTAGTACTTGGACGTCACTTTTCCCCATGGGACATTTTGTGTGGGGTGAGGGCTGAGACCCTAATAGAGGTGACCCAGGAGCAGGCAGAAAAGCTGCAGAGCTCTGGGCTGTCACTCAGAGCAGGGACAGAGGAGCCAAGTCCAGGCTTCCAAGGCAGCCACGGCTGCAGGAGCCAAGATGCAGGGGACAACCAGCTCACAGAAGTGAGCCTGGCGGTTGGCATTCTCCTCCTCGGGGAATCTGCCCATTCTTAGCTGTAAGGTGAGAAGCTAAGAACTTTTTAAAAAGGCGACTGAAAAGCTTTCATGATCCCTGTGTTACCATCTAGGGGTGCTGGATGCCTTGTCTCCATTCAGCAAAGAATTGAAGAACAGGACCCAGAGAAAGCAAGCAATAGACAGACCTCTCTGAAGAGAAGGGCCCCAGAGCTGGGAATCCAGTGGGGGAGTCCTGGCCTGTTCTTTTCATGGCCTCTGGAGTTTCCTCCTCTCCTTTTCTCCTCCCCTGTCCACACACTCCTCACTATTATTTTTTGGGGCCCTCTCTGCCCACATGTCTGCTTTAGTTTTTCTATTGGGCCCCCTGCTTAGGAGCATGGGTACGAAAATGTCTGTCTGATTGGGTCCCCGGGCTTGTGTCCACAGCCCTTTCCTCAACCAGGGAGTTGGCCTCATCAGAAGACCCTCTTAGCTGGAAGCCCTTTGTTCAGGCCCTGCCCACAACCTCCTCACTCACCATCTTGCCCTGGCTGCCTAAGCCCCTCTCTATCTCCCTCACCTGGGGGACAGAAATTTAAATTTAGCATTTTCTAAGGATGAAAGATCTGAAAAAAAATCCCTGAATCCGGGACCACTGAAGTGCTGCACCCTAGTAGGCAAGTGTCAAGTAGGACACATGTAGGACAAATGTCAAGACTCGAACCAAACTTCAAGTTGATTCAGCTCTGGATTGAATTGAGATGGACAGACAGCCTCCACTCTAGCTGCTTGCTAAAGGCAAGGTCCTCTCTAGGAGAAGACAACATCATCAAAACCTTCCACAAGTTTTCATTGGATGCTCCAGTATTTAGTCAAAAATACTAACATATTGAGTTACAGGAACAAGAGAAAAAAATGGGCAAAACAAACACAAAGTAACCTAGGTATTAGAGTTATCAGACATTAACATAATCGTGACTAATGTGTTCATAAAAAAGATAAAATAAGATGCAAACTTTTACTTGAGAATTCTGTTTATAAAACAATCAAATTCTAAAATGGAAAAATAATGTCATTCATGAAGTTAAGAATTGAATATATGGGGGGGTGGGGTTGTATCTCAGTGGTAGAAAGCTTTCGTAGCATGCATGAGGCACTGGTTGCATATAAATGAATAAATAAAAAATAAAGGTCCATCAACAACTTAAAAAAAATTTTTAAAAAGGAATTGAGGACTGGGGATGTGGCTCAAGCGGTAGCACGCTCACCTGGCATGCGTGCGGCCCGGGTTCGATCCTCAGCACCACATACAAACAAAGATGTGTCCGCTGAAAAATAAAAAATAAAAAATATTAAAAATTCTCTCTCTCTCTCTTTCTCTCTCTCTCTCTCTCTTAAAAAAAAGGAATTGAATATATAGCTCAACAGCAGATTGGCATGTCTGGAGAGGATTACTTATATTGTATTTTTTAAAACATATTAAAAACATAAGGAAATGGTAGAAAGTCTAAATATATGTGCAATTATAGTCCCAGAAGAAGAAAAGAATGGAGAAGTGATATTTAAACAAATACAGAAACTATCACCAAGAATTTCCCACAATGATGACATAAGGGCAGAGATGCAAGAAGTGCTTATGAAGTCCAAGTAGGATAAAGAGAAAGAAAACCACACTCAGAATATCATAACAAACTGAACACCAGATATAAAGAGAGCATTCATAAAAGGAGTCCAGGGTAGAAAAACACATACTAAATAAATAAATAAATTAAAAGATGAAAAGCCAGAAGACAATGGGGTGATATCTTCAAGTTTCTAAAACAAAAACAATTGGCAACCTAGAATTCTACACCCAGAAAAAAATATCTTTCAAAACCATAGGCAAAATAAAATTATTTCCAAGTTGGATGTGGTAGTGCACACCTATAATCCCAGCAGCTCAGGAGGCTGAGGCAGGAGGATCACAAGTTCAAAGCCAACCTCAGGGGCTGGGGATGTGGCTCAAGCGGTAGCGTGCTCGCCTGGCATGCGTGCGGCCCGGGTTCGATCCTCAGCATCACATACAAACAAAGATGTTGTGTCCGCCAAAAACTAAAAAATAAATATTAAAATTCTCTCTCTCTCTCTCTCTTTAAAAAAAAAGCCAACCTCAGCAATTTATCAAACTAGTGAGACCCTGTTTCAAAATAAAATAAAGAAGGGTCAGGGATTTAGCTTAGTGACTGATCATATTTGGATTCAATCCCCAGTACACACACACACAAAAGAAGAAGAAGAAGAAGAAGAAGAAGAAAATTATTTCCAGACAGATAAGAATCAAGAGAATTCAACACCAGTAGACCTGCACTAACAGAAAAGGTAAGTATGTGGGCAATTAAGTGAATATCAGTATCACAAGACATTAATTAATGTTTTTTTTTAATATTTATTTATTTATTTAGTTCTTCTCTGCTGACACAACATCTTTGTTGGTATGTGGTGCTGAGGATCGAACCTGGGCCGCACGCATGCCAGGCGTGCGCGCTACCGCTTGAGCCACATCCTCAGCCCCATTTAATTAATGTTAACTTAAAATATATAAATAAAATTAAAATGCATGCAAATAATAACCCCCCCCCCCAAAGATGACTAGATGGGAGTAAAAATGTTCTAGCATTGTCTAAGAATTTATAAACTTAATAACTTATAATAAGTTGAATAATCTAGGGCAAGCTCTAAAATAATAGTAAAAAAACCCATAAAATTGACAAGCTAATGGCGGAGATGGAATAATGAAAATTATTTTATTAACTCAAAAGAAAGCAAGAAAAAGGAACATGAAATAGGTATGAAAAATAAAAAATAGTCAACATGGTAGATATAAAAGCAAACATGACAGCCAAAGAAATAAATTAAATATCAATGGACCAAATATTTCATCTAAAAGACAAAGGTTTTCAAACTAGATGTAGAAAAGTATGCTGCCTACAAGAGACTGGCTTTAAATGTGAAGTTAAATAGTATAAAAGAACACTAAATCAATATTCCATCCCTGTTTACTTCCAAAAATAGTAGTTCCTGCCAGGCATGGTGATGCACACTTGTATACAAGAGGCTGAGGCAGGAAGATTGCGAGTTCAAGGCCAGACTCAGCAAATTAGAAAGGCTCTAAACAACTTATTGTGACCCTGTCACAAAATAAAAAAGTACTGAGGATGCGGCTCAGTGATTAAGTGCCCTTGGGCTCAATCCCTGGTACCTACTACCACTACTACTACTACTAATGACGATAATAATAGCAGCTCCACATGGTTCAGTCTAAAATGAGGGCATAGTGAAGCTAAAAGTAAAGGGATGGAACAAATATCCTGTGTCAACAGTAAGCAAGAGAAAGTAGAGTTAAGGCAAGAGCATTTTTAGAATCCAAGAGAGACATTTCATACTGACTACCATGTTCATCTATCAGGAAGTTATAACTCTTCTAATTTTTTTTATGTATCTAATGCCATACCTTCAAATTATATAAAGCAAAAATTAACAGAATAGGAGAAGCAAACAAAAATTACAATTATAATTACAGGTTCTAATATGCCTCTTTCAATAACTGATGGAACAAGAAAAAAACAAAATTTTTAAAAAAAACCTCAAATAGATCTGAACAGTGTAACAAACCCACTGAATTGCATATGCAGAACCTGTATCTAACATCAGTAGAAGGCACTTTCAAGTGCACATGAAGCACATCAACACTAGCCACACACTAGGCCATAAAGTACATCTCAACAAATTTCAAATAGCAGAAATGATTCAAAGTATGTGCTTTGGCCACTTTGGAATGGACCAATAAATAACTAAAATCAAGGCACTAACAAGGACAAAATAACTAGAATATTCCAAAATATTTGAAAATTTAAAAATGATGCTTCATATAATACATGGATTTGTAAAAGCCACAATAGAAATTAGAAACCAGTTGAACCGATAACCCTGATATATAAACTTATGTAGTTAAATCTGTGCTTGGTGGGAAATTTAGAGCATTATGTGCTTATGTTAGAAAAGAAAAAAGGCTGAAATCAAAATTTCTAATACTCATCTCAATTGTGTCAGCAAAAGCTATATTTAGAAACATATGTATGACCTTAAATTAATGTATTAGAAAAAAACCTGAAAATCAACAAATATCTATCTCGAGAAATTAGTGCAAAGAATAGCAACCATATCCCTCAAAAAGTAATAAGAAGAGCAGATACTAATGAAATAGAATATAAACAAGAAAGAAAAATTAATAGAATCAAAAGTTAGTTGTTTGAAAAACTCATAAAACTGGTAAACTTCTAGAAAGATTATCAATGTTAGTTATGAAAAGATAAATATTCATAATGAATTTAACATTTAACAAGCCATATAGCAGCGCAGTAAGAGTGAAGTCTCTGAAATCAGACCACCTAGGATGTTGGGATTTAAGAATTAATAATGTAGAATTAATCTGCCTGGCAGTTTGGGTAAATTCTTGGCCATTGTCTTTTCAAACATGACTTCTGCTTCATTTTCTCTTTTCTCTCCTTCTGGGACTCCACACACACACACTTGCAAACGTGTTCACTAGTGCACTTTCTGAAGAGTCATGTCTCCTTAGAGCTTGTCTGTCTGGGCCACGTTCTCTGCAGGCTACTGACTGGACTTCTCCTGAGGTTCCCTGCAGGATATTGCAGTCATGAGGTGTGGCTTGGCTACAGCAGGTCAGTTCTGCAGCGATGGGCCCTTTGCACACATGCACATACACACCTTCAGGTCAGAGAGTCCCTGTGAGGCGCTGCCCAGTGTCCTACATGCTCTCCCTTTGCTCCTTATATGAAGGCTTGGACCTAGAGCAGGACAGCTAAAATCAGTGGCCCAGTCTCCTCCTCAGCTGGAGGCCCAGCATTGGGAGGCTCAAGCACTGCATACCTGCTTATTGTCTTGCTCAGTGTTTATATAAAGCAAGCTACCCTTGCTTCACAGAAAGAAACAGAGAGGTCATGACAGGGTGACCAGGGAACCCCAGGGGAACCCTAGCGGGGAAGTAAGCCTGAAGCACATGCCCAGATGGCCCCAGTTCTAGCAGCAAGACTGCAATGCCGTGGACTGGACCCACTTAGAAGAAAGAGAATAGCTGTTTCCTAGGGAGCAAGGAAAGCCCAAAGGGAGAGGAGGCTAAGGAGAAGAGAGAAAGCCTGAGGAGAAAATGAGAGGGAGCAGGCAAGACAGAGCAGGAGGGAATGCGGACAGAGGAGGGGAGGAGAGAGTGGAGGGGAGTCAGAGGAGGGCAGAGAGGAGAGGGAAACAGAAAGAGAAAAGATGGTTCTCCGTCACTGCCACCCACACGTTCCAAGTACCAGCTAAAAATGATTTGCATTTCACCAGGAATGGTGCCTAGCATCTTAAAGCATGAAGTGCCAATGGCAGAAATTTTTAGGTTCAGGGCTCTCAAATGCAGGAGACTCCATTCACATCTTGGAAACTTTTAGTTTCTCTGCCTGAAGTCAGGATTCATTCCAGGAAGCCTGAGCCTGTACCCTGGCAGCTGAGATCTGGAAAGGAGAGAAACTTTTCTTGTGTGTGTGTGTGTGTGTGTGTGTGTGTGTGCGCGCACACGCGTGTGTGTGGTTTTATTTTTTTTAAAACTGATCTTTGAAATCAACTTCTTTTCAATGAGGAACTTTAAAACCAAAATCAACCCCTAAACTAAGACTGCCTCCCCCAAATTCTAGATCATAAAATCGTCTCTCTCACCCTGGGATCTTTAGGCTCACCCTTACCATGTCCTTATGAGGACTTCTGCAGTTTGAGAAATATTATTTCAAAGTCGAGACAGCCAGATTGATAATAAATCACCATCTAACATGTATGGTTTGGCCCCTTGGCCATGCTGGGAATGAGGATTCAGGGCAAAGGAATCCACCTTAATGGTTTTTCCAATGGTTCCAGTCCTGTTTTCGTGATTCGGCCTTCAGAGGCCCCATTTCTCCCCCTCATTCTTGCCAGACCTGTAACCAGGACCCTCTTCTTCTCCTTGGGCCCTTAAACTCTGGCATATAAGACAGTCTGTGGCCTGAGAGGCCTGCCCTCAGCTGTCCGAGCCATGGATGGAGGAGGCAGTCCATCCTGTCAGGAGGAGGAGCAGTGAGCACTAGCCAGCTGCAGAGCAGAGGCCACCCGGCAGGCAACAAGAGGAGGCTGCCTTCCAAGTGGAAAGCAGCAAGAAATATGTTGGAATCCGCCTCAAGAGTCATGGAATTTTTTTCAATATCCTTTTCAAACACTTTGAAAAAAAAATATTTAAAGGCAGGGGAAATTAATTAGGGCCCTTTGTGCTGGAATTGCCTGCCACAGAGTTCCTCCAGCAAGAGAAGTAAAAATAGAACCTGTGAGGGCTTGAAAATGCACTGCAAACAAAGATCATATTTAGGAGCTCAATGAGGCATGACTATCCAAATAGGAAGAATGAGGCTAATCGTTTCCATCGCTGCAGAGGGAAACAGTGGCAGTCTTCTCTGGGTCCTTGGAACAGCCTAAAAACTGGAAGAACCCCTAGGAGGCTGGGAGGAGAGGACTTTCCAGGGGACAGACCCCTGCTCGTGCCCCTTGGAATAATCATCACTTTTGTGTGAATTCTGTTACTGATGGGGAGCGATGAAATTGGGAAGAAGGAGTGGAGAAAAGCAAAAAGTTTTAAGGATATTAAAAATCCCTTCCATTCATGCAACAATTTGATCTTTTTAATATATTTGTCTAAGCATTTGATCCTCAGCTACTCCTGGGAAGAAGGCTTGGTAAAATGTTTCATTTTCTACCAATGAGAATGTTAGACAAGTCCAAAGTGACATCAAGGTGTCATCGGCAGGCTGGGTAAGGCCCAGAGGTGAGGTGATTTGAATCCTCCCAGCATAGACACAATGGTACAATGTGGTCTTTGAAGCAAGAAAAGTCTTAAAAGGATTAAATCTTGGATGGGCCACACCAGCAAGTCACTCCCACTCCCAGCCCCGGTGCTATCATCTGTAACATTTTATCCTGGAATCTTTAGGCCTAAATAGATCCCATTTGAAATAAAATGGTATCTAAAGAACAGCATAGTGGCATTGGCAGAAAGTCCTCTGTTGTTATTATCTTTATTGTTGCACTGTGATTTGGACAAGAGCAGGGTTTTTTTGTTTGTTTGTTTGTTTTTATTTTTGTTTTCCAGAGAAGGAAAGGATGAAGAAACCATCACAAACACTTCACACTAAGTCACCTGGTGTCATGGCCCAACTCCTAGAACAGGACTCAAAGAAACTCAGATTCATGCAGCCTTGGGTAAATCATATAATCTTTAAATCTCAATATTCTCATATATAAACGGGGATAATGGCATTTTCTTACATTGAGACAAAGCCATGTATTTATCAAACCATTTCATCTTCCTGTATTCACAGTGGAACAGCATTTCCCAGCATGTTTCTAAGATAGAGAGCCCTGTTAACAATCACTCTTTGTCATTATTGTTACCATCACCACTGTTCCCTACTATGTTATAAAACTTTAGAGTTCCCACAGTGAATTTCAACATTTTATCTCATTTCACCCTCGCAGAAATTCTGGTTCCATTTTGCTGATCAGAACACTGAAGTTTGGAGGGGGCAAATGACTCACCCATGATTGTTCACTCCATGGTGAGAGAAACAGAACTAGAACCCAGGACCCTAGCTGCCACATAGCAGTGCCAACCAGATAGCACATTTGGGCAACCTTTGAGCTTGCCCTACACAGAACATTTTCCTCCATGCCATGCCTCTCTTCCTAGGTGACTCTTTCGCTCCTCTGGGGAAGTAGGTAGTGCTAACTCTCAGCACAGATACCTTGCTGTGTTGGGACAGAGAGGTAGGCTGCTCCAGATCCCTGAGCAGAGCCCCTGTGAGGGCCAGTGCCAAAGTTTACCATGACCAAGGGTGCCAAGAAAGATCTGGCCAGAGTATATGCTGTGTAGATGCCCAAGCAGGTAGGCTGTTTGGCAAAAAGCATCACACCTGGGGCTCCCTACAATGTATAGGAGTGATGTGCCTAAAAGCCAGGAGCCTCAAGAACTGGCAGCAACACCAGAAGCCAAGAGAAAGGCATGGGAAAGCTCTTTCCTAGAGCCATCTGAGAGACCAGGCCCTGCGGAGACCTTGGCCTCGGACTGCAGCCTCCATGGCTGTGGGGAGCAGGTTTCTAGTCTTTATCTCCCAACCCCATGTGGCACAGCAGCCCTGGGAAACTATCACAGGCCAAGGCCAGTGTTCTCTGGTTTGCAGCTCCAGTCACACACTGACCCTAAACATGCACTGACTTCAAACGTAGCCATGCAAAGATCCACGAAGCTCTGCACTAATCAGCTCCAAACCTCTGTCATGGGCTGACCAGGAACCCAGAATTACCTCACCTAGAGAATGACTCCGAGCATGAAAGACACCTGAATGTTGACACTAGCCTTCAGTGGCTTCCCCAACCACTATGAACTAACTACTCACTGATTGCAGACTGGCTTCTAAGCCCAGCCCCAGGCAGACTTGCACCAGGCCAGGCTGACCCTAGACCAGGCAGAGTGTGAGCCTCTGTAACCGCTCACACAAGCAGGGGGCGCAGGTAGGTTAACATGGCGCCCCCTCACCTCAGGGTACTCAGAGCCCCTTGAAGTTGGGGAGTGACTCGGGACATCTCTGTAAACACATCTGTAGCTTGGATTACAGAATTTGCCACTTCAAGTAGAGGAGGAATGGGAAAGAAGAGGAACTGCCAAATGAAATTTTACCAAATTGTGCTATAAGCATGCGTGAATATATCACCATGAATTCCACTTTTACGTATAACTGCAATGCACCATGAAAACAAATAAATATGTAGAAAGAAGACCAGTAGAGTAGAAGGTGGTAAAGGGGAGGGAGGAGAGGTGAGAGGGGTAGCACTAGGGACTGAAATGGGGCAAATTATGTTGTATGCATTTATGAATATGTCAAAATGACCCCCCACCCGTTACATGTGACTATAACACACTAATGAAAAATGCCAAAATATAATTTGCCACTTCATTTCTGTTTGATCATAATTAGCACCTTCCTTACATTACCGTATTTCACCAATTCTAAGAAGCATATTTTAACATCTCTGAAGTCAAAGTGTCTCCATAATCAGTGGATCCTCAGGGGTGGAGAGGCATGGCAAGAGGGTGGCAGATGGCAATTTGATATTAATGGAAGAAGTTGGGAAAATGATCACAATTTTCCTATTTTCTTTCATAGTAACAACCAAATGTTTTATAAGACCCAAGAAGACATCCATGTGTCGTGAAGCTGGGTTGGGTTTCTTTACTGAGCTGTGTGGTGAATCATTGCCTATCTCATGCGAGGCAAAGCGAGCAAGGCAGGAGAAGTCGCTACATACCCCAGAATAGATGAGATTGCATAACCAACGCGTATGTGTTGCAGGACTATCATTTGGGCATCATGCCAGCCCCTAAAGGCATTTGGTTCTCAAGAATAATCACCAGTTTGCAATAAAACACATTATTATTAGTTATTATTCATATTAGTCACTAACTCAATCCAGGAAAGCCTGGTTTTTTATCGTGACTTGATTTTTTAAAAATTTCCTTTGATCTTTGTATCTTATGCTACCTTTTCCCAAGAGGCTGATCCCCTAATTAGTGACGAATATAGCTAGAAAGGACCTCAAATCATCTCTAATCCATTTCATAGACTTTAGAGACACAAGCTAAGAGAGGGACGTGCTTTACCCAAGGTCACACAGCCCTTGAGTGGAGGAACTGAACTCAAAGCCTGATCCTGATGTCTGGCTCTGTGCTGGATTCTTTCTTGCTCAGTTCTGGATTCTGCTCCTCACAGAGGCCTCTCCTGGACAGCACAGTTGCCTGTTTGGTGACTCACCTCTCCATCTGTGTAGACCCTCATTGGCACCCCTGGTTCCTGGTATTGCCTATGCCCACTCACTCTGACAAACGGAAGACAGGTTCATACGTCCATGAAAACCCAAATCCCAGAGTAGGAAATTCCTCAATTGAGGAAAACCCTTCACTTGAGGACATGGTGACATAGTAAGACTGTCAGCTGCCTCTTCCAGGCCAATCCTAATAGTGAGAGAGAAACCTGTCTGACTCTCTTGATGAGGCCATTGTAACCTTGCTCTCAACACTTTGTAAGGGCAACCATAGAAAATAAAATTGCAGATGATTTCATTTATTACTCTAGTTGTTATTCTGCATAAAATATAAGCAAATTATTTTGAAAATAACACATCAGGAATTTCAGAATAGTTCAGTATCATCTATAAAATCTATATGCATTTTCACCACATTTATAGGCTAAGGGATTAAAAAATCACATGATATTTCAACAGATAAAAATTTGTTTTTGAAAAGTTCAACATCTCTTTGTGATAAAAAAAAAATTCTCAGATATCAAAACTAAGAGGACTCGAGAATGGCTCCCTTCTAAGATTCTACAGTAAATACAATTCTAGATGCATTCTTCTTAGGTACAAGACAGGGATGAGGACAGCTATGGTCTGGATGTGGTTGCAGTATGTCCTTGGGTGCGTGTGTTGGAGGCTCGCTCTCCAACGTGAAAGTGTTGAGAGGTGGTGGAACTTTCTCGAGGTAGGGCCTAGTGGGAGTTAGGCTGTTGGGGGTGCTGCCCTTGGAAGGGCTTAAGGTCATTCTCATGGGATGCTAAGTTAGTTCCTGAGAGAGCTAGTTGTTATGAAGAAGTGAACCTGACCTCTGGCTTCCCTTCTGGACATGTGATCTCTCCCTCTTGCATGTACTCCCACAAGGATGCCACCTATCATGATGTGATGTAGCCAAACTTTGTGCCATGATGTTTGGGCTCTCAGCCTCTAGAACCATGAGCTAAATAAATCTCTTCTCTTTATAAATACCTGACCTCAGGTATTTTTAAATAACAATGGAAAATTGATTAATACAACTATTATTTCTCCACATAGTACTGGAGGGTCTGACCAAAGCAGTAGGACAAGAAAAAGCAATGAGTATTGTGATTATTTCAATGGAAGAGATGAAACTATCAATTGTGGAAAATATGATTATCTCCATATAAAAGCTGTCAGTGCACAAACTAATAGAATTAAAATATATAGTGCTTCAAGGTAGCTGGAACAAGATCAACCAATAAAATTCTCTAAAATAGCAATAAATTAGGAAAAAGAGTAGGAAATAAATTCTTGTTCACAACAGCAACACATTTACAAATCATCTAGAAAAGTGTAAAAATAAGAAGAGATTTGTGGATCAAACTGTACAACTTTATTTTTAAAAAGGTAAATACCAGCTGGATGTAAAAGGTAACTATAAAAAACTTAGAAGAGAAATAATAAGAATAGTAAGACCGTCTAAGAATAACCGTGACTAGGGGACAGGGAATGATTTTGTATGTAAGGCTCCATGTGTACAACACTTAAAAGGGGAAAGTGATGATTTGTCTGTCAGAATTAACAGATTTTGTTCAATAAATAACACAATGTGCAAAGCTAAATGATACCCTGGGAGAAAATAGTTCCAATGATTAAAACAGACTAGATATAGAAAGAGACATAAGGAACTTCTGCAAATCAACACCTTAAGACACAACCCTCAACGCATTGGCAAAGGAGACAAATACTCAATTCACAGAAGAAAAATGCAAAATGGCTAAGACATACGTGAAGAGATACTTGAGCTTATGGTCTTAGGGGAATGAAATTCAGACATAGAGACATGCTACCTTATGCCCGTAATACTGGCAAAAATTCAAGTCAGACATCAGACAGTGGAGAAGGGAGGGAACAGAGCCACTGTCCACTGTGGGAGCAGTTGTCAGTGGGGAGCATCAGTTCTGAAGACTGACCTGCCAGTACTTAGTGAATGAATTTGGTGCAGTGCTCACAGGTAACTGCCCACCCGTGGGTATCCCAGCTGGGGAAAGTCTCTCCTGCCTCCATGAACATGATGTACGAGGACGTTCACCCCAGAAATGTTGGTGGCAGAAGAACTTTGGCAGAAACCTTAGTGTTCTAAGCCAATGGTAGTTGATGTGTACCAGGGAATTTTGTGTAATAGGCAGGTGCAAGAGAAATAGATTTTTTAAAGTTAGCTTTGAGAGAAAATGTGAGGAAGTAGGAGAGCTAAGGCACAATAATTAATGCAATTAAAAAACTTACATAAGAAAGTGCAGCATATTTTCCCCAAGTTACAGACATACCTAGATGTGTATGTTTCCTGTTGAGAGCCACAGCCAAAGGGGCCCCAGCAAACTTCAGCTGCCAGCAAACTTCCAGATGCCAGCTGATGATTGGCTCACAGCGGCCCCAGCAACATCTAGCTGATTGGCTCCTCTGCTGTGATGTTCATTGGGCTGTTTCCCTGCCCTTCAGACTGCCAGCTGATGATTGGCTCATAGCGGCCCCAGCAACATCTAGCTGATTGGCTCCTCTGCTGTGATGTTCATTGGGCTGTTTCCCTGCCCTTCAGACTGCCAGCTGATTATTGGCTCACAGCGGCCCCAGCAACATCTAGCTGATTGGCTCCTCTGCTGTGATGTTCATTGGGCTGTTTCCCTGCCCTTCAGACTGCCAGCTGATGATTGGCTCATAGCGGCCCCAGCAACATCTAGCTGATTGGCTCCTCTGCTGTGATGTTCATTGGGCTGTTTCTCTGCCCTTCAGATTGCCAGTTGATGATTGGCTCACAGCAGCCCCAGTAACATCTAGCTGATTGGCTCCTCTGCTGTGATGTTCATTGGGCTGTTTCCCTGCCCTTCAGACTGCCAGCTGATGATTGGCTCACAGCGGCCCCAGCAACATCTAGCTGATTGGCTCCTCCACGGAGCTTCTCATTGGGCTGTTTCCCTGCCCTTTCAGACCACGGAGCTGCTCATTGGGGGACTTCTTTGGCTCCGCCCACACGACCCAGCCAATCGGCCTCAAGAGCAGGAGGATTGTGGGAGGTGGTGAGGTTTTGTGTGGGTGAGAGGCTTGTGGAAGCCGGTGGTGGCAGTTGGGCTCTGAGGGTTTTTTCCTGAGGAGCTGTTTTGTTTGGCGTTTGTAGTTCTAAAAATAAAGTTAGTTTCTTTTGACAAGTGGCTCCTGAATTGTGCCCAGCCAGACTGCAGCAGTGTCCTATATACATATTATATATTAATTACATAGGAGTGGGGTCAATGGTGGGGGTGCATAACCAGAGTAATTTGGGTGAGGACAACATAACACAAAACATGAGATAGGGCTTATATTAGTTTGCTATTGCTGTCATAACAAATTTCCATAAATTTAATGCCTTAAAACAATACAAATGTGTTATGTTTTGGTGCCAGAGGCCAGAAATCCAAAATCAGTCTCAATGAGGTAAAATTAAGGTGCCATCAGAGCTGTGTCCTCTTGGAGCCAGGAGGCAGAGCTTACCCCCTTGCCTCTCTTTCCTTGGAGAGGCCACCTGCATTCCTGGACAGGCGGCCTCTCCCTCCACCTTTGCAGCAGAGTGGGCACGTCTCCTCTGCCTCCTGCCTCCTCTTCCATGGCCCATAGGATGACATTGGCCCTTCAGGTAATCTAGTGTAATTCCCCCATCTTAGAATCCTTGTGTCAGTCACGTGGGCAAAGCCTACTTATCCAAGTAAAATAACACATTCTCGAGTTCCTGGGAAGGACACATGGACATGCTTGTGGCAGCCATTCTTCTGCTCACCCCAGGGAGAGGTGATGATGGAATCCTTTCGATCAAAGAAAATCAGAGAACGGGAGAAGGAGAGCGATCTAGGTTTTATGGAGAAGTGCTCCAGGGGGTGGTGAGGGGTACAGGGAGAGTGCATCTGTGTCATGGGCCCGGGAGTCTCTTGCAAGGCTCAGAGTGGCTTTCCTGGGGATGTGTTGGAGTCCATGATCAGGACCCAGAGGCTTCTGCCATGGAGCCTGCTTCAAGTCTTCTGTCCTCCCCCAGCCTTCTGTCCCACCCTGGGATGCTTTGGTGGGATCATTGGCTTGTAGGTCTGTCCCTACTGATGGGCTGTGGGCTCTTCCCAGAAGAGCTGCCTCGCCCACCTCTCCTCTTTCCCTTCTTCTTCCACGGGCATCCCCTCTCTGCAGGCTCTGCGCCCCAGCCCTCCTACTTTCTCAAGGGCCGTCACTTCTGTCTCTCCCTCTCTTCTGTGTTTTCAGCCTTTTTCTTCTATTCTCTGTGCTATAAGAAGTTCACAGCAGACCATCTCAAGGACAAGCAAGCCAGCTTCCCTCCATCTCTCCTTCTCCCCCATTTCTAAACTCTTTTCTCTCCTTCTCTCTCTGGCATAATTTCTGGGAAGAGTTAATTGTAGCACACACACACACACACACACATACACCACTGCAACCTGACACATGACTTTTGCTCTCACTTCTCATGATGAAAAGTTGTTTTTTTTTTGTTTGTTTTAAACTATGATTATCAATGACCTCCATGTCAATAAATTCAATGGATAGGGTATTCCTTTTCTCACTTTACTTGTCCTAGAGACAAAATTGGACAGCGCTGGCCATGTCCACCATGTCGAACGCTCTGCTTGGCTTCCTGCAGCCTCCTGTGGACTCCCTCCTGCCTCTCTAGCCAGGGCCCTCCAATCTCCCCTGCCAGCTTCTCTTCTCTCTCCAGCCCCAATATGGATGTTCCCCAGGGTTCTGTCGAGGACCACTTTCTCATTTCCCCTTTGCTGAAGCCCTCTTGATGGTCTCCATGCCTCCTTTACTCTTTCTAGGTGCAGGGCTCTCAGCTCAGCTGCTCCAGGCAGCCCCTGCACTCCCCTCTGACCTCTAGGGTGTGTGTGCGCAGATGCTCACCAGCCTGTCCACCTCGGTTCCCTCGGCAGCCTGTCTAGGCAGGCGGTCCCCACCACCCGCTCACTTCCCCATTGATCTATCATCAACCCCGGAGTCCTTGCTCTGTCCTCTCCTTCTCCCCCACCTGATCAGGCACCGCCTCAACTCCGTTCTTCTCCCTAGGTGTCTCAGGAGCCACCTGCTTCTCGCCACCTCCCTGCAGCGGCATCACCCAGGCCACCATCCACCCTTGAGCAGACTCCTGGATGGCTTCTGGTGCTGCTCTCTGTGCGCATTCACTAGGTGCAAGGCCTCGAGTGAGGTCTTGCCCCACCCATTCCCCACCTGCAGCCCCTGGATCTTCAGAAAACACAACCTGGCCTAGGTCACCAATCCTTACTCTTAGTGCGGTCTGATTCTAATTTTGTGAGAAAAGCAGATGAAAAACAAATTCACAAATAAGTCAACACAATGATTGTGGCTGGGCTGTTACACACAAACCAAACAGGACGTGAGAAGCGGTGATGGAAGACCACTCGGCTAGTGTGGCTGCGCAGGCCTCCTGCAGGGTGACTGTGCACTGAGACCGGAGAGTAAGTAAGAAGTTACCCGGGAGTGGGAGAGGAAAAGGAGCACATGGCAGAGAAGCCAGGTGAGGGAGGCCCTGTTGCCCCAACCAAGGAAGACCGCAGCCTTGGCCAGAATTCCTACCCCCAGGCTCCAAGGCCATGAGCTCCAGCCACTCTCTCCAGATTGGCCTCCATGAGCTGCCTATGTCCGCTAAAGCCCCCCTCATCATGGCCTTTCATTGACTTTTTTTGAGGAACTCTGCTACTATAAATAAAGCAACCCTGACTGAACGCAGCCCCTAGGTCTCAGCTTGCAGGGCTCCTCTTCAGGAAGCTTTTGGACCTCTGCTCCGGGGACAGGGCCTGTGATAGATTCCCAGGGCTGCAGTGACACATAGGGTTGGGGGATAAAGACCGTAAACCTGCTCCCCACAGCCATGGAGGCTGCAGTCTGAGGCCAAGGTCTCTGCAGGGCCTGGTCTCTCAGACGGCTCTAGGAAAGAGCTTTCCCATGCCTTTCTCTTGGCTTCTGGTGTTGCTGCCAGTTCTTGGGGCTCCTGGCTTTTAGGCACGTCACTCCTATCCCCGTGTCCCTCACCACACAGCGTTCTTGCCGAGCGTCCCTCTGTCTGTGTCTCTTCTCTTGGTTCTTTGAAGACACCGGTCATGGAGGATCAGGCCCCTCCTGACAGCCTCATCCTAATGTGTGAATTTGTGAAGATTCTATTTCTAATAAGGTCCCACTCACTCACAGGGGCTGGGGATTAGGATTCAACAAATCTTCTTCATATTCAGCTACGATGTTGCCCTGTCACAGGCTCCGCTCCCACGGCCACACTTGTCCTGGAAATTCCTTAGCAGCTTCAGAGGTGGGCGGGCAGAGAGGGTGGGAGAGAAGAGTGGGGGAAGCAAAGCCCTCCTACCTGGTTCATATTTAGAAGCCATGAGTTGTCCTCATGGAAGTCACCTCCAGGGAGTGAAAGGGACATTTAAAACAAGGGGAAGCCAGCCTGGCCCCAGGACTTTGAACAGGTTTGCATGAGGACATCTGACCCTTTCATGATACTTCAGATGTGAATGCAAGTACCTACGGGTCACAGCTGTTATTCCTCCAGAAGCATCATTCCCTTTGAACTACTTGGTGGGAAGTGCTGAGGGGGTAGACTGAACTGAATTTGGCACAAATACTCGGGTCATGTTGTGGGTAACCTTGCACCAAAGACACACAAACCTCTACATATAGTGGGCATCGTGATGGCTAATGTTCGCTCAGCTACACCATCTCATCAACTCATTTTCTTGTGAGGTGAGGAAGGGCAGGGACTGTGCCCAGGGGTCCCCAAGGGCAGAGAGGTGACCCAACTTTCTAGAAGTGACCCACAAGTTGAATGTAGAGTCAAGCTCTGATCTCAAGGATCCCGTTTATTTGTCTTCTAACAGCACTGGATTGGGGTTCTCTAGCAAAATGGAACCCATGGAATAGGTATGTGGAATTGGCTTACATGATTATGGAAGCTGAAGAATCCCAAGATCTACTTACTGTCTACAAGCCAGAGACCCAGGACAGCCATGGTGTCAATTCCAGTCCACATCAGAAGGAGAGAGAGAGAGAGAGAGAGAGAGAGAGAGAGAGAATTCAACTTTTCTCATATTTTTGTTTCTCAATGGACTTGATGATGCTCACCCACACTGGGAAGGGCCACTACTTTATTTAGTTCATAATTCAAATGCCACACTTTCCTGGAACCACTCTTATAAACATACCCCAGAAATAATTTTCAATCAGATACCTGGGCATCCCATTGCCCAGTCAAGTTGACACATAAAATCAAGCATCCCTGGTATCAAGGAGGAGAATTTGCTGAGAAGCTTGCAGGGGAGGAGGCTGGGGTGCACCATCATAGGGACCAGAATGTGAAGAGGGGTGCTGGCCATGCCTGGAGAGTCAGGCCTGGGGCTTGGCTGTGATGACTTAGAGCTCAGGCCTAGAGCCCTCCACTGCCTACTGGCTATCTTGCCTGGTTTATGGGAGTTGGATTTTGTCCTATCCAGTCAGACTCCAGGTCCTGGAGGTTTCTAGAAGGGAGGAGAATACCTCAGGGATATTGGCCTGGGGATTTGGGGACTTGGAGGTGGCAGCTTTGGGAGGCAGAGAGCTTCCATGCACAGGAGCTGGAAAGCAGGCATTAAGGCCTGCAAATGTCATTATCCCAAAGAGACACGTCTGGCTGTCCAGAACTTTAAAATCTTTTGATGAAAACCAACCTGTTCATGCTTCAGGAATTTGCTGGCTGGCTCTGCAGCAGCCCACTTGCTCTGCTCCCCTGGGGATGAAGTTTCCAGCAGTACCAGGCCAGATATGGATGGGGCAGCTGGAGATGAATTTGGGGAGTGGGGCGAGCAGGAGTCTAAAGAAAAGGGGGATTGGTTCAAAACCTCTGCGGTTTGCACAGGCTCCAGAGCTCAGGGTAGATATTCAGATCTACCTAAAAAAGATGAGCTGAAATCTCTGCTAGAAATGTGCAGAACCTAAGACGTGGTGGTGCAAAACGAGAAGGAAATGTGCCTAAAGATGGGAGGTGGGACAGGAGGCCTGGAGCAGGCACACTGGGGATGGTGTCCTGAAAGCTGCCCACCTGCTGTTTCTCTCTCTCTAAGTACAGGCTTCCGTGGTTCCTTCTACTCCAGTGTCCTGGCGGCCTCTGTCTGAACAAAGCCTTCCCTTCCTTCAGCCTCGCCTCCCTCTCCCCACAGCACACCTGCACAGGTCACCATGCTAGCAGGCGGACAGGACCTGACAGATGCGTGGCCAGCCCCACTGGGGGTCTCCAGGGCATGACCCCTTCTTTCTCGGGTCTACAGTCTGCTCATCCCCAACGCCCCCACCTTCTCAGAGCAGAGCCACTCTCCTCATCTGTTAGAGTCTATAAACAAGTCTGGATGGTGCCTGGCAAAATGCCAGGGGGAGTGGTTTGTGAAGTAATGCCAGCGAGCCATTAAGTGTGGAGATTCCTTATTGGTTGACTGCTGTATCGAGTTTATGTTAATTAAGATAAGCTGTGTGGAATGTATAAACACCCCTCCTGTCCTACAATAAACGGCTCCCACTCCTGCTGAATCAATCTACACAAGTTGCTCGTCACCCCCCAGCTATTTTGCTGCAGCCGGGCTGCGGCACTCATCCTGCTCCTCTAGGGCTCTGGGCACTCTGTGTCTGATGGGGTTATGTGTCCAAGTCTCTCAGGTGAGTGTCTGGTCGGATTGAAGCATGAGTGTCGCCATTCACATTTCTAACTTCTCTCAACTCCAGCCTTCCCCTGCCCCATTTCCTGGCTCCAACCCTGCAGCTGCCAGCCTCCAACATGGCCCTACCGGCCCCCACCTGCCCTCCTCATGTCCAGCACTGTCTCCTCCTGCTCAGAACCAGGGTTGTTCTGTGTTAATAACACAATAGGGCAGAAGTGAGGGGGTATCACTTCCAAGATTTAATTATCAAGGGCATTAATGGTAACTTGGAGGCTCCTCTCTCTAGGGGAAGCTGCTGCCACATCACAAGGAACCCTACGGAGAAGAGGAGGAGAAGCTGCAGCTGCGGCTGCAGCTGTAGTCCCTGGAGAACTGCAGTCCTGGCAGACAGCCTGACCTCCTGAGAGGTCCCAGATTCCCACCTTGCAGAGCTTCTGAGACAATAAGCACTCGTTGTCTTCAGCTGCTAAGCTGGGGCAATTTGTTAGGCAGCAGTCGGTAGCCAATACAAAGGCTTCAGGTTCATTGTGATGCTCACGTTCAGCTGTGGCTAGCAGCCATCCAGGGGACCAGGGAGGGAGGAGAATTTATGCTCAAGGCTGATGTGACTGGAAAGAAAGTACCCCAGATCTGGGCTTGTTTCTGTCCCATGGCAGCAGCTGCTATAGCCGGAAGGGCCTGGATGGCTTGGGGGGCATTTTCCTGGCCAGGCCCCAGCTTCATGTCACCCTTCTGTGGTCAAGTAGCCCTGTCCCAGGTTCAGTAAATGGCATTGTAACTATAACTGTGATGTCCTTGGCCTGGGCCCTGCTGGGCATTTCCTTTGGTTGGAAGGTGTCAGGTTTTTGTAGGTTCCAGAGGGTCCAGCCATTTGCAGCAAGCTCAGCCTGCTGGGCAGAGGCCATTGTTGGGCTGTGGCTGCCTCGGGATGAGCAGGACAGCTGTTAGCTGCCCAGAGCACCACCAGCCAGAACAGGACTCATTGCTTCTCTTTCAAGGGAAACTAATGGGTTAGGGAGAAAGAGACTGTGGCAGGGTCAGTGGGCACAAGTGTCCAGCCTCACTGGACCTCTGAATCCTCCCCGGCATCTAGTTCTAGTTCTTTCCTGGTGGGGTTAAGAATACCAGAAGGCACGCTGGTCAGAACTGGCCCATCTTATGTGTCTAAGGGGTGGTGACTGGGTGAAGAGGGGACTGGGAACCAGTTTGTGGCCCTGTGGGCAGTTCCATGCAGGCAGGGCCAGGTGCCAGCCTTCCTCCATGCCAGCCTTGGAAGACTTTCCCATGCAGGACTCTTTCTGTTGCCAGTGAAAGAAACCCAGGTCAGCATGCCCAGGTCAGGAGCCACACTCAGCCCTGGGGATAACTGATACCTAGCAACTGTGTTGGCCTCGTTGGCTCACTTTATCTTCACGATGGCCTAGACGTAGGTATTCCTAACCACAACTTACAGACAAGGAACACAAGGAGCAGGTGGACTCATACAACACCCCTGGCTGGCAAGTCAGTGGGAGAGCCACAATCTGACCTGGGCAGCCTGGCCCCACATCTTTAACCCCCAACAGGAGGCGAATCCAGAACAGATCTGGCTGCAGGTACACTTGCATCCAGAGGCTCAAATACCACACACACATACACCCACATGCACACCCACATGCACGCACACCCTTCTATGCCACCAACCTCACACAGCTCTATTCTTGCTGGCACCCCCAGGTCTCTTCCTCACATATACATCTTTCAAAGCAGTTTTATGTCAGTACAAGTCTCCTGCCTGTGGGGCAGCCCTGGGGACAGTGCACCAATGCCTTTCATGAAAGACACAGAGGATCTCGTCTCTCTGGGCCTCTGACTGCAACCCCGGGGTGTTTGGGATTTGTCTTCTAATGCTGGGATCCTGCCCTGGTGGCTTGATGACAGTGAGAGTGGCTTATTTCTGGGGTGTTGGGATGGGTGGAATTGGGAGGTGTCAGATGGCAGTATTGGGCCTGACCTCATCCGGCCCCCAACACATAGACAGACCTTGCCGGAATCCTGGGCAGGGGTGGCTCTTGCATTTGGGAGTCACACAGTGTGACGCTGCCAAGAATTTCCCTAGGAGTGGTGCTCAATGCCTGGTCCTCAAGCCGGGGGCCAGGTACATCCTGAGATGGGATGCTCCAGGAGGAGGATAAACAGTGCGCTTGCTTGAGTGCTCTTTCTACACGCCAAGTTCCGTGCAAAGACATCTCGCACACATTTTTTCACTGAATTCTCATTTTGAAGCTGTGACGTAGCTACTATTATTGCCTCTATTTCATACCTGAGGAAACTCGGGCACAAAGACACCAGGTGACACCGTCAAGCTCACACAGGTAGGGAAGGTAGGGCCCTGATTGAAGCCCCAACAGTCAGACCCTGTGTTCCCACCCACTCTGAGACAGGGAGCAGAGGCTAAAGGACAAAACCTATCCACAGTTAAATCTAGGCTTTGCCACTTACTGACTGTGTGGCTCTGAGCAGTTTGCCTAACATCTCTGTGCCTTCGTTTCCCCACATGAATCAGTGCCCACACTGTACTTTGACTCTGATCAGACACCTAGGAAGTTCTCAATAAACACTAGCTATTAGCTAACTAATATGAGTTTCACACAGATGGAGTGCTTAAAAGAGAGTGAGTTCTCGTCAACAGGGCTGAGGACCCCATTCCTGCAGGATGCTGCACCTGGCGCTGAGCCGGGGATGCAGGAAGGAGAGGCAGACCCAGAGTTACACAGGTGGGATGACAGACGTGTACAGGGAACAGGGGAAACTGCTCAGTTCTGACTGGACACCTGGAAGGACTTCAGGAAGAGGCAGTTTCTGGCGAGGAACGTGGCAGAACCGTGTGCATGGATGAGGTGGAGGTATTTCAGCAGAGGCAAGGGTGGGTAGGGATCCTGCCATGTACCAGATGGTGCTGGGACTGTGGAGGGAGGAAGGGGAGGAGCTCGGTGTGCGGCGGAGACCCCAGGCCCCGAGCAGTGCTGGCTCAGAGGGGTGGTCTGCCTGGTAGCAGAACCAGGGTGTTTACGATGAAGCCCTTCAGCTGGGGCCATGCTCCCGCCCCGCCCCGTCTCGGTGGGTGGGGCCCACGGGAGTTCACAGCACCATCCGTTGCCACCCGGGTGGCTGTGCTGCTTGGCATAGGATCACTGGTTCCCCGGCCCAGGCAGAGCCCAGGAGGGAAAGCCATCACCGTGCTCAGACCTGGTGGCTCTCCAGGCCCCTTCCCTGAACAAAGAGAGCATTTATGGCTCCTGGCTGGGTGGGTGAGGCTCCCCGGTCCTGGAGGACTGGATAGAGGTTTTCCTGGAGAGCAGAAGCCCCTTTCTGTCCCGTTGGAAAGCCACACGGAGGTTTAGAAAGGGTCTGGGTGATGGCATTTTGCCCTCAAAAATATAGCCACGACTAGAAGCTGGAAAGAATGTGGATGAAGTCACTTCTTCTCCCCCAGAGTCGCGGCAGCCCTGACCGGCTCCCAGGCCTCAGGAATTTGGGGAACCTTCAGAGAGCAGCAAGTTCACGTCAGGGGCAGCTGCCTTCCAGGACAGGGGCATCCCAGTGCCAGGCCAGCCTGCTGGACTCAGGGAGGAGGCCACCAGTGCCTGCTGCCTGTGCCCGGGGCTGACCTAGTGCCTCTGGGGCCAGGCGCTCCAACTGGGAAGATGAGGCACAGGCGCCAGCCCAGCTCCAAGACCCTCCTGGAACTCCACGCTTCAGACCAGGGCAGGGCGCGCGGGCAATTCCAGGTGCTTCCACCCTCCTTCATGTTCCTCTGGCGAAGGCCAGAGCACTCTTGTTATTTCCCAAATAGTCCGTTCCTCCAAGCCCTGCACGGGCCTCCTCCGGAGGCCAGGGATTTCTATGGTCAGGTTCATAACTTGGGGTCCAGGGACTGTGTCTCCAGAAGGCTCCCCTTCCAAGTAGGTATCCCACGCCAGGAAAGGGCAGGGGCGAATTCTAGGCAGCCCGGGAAGACTTGGCAGAAAGAGAAGGGGTTTGAAGAAACTTTTTGATCCGAGTTTAAAGTCTGGCAGGAAGATGATAAGTGAGGAAGAGAGGAGCAGGACTAGGAAGGCAGCCGGAAGGAGGGACTGGAGAGGTGGAGGGCAGGAGGGAAGAAAGGCAGAGGGGCTGAGAACAAGGACAGGTGGGCACAGGGGCTGCCTGCTCTCCTGGGTCACTATGGTGGGTCCTTGGGTGGCAGCCTCAGTGGGGGCTTCTGACCATAGCCTACTAGGTTTGTCTGTCTGTCTGTTTCGGCATCCTCCCCTGTATCGAACCCAGGGTAGACGCTGACAAAGCTCAAGTCAGTCTCAGTTCCAACGCTGGCCCATGACATGGCTGTGGCCAGAGAGACGTGAAGGGGGTTCTGCGGGCGGGGGGGGGGCGGGGGCTCCTGGGAAAGCTCTCTCACTTGTTAATCAGCAGCCACATGGAGCAGGAAAGGCCCCCTTCTCTGAACTCATCCACCTGTGTGAGTCCCCCGAATTGCCACATCCACCCTGTCACTCAGGGACAGCTACACTGAGCCCTGAACTCACCAAGTCTGAGTCACTGGATAGCTTCTCATGAGTTGTCACGTGATTTCCCTCATGGTTTAGTCATGAATTGTTACTTGCAGCCACAAGCATTTTAAGATGTTTAAGTTTTAATTTTTTTCATATTTATTTATTGTGGTGGTGAGGATGGAACCCCGGGCCTCGGCTTGCTACGCAAATGTGGTGCCACCGAGTCACATCCCTGGCCTGACGTTCATGTTTTCAGGAAAGAATTTACCAGCCACTCTCGACTGGCCCGGGCACTGAAGGATGGGTACGTGACAGGCAGACGTTGATGTCCCCCACCTGGGCCAACTTGGCACTGGGAACAGGCCGAGTTATGACCTAGGCCTGAACTTCCCACCTACCCGCTGTGTGGCTTTGGACAAGTCAGCTGTTGTTCCTGAGTGTCGGTACTCTCACCTGTGAAATGGGGCGGGTGGTGGGTGTGGCTGAGGCCAGTGGACTCTGGTGGATATCAGTGGTCCCTTTCCCTTGTAGAGTGGGCGAGTCGTTCTGGTCATCTGATCTATCAAGACCCCACTGCGTGGAATGAGTGCCCTCACTTCAAACAGGACGTGGAAGCCCAGGCCCTTTTGCCCAAGGCCACAGCCATCGAGTTGCAGAGCAGGGATTTAGACCTGACATCAAGTCTGTGGCCTGGTCTACATCGGCCTGGGAGGGACTGAGGGGCACTTAGTCACGCTTCAGAGTGGACTAACTTCAGACTCTGCCAACTGACGGTCACAGCCCAAACTCAGGTCCTGAAAAGGAGGGTAGGGTGGAGGAAGGGTAGGAGCCGGAGAGGCCAGGAGGCCAAGTGCCACCTAAGAAGAGCAGGCGGGTGAGGTGTGCCTGGGCCACTGGCTCAGAGTCAGGGGCTGGCACTTTCAGATGTCTTGTGTTGACACTAGCCAAGACCTTGGAAACCTGGGTTCCATTTCCAACTCCACACCTTCTAGCTGTGTGATCATGTGTAGGTTCCTTAACCTCTCTGAACCTCATTTTCCCCATCTATAAAGTGGCAGCACTACTCCTTGCCCTTCCTATGTTGACATTCCACAGGTGGCATGGTGAGGTGCTCTGTCCACTGTAAAAGCATCAGAGACATCAATACCATTGCTCCAGAGCAGGAAAGAATGTAGAGAAAGATGAGCCACCTATGTGAACAAGATCTTTTGTATGGTGGGGCTTGGGTCCTGCTTTGGGGTCCCTGGGAACTTACCCCAGTTCTAGGATAAACAGCAATTCGCCTGCAAGATGTTACAAAGAGCCAGAGCACACCAAGGGCAGCTTGTTGAAAACCAAGCTGGCGGGGCGCAGCGGGCCGTTAACGAGGTGTGAGCCTGAAAGTGCAAGACCTGGTGGATTCCGCAGAGAGCCTGCGGGCTTTGATCCCCCTTTTCCTATAAAATGTTATTTCTGCTCTTGGCCCCTCAAATTCCTAGACGGACGACTCAGTCTGGGCTGCCCATGGAATTTGCAGAGAATAACTTTTTGAAAAACCACACTCGGGAACAATGGTTACCAGAAGTGCCTGAGTCTCAGAGGAAAATCAAAACCCCCCGCCCCGGCTTGCGAGGGCTTCCCAAGCACCCCGCCACCCAACACCGGGCAGGCTGGAGTGGGGGGCTGTCTCCCCGGGCTTCTGGCCATGAGATAGGCCGCCACCAGACCCCCCAGCTGTGGTGGAGCAGATGCCACAGAGACCCTTCTGCGGAGAAGAAACGTCCCGGGCACTGAGGGCTGGCTCTCCTCGGTCCCTGCCACTCCTCCCCAGGAGGAGCAGGGTAGGGTACAGAAGAGCTTAGCAGGGACAGCCCTTGACACGTCATTGCCTTACCTTTAAGTTCTTTAAATTGTAATTCTAATCGTGGCAATATTGTGCTTAGTCTTAAAAAGTCAAACAACACTGTAAAATTTGTTTTGGTACCAGGGACGGAGCCCAGGGACACTCAACCACAGAGCCACACCCCCAGCCCCTTTTTATATTTTATTAAGACAGGGTCTCACTGAGTTGCTTAGCACCTCGCCTTTTTTGCTGAGGTTGGCTTTGAACTTGCGATCCTCCTGCCTCAGCACTACCATGCCCAGCCACCATACTGTAAAATTTACAACAAAAACAAAGTCTCTGAAACAACCTCCCATACACCAGAAGCATCGATTTTTAGAGTGTATTCACCTGCACGTTTCTACTTAATCAACTTTTCTGTCTTTTTTAAGCTTTCTTTTAATTTATTTTCTGATAAGTAAAAATTGTATATATTGGTGGTGCACAACATGGCATTTTAGTATATGAACACATTGTGGACTGGCTAAATCAAGCTGTTGAAAATAGCATTTTCTCACTTAAATTTTTTTTTTTTTTTGTGGTGAGAACACTTTAAGTCTACTCCCTTAGCAATGCTTACGTATACAATCTGTTGTTATTGACTATGGTGACCATAATGTGCACTAGATCTCTTGCACTTATTCTTCCTGTCTAACTGAAATGGTGTGTGTCCTTTGACCAACACCAGTCTCCCCGGCCCAGTCTCTTAAGACCGCTGTTTTAATCTCTGTTCCTAGGAGTTTGACTTTTGTGATCTCATGCATAAGTGAGAGCATGTGACATCTGTCTTTCTGCACCCAGCTGACTTCACTTAGCAGTATGTCATCCAGCTTCCTCCATGTCATCACAGATGATAAGTTTTCTTCTTTTTTAAGAATGAATAATATTCCATTGTTTAAAACCATATTTTCTTTATCTATTCATCAGCTGGTGGGCACTGAGGTTGATTCCATTGCTTGGCTATTGCGAATAGGGCAGCAGTGAACATGGGAGGGCAGATGTGTCTTTTACCTCATTTTTTTTTTTTTTTTTTTTTTTTTTTGCACCAGGGACTGAAACCAGGGGTACTGAACCACTGAGCCACATCCCTGATCCTTTTTATTTTTATGAGACAGGCTCTCACAAAGTTGCTTAGGGCCTTGCTAAATTGTTGAGTCTGGCTTTTGACACTGATTCTTGATTTTTAAAATTTTAGATATTTGCCATTAACTGTCACAGATGACCACGTAGCTGTCTTGTACTTCTCCCCCAATACACACACACACACACACACACACACACACACCCCACACTTCCACCTTTCCATATGATCGAACCACATTATTTGCTCAAGTCTCTAATTCAGCATTACTGTGATTATGATTATGTAAATATGAGTCAGGACTGAGCCACCTAGAGCACTAGATGACATTATTTTCTTTGGAATGACTTTTTTTTTTCATGAGTTAATGATTGCCTTTTCTCTTTCATTTGTTTTCTTTCTATGAAGCGATGATCAAACTAGCTCCAAACTTTGGACCAGAACTACCAACATCTCTTTACTAAGTTAAGTACATGGCATAAACTTAAGTCCCTCTTTTCTGGAGCCATTCCTTGGAAGCCTTGTGTCCCCTGCTACAATCTGCACTGGATGCAGGCTATGCCTATGTAGGTCTGTGATCCTGTGCAACAAAAAGAACAGCCCAGGGCTGGGGTTGAAGCTCAGTGGTGAAGCGCTCGCCTAGCGTATGCAGGGCCCTGGGTTCAATCCTCAGCACCACATAAAAATAAATAAAATAAAAGTATTGTGTCCAACTACAACTAAAAAGTTTTTAAATATTAAAAAAAATTTTTTTTAAAGAGAAGATCCCAGGCAAACAGTTTTGAGAACTGCCTACGGTAGTTAAATTTCTTGTCACTGGACTGGCCAATGGTGCCCAGAAGCCATGTGCTTTGAGGCTGTGCCTGTGAGATGAGCACTTGAATCAGTGGCCTCTGCGGTAGACAGTAGACAGTCTTTCTCAGCCTGGGGTGACATTGTGCCACCTGTTGAGGACCTGGGGAGAACAGAAAGACGAAGGAGGAAGACCTCCCTGCTTCCTGCTGCCGATTGAGCTGGAACACCTCATCTCACCCGCTTTGCCCTTGACCTGGGATGCACCCCATTGGCTCCCCAGTTCTCAGGCCAATTATAACACTGGCTTTCCTGGGCTTCCAGATTGCAGGTGACAGACGGTGGGACTTCTCAGCTTCCGCCGTGGGGTGGGCCAATCCCACAATGCCCCTGGCTCCAATTCCCAGGAGAACCCTAATTCACGGCCTCCATAAGCAGGTTCTACAGTGGTGGGAACAGAGGTGCAGCCTCCTCGCAGTGTGTTCTGGAAATGGGAGGTGTCGGCCAGAGGTGAGGAGTCGTCCCCACGCGGGGAGCATGTGTACCTCTGACTGCGGAAATCAGACTTCCTGGTGCAGCTGACCTGTGAGCTGGCTGTGGGCAATTAAGATCTCCACATGCAGAGAAATGAAAACCCCCGAATCACCGGGGCAGAGGAGGCGGTGGGAGGAAAGGCACAGAGAGCAGAAAGCAAGATCTGATGGGTGGCTGTGTGCGGCCAGAACACAACGCTAGCGGGAACGGTGTGCTGGGATGAGGCCAGGAGGCAGGAGCGGAGGCCGGCGGTAGAGACTGAAGACTGTGAGCCCCCACGGGTGCCACGGAGTGTGTCCAAGTGGTAGCGGGCCTCAGGTGCTCCCACAAGGTGTATGTACTGTATCTCTGCTGTAATGGAGGATATTCCAAACCGAGCTTCAAGGTTTGGACAAGAGCGTCCTGCTGTGAAACACGACAGGCCAGCGGAGGCTGGAACAGGAGGCTGGAACGGGAGGATTCCAGGAAAGGAGATCTGTGCAGGAGCTAAGGATGGCTGTCTCTGAAATGGAGTGGGAAGTGTGTGCTGTGTCATTGTGTCCCCAGAGCCAACACAGTTGTCTGTATCCAGTGGGGCTTTGTGATCGTTTGATGAATAGATGAAAGAGTCCTGGAAGAGACCAGGAGCCTCCCGAGACACCAGCGCAGCCTTCTGCGTCACCCCAGGGGAGGGTCCCCACAGCTCAGAGACCCACAGAGCCATAGATGTCCAGCCCCTTCACCGAGGGCTGCGGAGTGCTGTGCTGCCTGTGGCCGTCTCTCCTGCCCCTTCCTCCGGCACCACCAAGCTTAGGCTTCCTCAGAAACCTGGAAAGGAGACGCAGATGGCCACCAGCCCCTCCCCTTTGAGCCTTGCTCTGGGCCTGAGGAGTAGCAGCGCCAGAGCCCACTCTGTCTCAGAGGGAGAGAACTCTGATTCTCCCGCGGCACAAGTCACTGATTCATCGCCAATTAATATCTCTGCACTCTGTTTTTTATGCTGATATTTTTGCATGTTTCTTTGTTCTTTGCAGCACTGGGGATTGAATCTAGGCGCACTCTACCAATGAGTCCGCTTTTTGTTTTTTTTTTGGTACTGGAGATTGAACTCAGGGTGCTTAACTTCTGAGCCACATCCCTCCCTTTTTATTTTTTATTTTGAGATAGGGTCTCACTAAGTTTCTTAGGGCATTGCTAAGTTGTTGAGGCTGGCCTCCAACTTGCAATCCTCATGCCTCATCCTCCCTAGTTGCTAGGATTACAGGCGTGTGCAACTGCACCTGGCTATCCCCAATGTTTTTAATGTTTTATTTTGAGACAGGATCTCCCTAAATCACCCAGGCTGACCTCAAACTCGTGATCCTCCTGCCTCAGCCTCCCAAGTAGCTGGATTATAGGTGTGTGCCACCACGCTGGGCTCCACTGTCATTTTTAGTAGCCGCTAAAAATGTTGCCTGGGTTCACTAAAGGGGAGATCCTTAGACAGGACACTGTGTAACCCTCCCTCCCCTCCCAGTCTGTCAGAGGTGGAGACCTGGGAGCAACACCAGTGTCAGGGTCAATAGTGTTGACTTCTCTCTTGAGGTCGCCTCTGCCCTGATCTCTCTGCCAGCTTTGGTCGCAGGGTCCCAGTGAGAAGGGCTGTGAGGTCAACCTGTGAGGGCTTTTCCAGGCACGCCCCTCCACATTCTCCTTTTCTTGAACCAATGCAACCCATAACCTAGCTCCAGGGAGGAGGACTGGAGAGGAGCTTCCAAACTGACACAAAGGACACAGGGCAAGAGGTGTAAAGGTACGGCGAAATGTCGGAGGGAAAGACCACCCAAGAGACTTACTCCATGCAATTGGCAAAAGGGGATTTATTGGGGATCCATTCCAGCGCGCTGGGGCTCCGTGCTTACTCAAGAAGGGAGAGCCGCCCAGAGCCCCGAGCAGAGGTTCAAACAGAGCTTAAGTACACTTTTTGGAGAGAGCGGGAGGCTTTGCATACATCAGAACAAATCATCATGAGGCGCGGGGAAATTGAACAACAACTCTGAGACGCGATTAGCACATTCATTGGCGGGAACCGGCTGTCCAGGCGGGGGCGATTGGTCACTCCTAAGCCGGGTACACATTCAAACTGATTGGTTCGGGCCCTGTGACAAACTGCACAGGGCCCTAGGCTAAATGGCCAGTAGGGTGTTGTCTTAACTATCTCAGGAATCTGGGTGTAACAGAGGAACTTAATAATACCTAATCTTTTACATTCAAGCTTTCCAGCTTAGAAACTTTACCCTTTCAGAGGCAGGTGACAGGCTGCCTGTGTGTTGACAGGGCCGTGTGAACGGGACGTGGTACTGCTTCCAGACAGACTGACCACAGAGGAAATCCTGGCTCTCTGCAACCCTCCAGGTTCATGTGACCTCAGGCTACTTATGAACCTCTTTTTTGTTGTTTTTTAAAGAGAGAATTTTTTAATATTTATTTTTCCGTTTTCGGTGGACACCACATCTTTATTTTATTTTATGTGGTGCTGAGGATCGAACGCAGCGCCCCATGCATGCCAGGCGAGCGCGTTACTGCTTGAGCCACATCCCCAGCCCACTTAGGAACCTCTTTGAGTCACGGCTTCCTCATCTATCAATTGAGGCCCCCAGCCTCTAATTCTGGGGTAGATGCAGGGCCAAAGCAGAGCAGTGCTGCGCCATGAACTGTGTGGTTACTCATCAGCAGCGAGATGAAAATGGGAATGGAAGGCAAAGGTTCAGAAACTTTTAGGACATCTTGAAAATGTCTAAAGTCAGCTGGGTGCAGTGGCACACTCCTAATCCCTGCAGGTTGCTTGGGAGGCTGAGGCAGGAGGAATGCAATTCCAAGGCCAGCCTCAGCAACTTAGCAAGGTCCTAAACAACTCAGTGAGACCCTGTCTCTAAATTTAAAGAAATAATAAGGGTTGGGGATGTGGCTCAGTGATTAAGCACCCCTGGTTTTCAAGCACATGCTCATTGCACTTGTCTCATCCAACAGGGTGTAGACCAAATACTGATCTTCGTTGAAGTGAAAATATACTCAAAAATTAAACACAGGCCTTTTCCACCAATAATTTGGAAAGCACCCTTGTGAAGAATCTAGCTCCTCCATAAATAAGGTCAACAGCAGAACGTGGTAATGCCCAGAGGTCACTGGGACTGGTGTGCATCCCCTCCCCGCAAACCGGCCAGGCTGGTTGATGGTAACCCAACCCCTTCTTTGGGGAGGTCTCCTCCTCACCTGGCACTGGGCTAGGGACAGAACCTCACCCTGGACTCAAGCGTCCATTGTAAGGGTCCGGCGAAGCGTCGGAGAAAGAGACCACCAAGAGACCACTCATGCAATTGGCAGAAGGGGATTTGTTGATTCAGCATGCTGAGGCTCCGTGCCCACTCAGGAAGAGAGAGAGACCCAGAGCCCCGGGCAGGGGTTGAGCAGTGCTTAAGTACACTTTTTGGGGAGGGCGGGGGCTTTGCATACATCACAGTCTCTTTTAACAAATCACCATTTAACAAATCACCATACACCGCGGGAAAATCAAACAATAATTCTTAGACTTGATTAGTACATTCATTGGCGGGAACAGGCTGGGCGGGGGTGATTGGTCACTCCTAAGCGGGGTACACATTCAAACTGATTGGTTTTGGGCCTTGAATGCCTACGTGCCGGGCTACACAGGGTCCTAAGTTATTAAACAACCAGAGGATCAGGAGGAATATTTACTGGGCAGTTCGGGTATTGTCCTAACAGCCACAGGAATTTAACCCAGGCTTTGCAGTTTAGAAGCAGGTTTACAATGCCTGGTCCTTTACATTTTAACTCATGCTTTGCAGCTCAGAAACTTTACCCTTTCACCATCTCAGCCCTCACATCCAGTTGCCAAATTCTGTCTGACCAACTCCTGGTCATTTCTGCCCCCTTCCCTCTGGTCCCTCTGCCACCGGCAGAGCCCTGCTCTCACCGTCACTAGGATGATGGCAGCTCGTACACCCTCTCCCCACATCCTGACCCTCCTAGCTCAGCTCCATCTCCACGCTGCCTGAAGGAGGAGTAACATTTTTAAATTAAATGAGACTTGCATTCGGGAAGTTTTAGATTTACAGGAAAGTTGCAAACATATTCCAGAGTTCCCATACACAGTTCACTCGACTTCCCTATTGCTGACAAGCATCAATCCAACTGTCCCAGTGAAGGAGCCGACATGCGTGTGTTACTAGAAACTAAGCTGCAGGCCTATTTGGATGTCACTAGTCTTTTCCTAATGTCCTTTTCTGCCGCATTCTGGCTGGTCACAAAATAACGGAGCCACCACACACCTTGTAGATTCAAACAGCAACTCTTTATTCTTGAACTGTCACCGGCACTCTACACACACATTCTGGGGAAAATCCACACCTCCACTGGGCTCTGTATCCCAAAATACTCTCTGAATCCCGTGAGAACTCAATGGGAACTCAAGGAGCAGCACGCCTGAGGCAGCAGGATACGCCCTATTCCCAGCAGGGTACACCTTAAACCTGGAACCGCCCTAAACCCAAGGAGCAGGATACTCCCTATTCCCAGCAGGATACACCCTAAACCTGGATCCGCCCTGGTCCTTGAGCAAGGTCACCATTCCTGCAAAGTCACTGCAAATGACCTGGGTCCACAATGGAGAGTCCTTCCTCTAAGCAACATGGGGTAGGCTGACAAAGAAATTGCCATGCGTCCGTCATTCCTACTGGCAATGGCTCTCAGCACTTTTCCATTCCAGAATCCCATCTAGGATGCCTCGCTACATCCTGCCTCCTTAGCCCTCTCTGGTCTGTGACAGTTTTTCAGCAGGGGAGTATTTTAAAACAGACCTCGTGGATTTTTCTCTCTCCAATACTTTCAATGGCTCCCCGTCGCCAAATCCTGTGGGTGCCGTCGCCCGGCCCATGGTCCTCATGACTGCTCCTCTATTCTCCGTGTTCTCCACCCAGCCCCCTCCAAGTGGCTTGACTTCTGTAAAAATTTCTAAACCTGTGGTGCCCTCCTCCCTTCTCAAGATATGAAAATTCTTCTTATCCTTCCAGAATTGATTGGAATATGATCTTCCAGGCCTTCCTGATCACCCCCGCATGGCTCCCGGCGTGGCCCGCGACTGATGCCTGCCCTCAGCCTCTGTCCTGTTCACTGCCCTTTCTCCCCACCGGAGGTGGCTGTAGTGCGGTGGTCATGTGGGCAGGAGACATCAGTGATGTCACATTGGGTGAGTGTCTCAGCCTCTCTGACTTAATTTCCCCACCTGTAAAATGAGGCCAAACTTGCATATCCCCCAGGGTTGGGGTAAGGGCCGAAGCAAGGGATGTGTGCAGTCTGTGTCACATAGCACCTGCTGGACACCCAGTCGTGGTGTGACCGCCAACCACTGTTACCGCTGTTGACCGGTGACGAGTTCTTGCTCCCCGATGTTGAAGAATAACACCAAAGAAGCACGCCGAGGCAAGGCCAGAGTAGAAATTAGAAATTTATTAAAGGACAGAAGAAAAGACTTCTCCCGGAGGAAGAAGGGGACCCAAGAGGTGGAATCCAGTTAGCGGGCAATGTGTTCCCCTTTTTATAGGTTTGGTGATGTAATGTAGGTGGGAAGGGTTTGGGACAAAGAAGTAATCTGGTCATTTCCGAGTCAAGTTTGCTGTTCATTAGCACTTCTTTGGGATGAGCTATCTCCAAATCTGTTGGGGGCTGTATCCTGGGCTTCATTAACATTTCTTTGGGATGGGCTGTCTTCGAGAATCTGTTGGGGGATGTTCATTAACATTTCTTCCAGGTGGACTTTGGCCTAGGGCCTTTTCGGAACTTTATTAACACTCCATGAGTTGTCCTGTTTTCCCTGAGTCATTCCCAGCATGGCCTCCATTTTAGATTTCACTCGATATTAGATTTACCTAACTACACTGACTACCTAACTTTAAATCTGGCTTCACCACCGCTGCCTCTCCATCTACCCCAGCCCCTTGGTGCAGAGGTTGGCGCTCGAGAGGCTTCAGGAACTGAATTTTATCCAGATGTTCCATTACTCGGCCAAGATTGGCAGCATTTATCAAGCCGACCCACAAAAGAAAAGGGTAATACTGACCCTAGTGGAAGAAATCATGAACAGTGGAATTCCAGGGACACGCAGAAGAGGTCATTGGGAAAAGGCATTTCCGTCAGTCCTCCTAAGGTCACGCCCGTCTGCCTCTGACGAGAACTCTGGCCCCAGAGTCTCAGAACACGGCTTCCCACCAACTCCACAACAAGGCTGCTGGAGCCAAGAGCCATACTGGCCGAGGGAGCAACCGTCTCTGGGCTGAAACCACCCAGACAATCTCTGGGGACTGACACATGGTCCTTTGGGGATGACATGGCAAACAGGCTTTCCAACCCCACAGGCATGCTGCTGTCACATTAGTCATCACATGTTGAGGGAAAGGGTCCTTAGACATCGGCTCAGCGGACAGATGAGGAAACTGAGATCCAAAGAGCAGAGGGGCACTGCCCACCACCAGTCTTCATCCATGTATTCATTTACTCATTAACTCATTCATCTCATAAACATTGCTGGAACATTCTGAACCAGATCCCAAGCTTTTGGAGACTAAATGATGAATGTGTGGAGTCACATTCATCATTTTTAAAAAATGCAGCCTGGGCTCAGTGGTACCATGACGTCTCCAAAACCCCTTTCAGAGAGCCCAGCCCTGCCTTGGATGCAGGTGGCTTGGCCTGGTGTGAAAGGCTCAGGAGTCATTCTGGCTAATTCACTGTGGAGCCTGGATCCCCACCAGGCACCAGGCCTCCTGGTTAAAACCCTGTTCCTTCCCCAGTCAGTGGTTCCATGAGTCTCATCTCGCAGCCCCCAATCTGTTCTCTTTCTTTCCCTATACCCTGTGCCCAAGCATCAGAACCATTCTCAGGACATGGAGAGTGCTCAGCAAATATTTGCCAAATGAATGAAATGCTATGTAAACTCAAAAGCCCAAACCAATGACTAGAACTAGTAGCAATGTTGGAAAGATTACATGTGATTGGGTTCATTCCTGCAGCCATTGAGGTGGGCTTGAGTTGAAATCTCAGTCCAGCTTCTGACTGGACAACTAGTCAGGGGACTTAGGACAGTGGATTCCCCTCTGGGAGCCTCAGTTTCCTTCTCTGCCTCACAAGAGCACATAAGAGCACTTCATAAAACACTTGGATCTTAGTGTGCCACCACACACAGAATAATCAAATCAAGCAATTTGGTATGTTTGTCTGTTGTTGTTTAGTTTTCCTTTCATAGTTGGGCAGTAAGGAAGAGGAACAGGGACAAAAAATAGACTCCAATCAATGGCTCTCTGAATATTCATTATTGGTATCACCCACTGAGAATGGGGGATTGCTTGTTATCACAGCATCACTTGGTCCATCCTGACTAATACAAGACCCCATCAGAACTCTGATGAAAGCTCAGACCACAAGAAAATGGTACAATTCATGCAAAAGTCAGAGTTTCTCAACTTTATTGACCTGGAATTCATATGTGTTCCTAAGATCCTTGATGCCCAATGGTGGCCTCCTCTGAGTCCTGGAGTCTGAGGGTTCCTGGATTGAGTGGTGCTGTGTCAGAGTTCACAGAGATTCCCAAGGCTGCAATGTGGCAGAAGGGGACAGACCTGACACCACCAAGCAAGGCCTAGGTTTGTGCCAATGAGTCATCACTGGGAAGGAGCTTGAGCCTGACATATTTTTTTGTTGTTGTTCATTTAAAATTTTTAAAATATTTTCTAGAGACTGAGTTTGTTTTGCAGAGTTTCGATGAACCTAAGATTGTGTTTTGGGTGTTTTGCTGCCAGCTACTTTGCGGCCCCTCCTAGTTGACAGCATCTTGCCTTCAGAGGCTGCAGAAGAGGGGTGCTTGTTGCTATTGTGAACAAAACACTGCAAAAACAATCAGCTCACATGTGTGCCCCTAGAAGATGACCCAGGGCCCAGAGGGGATCAGGCTAAGGGTGGAGAGGGGGTCACTCTGAGGTCAGCTGAAGCCTTGCTCAGAGGCACCTCCATAGGTGGGAACAAGGCCACATGACCCAGGACAGAAGGTCATGACCAAGCACAGTGAGAACAGCAGAAATCTCACCCCAAGGAGTCCACGCACACAGCTGGGGTCCTACTTGGCCCCACTCTGGGTCACATGTTCCCCTGACTGAAAGACCCAGCTGTTCCAAGGCCAACTGGTGAGGTCAGCTGTCCAGGGATGTCGCCAGTCACTCAAGGGTGGACACTTCATAGTAGACAGTGGTGGGTGAAGAAAGATCTGGCCTGGGGGGTCAGGATGCTTGGTTCCAACCAAAGGGAAGGAAGGAAATTTGGGTGTGTGGAGTAAGGGAGCAAACGTGTGTAATAATACAGTCATGGCTACCTGTGCACACCTGGGCCAGGCGCTCATCCAGGCATTGGTTAGACTGGGATGATAGGGAGAGGACAGATAGGACAGATAGGTAGCTAATGGATCTAATCAATTAATTCTGACGGTAGCCTATGCTGTGGGTGGTGTTACTGTCACTGGTTTAACCTGGGGAACGAGGCACAGGAGGTCTTTACCCTCCAGGGACACCTCTCCCCTTCCTGCCCTGTGCTCTGGGGGCTGATCTCTATCTTCAGCCTACTCTGTTTCCCCTCCTGGGTTCTGCTTGGATTTGGCCATGGCACCCTGGCAGGAGAACTGAAAGGCCAAAGGAGTGACCCCACTTCCTCCCTACCAGCCCTGGCTTATTGTATTTATTTATTTATCTATCTATTTATTTATTTTTGGTGCCAGGAATTAAACCCAGGTATGCTTAACCACTGAGCCACATCCCCAGCTCTTTTTACATTTTATTTACAGACAGGGCCTCACTAATTTGTTGAAGCTGGTCTTGAACTTGCAATCCTCCTGCCTCAGCCTCCTGAGTTGCTGGGAGCCCTGGTTTAGTAGAGCTTTTCTTCTTCTCCCAGCCACAGCCCTCATCTGTCATCCTCATCCCCTCTCCCAGGCTCAGTTGTTACCCCTTCCCATCAAGGCTTCCACCCCTAAGCCCCTCAGTGTCAAGGGTGGAAGAGCTTTCTCTGTAGGACTCCCTGGGGCTTCCCATTGCTGTGAGTTCCTTAGTCCTCTATACATCCCTGAAAAACAGCCCCTTCTGCAAACTCTCAGGTGTTTCCTGTAAGACGTTGCTTACTGCTCATCAGGTAAGAGGGAGGGGCATCTGGTGACCACCATGCCACATGCCTCTGCTCAGCAAAGGCCAGCCCCACCAGGGCCTTCCACACCTCCGGGTCTCTGTGCATTGCATTGTATAACAGAATCAGTGGGGCCTGGGCCCTGAGGTCAGTGTCACAGTGAACACGTACCTGTGACATTACATACCAGGTGTACTGAGCTCAGTCAGATGGCCTCTCTAGACAAGGTTCACAGGCAGAGGTTGACTGAGGGTGCAGAAGATTCCTGCCACTCCTCCGGCTCTCAGTGCTGACTGAGTGTTCTTTGAGTGACACGATGGCTGCCATATTCCTACTGTCCATTGTTGGAGGACGTGTACTTCAATTCTTGGAGCGATGAAGCTTGTCCTTCATAGAGAAAGGGCATGTAGCAAGGTGGTGGGGATGCAGCCATTGAGGGAAGTTGCTACCAAACTTATACCAAAGTCATGGCTGGGACTGGGAACTTGCTGCAGGGTGACTGCCTTCTAGTCCATCCCCCTGCATCTGGACTCCGTCTCCTGCACCAGCCCAAGCAGTCGACAGAATCAGTGTCCAGGCTTGGAGGGACCTCCTCAAGAAGCCTCCAGCCTTGTCCTGCCCTTAGAGTCTCTCCTTCCCATTGGCATAGCTAAAACTCCAGCCATCTTCTGGATGAGCATGGCTGCCGGGGCTCAGCGTTCTCTCTCTAGACTGCAGACAGAAGAACACACCCCTGCAACACAGCCAACGGTCAGGCACCAGGGGATGGCCTTAGCAACCTCTGATGCTTTCCCCACACTAAAGCACAACAAATGATGTCAGAGCCCTCAGGGACCTTGGGACCACACAGGCCAGCACCTCACTTTCCAGAGAGGGGAACTGAGGGCCCAGGAGGGTGTGGCTTGGGCCAGTCTCCTGGCTCCGTGTGCCGGTGGGGACACAGAGCTCTGGGCAGCCAGGGTCACTCTTTCCCTGGAAAGAGCCAAACATAGAGTTGGGAGGAAGGTGAGCTGGGCATCCTCACCACCACTGACATCCCAGGCTCCCCTGTTTGGAGCCTGAAAACTGGTAACTGGAAGAAGTCAGTGTGACTCACGAACCAAACACTGTTTTTGATTTTTCCTCTTTCCTAAAAAAACTCAGCTATTGGATTTTTTTTTCTTTTTATTTCAGGGTCAGATTCCATTGGATGGTTTTCTTTCTCCCTCAGATTCTTTTTTTTTCCCTGTTGCCATGGGAACACCCAAGTCCCTTCTCCAGCTGTCATAAAGCTACCTGAGTGACAGTCAGAGAGAAGAGGGAGAGGCTTGCTTGGCCACTGTAGCAGATACAGCCATCGTGGGACCAAGTGGCCACACCCCACATCTGACTCACAGCCAGCCTAGGACACCTGCCTCTCTGGCCATGTGGTATTGCTGTCCTTAGATGACCCCACTGGTCCCCAACTTTTGAACCTTCTGAGGATTCAGACCTGCAGTTCCTTACTTAGGAACTTAGTTCCTGTCTCAGCAGCCCTCTCTATAAAGAGCTTCCTCCAGAGGCTCTGGCCTGCTGACCCTCCTGCAAGACCACTCCATCCTTCCCTGGTCTCCCTTGGCCTCCCTGCTTCTCATCACCCAGGCTCTTCCTTCCTGTGTTCATCTTTTATTGTTTCATTTTTATTTAATCAAAGTATATGTGCATATTATTTTCAAAAATCTATGAATGCATAGTAGAAATAGAAGGTAATTTGCTTAATCAGATAAAAGAATACATACCTACAAAACATCCTACAGCTTAGCCTTAGCCTGGCAGATTGTTCTTATCTTCTTTGAAACCAGAGACCTCTGCTAGATCCTCTGTCAGGCCAAGAAGCATCCAAGCCTGATTCCCCTCTTCCCACTTACTGGAGCTGGAGGTGGATTCTTGTATCTGGCATCATTTAATCCAGGTATCAGTGGGGATAGGAGGAATCACCCAGAACTCTGGGACGCTTTAGGTCCCAACGATCAGCACACGTCCTACTCAGTGACTGTGTATTACAGCAAAACTGAAGCAAGAAGGTCCCGGCTTCCAAATGACACGCGTCAACATAAAGCTGCCTAGAATGAAGTCTTCCAGAAGCCAACCACAAGATTCCCACTCAGCCAGGACACTCTTCTCCTCTAAGTGCTTGAAAGCGTGATGGCTGGTTGGAGTTTATTAAATTGATAATAAATATCTGACATGAAAAAAATCCATAGCAGACATGATACGGAAAGTGCCATGTTGAACACTCTCTAAAATCAAGAATAAGACCAGAATGTTTACACCACGAGCGAGTTTCACTTACCAGGATGTGGGAAGTCTTTTATTATTATTATTATTATTATTATTATTATTATTATTATTATTTGACAGCAGAATGCATTCCAATTCATTGTACACAAATGGAGCACAACTTCTCATTTCTCTGGCTATACATGGGGCAGAGTCACACCATTCGCGCAATCATACATGTACACAGGGTGATAATACCCATCCCATTCCACCATCGTTCCCACCCCCACACCCCCTCCCCTCACTGCCCTCTGTCCAATCCAAAGTTCCCCCCTCCTTTACTGTGTGGATCAACATCCATGTATCAGAGAAAACATTTGGACTTTGTTTTTTTGAAACTGGCTTATTTCACTTAGCATGATATCCTCCAACTCCATCCATTTACCTGTAAATGCCATAATTTCATTCATCTTTATCAGCGACAAGAAGAAACAGTCAAAAAATGTAGGTAGGGGGTGTGACTGAGGATGTAGCTCAGTGGAAAAGTGTGTGCTTAGCATGAGCGAGGCCCTGAGTTCCATCCCCAGCACCAAGAAAAATGTTCAAAGTAGCACAGGCCAGATCATATTTCCTAAGGTCCTAGTTTTAAAGAAACACCTTTAAATATTTTTATCATTTAAAAAAAAGTATAAGCTCCTCAAACTTTACAGAGGAACAAGATAGGTGCAGGAAATTAAAGAAGGACCCCAACTCTTTGCTGCTTCCCCGAGTCTAATTTGTGTCTGCTGGATTCGGGGATACCTGTAGTGACTTGCTTGACTGGAGCAATGGAGATTCCTCAGAAAACTTGGAATGGAACCCCATTTGACCCAGTCATCCCACTCCTAGGTTTATACCCCAAAGACTTAAAATCAGCAAACTATAGTGATGCAAATTTCACAGGAAATCTGAAGAACGTCTCCATGACCTCTTGGAATGCTGTGTCTGGGACCCTGAATCTCAGTGTAAGAAATCCTTGCACCAGAAGTCCCTGAGACCTTCCGTACAGGGAGGTCTTCAGTCAGCCATTCCCCATGAGCCCAGTCTTCACCTCTCCCTGTCAAGGTGCCAGGCACACGTGGGAGTGTGTTTCCATCACCTCCCAATAGTGCCACCACCTTGGGACCAAGCCTTCAACATTCGAGATTTGAGGGAACATTCCACATCCAGACTAACACTCATCTTTTGGGGGTGCACCATCATGTCAGAGCTGTTAGGTATTTGGGGCTACAGCAGTGAGCCTGATACCTATTTGGAGGTCAGTAAAGGAGATAAGGCATGCACCCCGAGGGAAGTGCCGGTCGAGTTTCATAGGAGCTCAGAGGTAGGAGAAATCTCTACCAGCTAAAGGAATCAGGGTGGGCTCCTTAGGTGAGAGGACTCTCAGGCTCAGCCTAGGGCTGGTGGGCCCTAAATATGGGGAATTGGAGGGAGCCCATTTCAGATCAAGGTCCTGGGTGGAAGGCACGAGGAGTAGCTCCTTTCAGTCGACCATAGGAGAGATGGCAGAAGAGGGTGAAATACCTCCCACCACCCCCCACAAAGCTGCTTTGAGCCCAGCCCAACTGGACAAAACAAGCTCATACGTGCATCTGTGTCATTGGGGGCCATTAGTGACATTTTCCATGTGTACATTTTCTTTAATAAAGAAAATTTATTGTTCATCCTGAAAACTTCAGAGATACATGGTGATTGGTACATGGAGAGTTGATTCAGAATCCCATATAATGTGTTCTAGGACATGGTTTCTTTCTTTCTTTCAATTTCTTATTGTTGCTTCATTGATGTTGACTCTGTTTTGGACAAACCTCACCCCATTCATAATCCCTAAATTTCCAAGAGGTCTGAGAGTTATATACATCCTCATTCAAGAAACAGAAAATTCAAACTCAGGAAAAAGGTCTTGACGAGTTACTGATTGAATCAGTTTAAATAGTTACCATTTCCCAACAGGTCATTATTATCAACAGAGATGGTGCATTCAGATTGGGTCACCTCTAAGGCAGGTGAGGTTGATTCCATCTAAATCATAAAGCTGAGAATGGAGGGAAGAGGTAGGTTTTGAAAAGAAATTCAGGCTACTTCTCCAAGCAGGAAGAGAAATGGATGCAGGGCAGTCAACAGCAGGAATTCATTGCAGGTGTTTCCAGAGTCCGTTTCCTATTTACTCTCTTAGAAAGAAGTTCAAGACTTTAACCCAAAACTCAGGTGCACAACTTCTATCAACTCAAAAGCAAGCACTTCAAGGGCCAGGACTATTTCTTCGGTGGGACAAATCACTGCACAGTAAGTGCTTGCTTGCTTGACTTGTCATCCAATAGATGTTTTTTGTACACCTACTGTGTGTCAGGCAGGCCCTGTCTAGTCAATGATATTGACCAATGAACAGACGAGATGGTGTCCACCCCTGGGGCCCTGACATTTCAGTGGAGGCTGCCGGCCTGGGCTCCTTCGTGGCTGGCTGGAAAGCCATTCCCTGATTCACCCTGAAGATTGAGAAAACACACTAGGGTACTAGCTGGGCACCCCCGGGCCTGGTTCTAACCTCAGTTCCTTCCTGAGTGTTTGACTTAGAGAAGAAGCTCTGGTACCTCCAAGAGCTCGAATCCTGTTTATAAAATGGCATCATCAACCCACCCCACAGTGCCACAGAGGGGCTAAAATGGAACCATCTGGAAAAAGTGCCCGGCATGGCGCCTGAGACTGATTGTGCCTCTGCTTCACAATATTCTTCCCTTTCCCCTCCCCACCTGGAGGCCTCAGGTCCTCATTTTTCACAATGACCAGTGCAGTCCAGCTGATCTGCTGCTGATGGCCCTTCTCCCAGCTCTGACATTTTGTGATTCCAAAACTCCAACATGGCAGGGGCAGTGGGAGGGCTGGGGAGTCGTTCCTCACCGTGTGAAGTCACCTTGCCTCGCTGGCATCCATCAGGTTTTCCCTTGGTGTGCCAGGAGGTCTGGGGCCTGCCAGCTCCCCTAAGCCACACTGGCTGCTCTGCTAAGTGTAAATGGATTTACCATCCGTGAGTGCAGCTTCCCCGTCCCCCAGCAAACCCTGTTATGCAACCCTGTCTGGGGAGACAGACAGCAAATGAGCACAGCTAAAAATACCTCATTTTTGTGTGTGTGGCGGGGGAGGGGTTGTGGGAAGGTGGGTGACATTCCAGAGTGCTCTGGATGTTTGTGCTTTGCTAGGAATACAGGAAATAAGAACACAGGAGCTGCAGCTCTGGCCACGGTGCCCCCACCCCCACCCCCCACCCCAAGGCCCTTTCCATCCAGGACTCCCAAATGCCCTTCTGCTCCTTCCTAGGTAATGCACCAACCTCACTGTGCAAACCATGCTTCTGTAGTGGACACTCTGGTCCCCGCCAGGACTCTCAGATCCCATCCTCCAGCTTCTTGGAGTTTTGCTGCTAAAATGGCCAGCACCTGTGACCCTCAGAGCACTGTCGTCTGATGCTGCAGGTGGGAGATAGAGAGCCCCACTCACCCCACCCCATAGCCAGTGCCTGCTGGGTGTCGGGTACTGGGAAGCGTTGCTTGCCCTTCAGAGCTGCCAGGAAGAGCTGAGTGGCGGACTTCACCCACCACGGCGCCCTTGGTTGGCTCCTTCCCCTGCACCCTGCCTCTCTCGTTTCTGTGGCAGTGTTCAGAAGGCGCTCCATCACCCTGGCACACCTGAACTTGCCTTGACTCCAGGTCTGCTTCCGGGAGAACTCCACCTGGGAAGCCGCTGACCAGGAGCCCGTGGTGACCCCGCAATAACTTCCTTCCCACACGCTCCTGGTGACTGCCTGCGGCCTCTTCTCTGATGGTCAGCAGCGAGCATCGCAGCGCTCCCTTTCCACATCTTCTTGCCCTCTCCATAGTCACTAATTCCCAGAGTGTGGCACCGGAGCAACCTGGGTGTTTATAAAAAGGAAGACATCTGCATTGTAAGTAGCCTGCCCTATTCCTCCTCATATTTTTACTTTTTCTTGTTTTTGAATCAGAGTCCGTCTGTGTTGATCAGGCTGGACTTGAACTCATCTCAGCCTCCTGAGCAGCTGGAGCCAAAGACGTGCACACCCCTACAACCAGCTTCCCATGTGCACTGTATTTTAAGAATATTTGCCTGGAGGATTCTCGGACTATTCCTTATCCCTGTCGTCAGACCTCAAGCTATTTGTAAAAGAGCTGTTTTCTTACATTTTGTGCAAAATGCTTTGATGTGTATCAAGCCATTTGGTTCTCCCAACCACATCATGTATTTTTTTAAGTTGTTATTATACCCACCATAAATAACAAGACTCAAGAAAGTATTGGATAGGTGGCCTAGGTGACCTTTAAGTCCCCCTCCTTTGCATCTATTCTGTTTTAATCTTCTCCATGACTCTACCCAAGTTAATCAAGTGGTTAAGCAGAAGGGAAGGATCAGATTTACCTGCATGATCTATTAAAGTATAATAATCCGGTGAAATTGGTATTATTATTATTATTACACCTATTTCAGAGGTCATAAAACAGACTAAATGTGGTTAAAGGAAATAATAATCACTACTTTTTCAAGTGCCAGCGACAGACACCTCATTCCGATCAACAGATAAAAAAGGACATTTATCACAGTGGCTGACTTGAGGCCGGCTGGTCCTTCTGGGGTTTCAAGTTACTTCTTCTTCCAGGTGGCTGGGGAAGAAGATTCCAGGGAGCTCCCAGGCATCTTAAGATCTGTAGTCCCAGAAGAAGCCGGTGCCCCTTCTGATAGCTCTTGGGGAAGATGGAAGAGGAGGAGGACGAGGAGGAAGGAGGCTGAAGGAAGACCCTCAGGAACCCTGCCCTGATGGCAGCCTGACATCTGAGCCAATCATTTTAGCTGGGTTGATGAGCTCCTGAACCGCCAGGCGTGGGCCTGTGTGCTCACTGGTTAGCAGGGACAGGTCAGCCCCATCGGAGCAGCCGGGAGTATAAAGGAACAGGGAGCACCAAGAGACTGCGCCACACGTGGCTTGTCAAAGGACAAGGGCTCAGTAAGTGGCAAAGTTGAGATCTGAGCCAAGGTCTTCGGCCTGGATGCCGAGGATCGGCTCCATGACAACACAGCTGTGGTCCACAGCACCTTGCCCACACCAGAGGGACGTCAAGGTCAACCTCGGCAGCCATGCAGCCATATTTAGATTGCTTTAACTGACTCGTCTTCCTCATCCCTAGAAAACTGTAAGACATGTAGAGTGATTATTGATTCATGTGCAGTTATGGGGGAAAAATGCTAGGACATCCTATGTACCTTTACCCAGTTGGTAACACCTTGTAAAATCAAACACAGAATCACAACCAGGATATGGGCATTGATGTAGCCAAGACACAGGACATCTCTAACCACAAGGAGCTCACGTGATGCCCTTTAATAACCACACCCACTTTTTTTCCTACTTCCTCCTTAACTCCTGGCAGCCATTTAAATAGTTACATGTTCTCTATAATTTTGTTGTTCCAAGGGTGTACTATTAGCAGGACTGTACAGCGTGTCACCTTTGAGGACTGGCTTTTTTCACTTAGCATGGTTCTCTGGGGATCCAGCCCGTTGTTTTATGTCTCACTAGCCCATTCCTTTTCACTGCTGAGTAGTATTCCAGGATGTGGCAGTGCCACAGTTTAACCATTCATCTGTTAGAGGATTTGGGGCTGTTACAAATACAATTGCTACAAACATTCACATTTGGTTCTTAAGTGACTAGAAGTTTTCATTTCTCTGGGATAATACCCAGGAGTGCAATCAAATGCTAGGTCATGTGGTTGTTGCATAGTTAGTATTTAAAGAAACTATATGTTGTGTTCCAGAACAGCCACACCCTTTTTTATTCTCATCAGCTAGGTGTGCCCTGAGAGCCTCTTGGCACTGCCACTGAGTTCTGATTTTAACCGTTCTGATGGTTGTGTAGCATGAACTTTTAACCTTGTGATGCCTTAATGGCTAATGCTGGTCAACATTTCTTCATGCTAACTTGCCGTCTGTGTGTCCCCCTGGGTGAAATGTCTGTGCCCTTTTTCTAACTGGATGTTTTTGTTATTGCATTTTTTAGCTCTAGATGGTCTAGACTCCAATCCTTTGCGGGGTATGTGGTATGCTCATATTTTTTCCCAGTCTCAATTTGTTTTGCATCCACTTAAACAGGGAATTTTTCAGAGCATAAGTATTCAATTGTAATGAGGTCAAATTCACATCTCCTCCCCCGCCCCTTTTTTTTCAGTATTGGGTTGAACCCAGGAGTGCTCTACCACTGAGCTATATCCCTAGTCCTTTTTATTTTGTATTTTGAGACAAGATCTTACTACATGCCCAGGCTGGCCTTGAACTTGTGATCCTCCTGCCTCAGTCTCCTAGGTCGCTGGTATCACAGGAGTGCAGTACCACATTGGGCCACACCTTTCTTTTTTATGGGTCATACTTTTGATTTTTTTTTAAGAGGGTACGTGGTTCAGTGGTAGGACCCTTGCCTGGCATATTCTAGAACACTCTGCCTGAAACAGCCAAAAAAAAAACAGAAAGAAAAGAAAAAAGAAAAAACTGATTTTGTGTCGACACACTCCTTGCCTAGCTATAGCTCACCAAGTGTGATATTAGCTGTGGGTTTTTTGTTTTTTGTTTTTTATTGTAGAGGCTCTTTATCAAGTTCAGGGAATTCCTCTCTGAGATTTGTTTTTTTAATGATGAATGAGGATTGAATTTTGTCAGGTGTTTTTTTCTTCACCAAATGATATAATTATGTGTATTTCTTCAGTATCTGTTAATATGGGGATCATATTGATTGATCTTCAAGTATTGAACAAGGCTTACATCCTTGGGGAATAAATCCCATTTGGTATATCATTCTTTTGGTATGTTACTTAATCTTATCTATACTTTGAGGATATTTTTGTCTATATCTATGAGGAATATTGATTTAACTTTTCCTTTTTGTTCTGTCTTTGTCTGGTTTTGGCATCAGGAAAAATTCCTTCATAAAATGAATTGAGAAGACTTGGTGTTAATTCTTTAAATTTTTTTTTTTTTTGGTAGAATTCTCCAGTAAAACCATCTGGCCCTGGAGATCACTTCCTGGAAAGTTTTAAAATTATAAATTTAATATTTATACATGATGTCTGAATTATATAGTAATTTATAAAAAATGATAGTGATTTCTAAGTATAGCATTTTAAAATTTCTATTGGGGAATTTATTTGTGAACCCATGAAGCTGAAAACTAATGAGCAGAGTGTCCAACTTTATAACTGAAATAACAACAAAAGAATAAACCCAGAGAAATTAAAAGCAAGGAGATGCCAGTAAGAGTGGAAATTCATGACCAGGCACAGTGTCCCACGCCTGTAATTCCCAGCAGCTCTGGAGAGTGAGGCAGAGGGTTACAAGTTCAAAGCCAGCCTTAGAGAAACCCTTTCTCAAAATAAAACATAAAAAGGACTGGGGATGCTGTTCAGAGATTAAGCTCCCCTACATGTTCTGGAATCCAAGAAGGCCAAAGTCAATGTTTTAAAATAACTAATAAAGTGGAAAATTCTCTAGTCAAAGACAAAGACAGACAGAGACAGAGACAGAAAGAGGGTAGAGAAGGAGGAGAAGGAGGAGAGGACAAATGAGTGAGGGAAAGGGGGTGTCCGATGTCTCTTCCCCATTAGGTTCAAGTTATGCATTTCTGGCTGGAATATCATGTAAGTGATATTGGGTCTCTCTCAGAACCTCATCTGGAGATACATGGAGAAAATGATGTCACCTGCCCCTTACTGATGATGCTAATTTTTGATCCGTTCAAGACACTGTAAAATTCCTGCACTGGAAATTATTAATTTTTCTTGCAACTAATAATAAACCTATGGAGAAATACTGTTGGATGATGAAATATCTTACTGCCATTGTTGAAGCTTTTGTGATCCAACCTCCACACAGAATTCAACATGGCGGCAATTGCCCTCCCTTCTTTCCCATGCACATCTGGGTGCATTTACTTGGTTGCCTATTTGTCATAGTTATGGGCTCTAACATTCCTACTTTTTCTTTCTTTCCTTTTTTTTTTTTTTGTACCTGGTGTAAGTTCATGATGCATGAATAATGGAGGTAAAGGCAAGAATCGAACCTCAGATCAGCAAGCTTTCCTTTATTCTGCAGCGAAGTCAATCCATCAGGCATGGGAGGGCTCATTTTCTGGGTATGGAAATGGCCCCCTGGGTTACAGAAGGAGGAGTCTGGGTTTATAGTTTACATTGGGGGTGAATTAATCATTGGAGACTGTGGCTGTGCTAGTCAGACAGTCAGGGGTCTAGTCGTGCAGGTTAAAATTTTAACTCAGGAAGGCAGTTGTAAAAAGTTTTGAAACTCATTGTCACCGAGAAAAGCTCACAACTCGGTGTTCACTGCTTATCTTCTTTCCTCTGGGATCCATTGTTACCTACAGCATCTCTATTTGCTTTTCTCCTTCCAGGACTCATCTGCAATGGGAAAGGATAAAAGTCCAGGGCCCAGGGTTTCAGTATTTGCCTCCTTCCTTCAGGACCCACTGGGATGGGGAAGGGGTGACTTTTGCTTTTGGTGAAGATGCTGGGAATAAACCCAGGAAGGGATGAAAGTTTGCTTTTTCCCTCAGGGGCCATTGTTACTGGGAAAGGAGGTACTGGGAGAGCTTTAATGTTTGAGTCATTTCCCTTCCCTCTTCCTGAGCCACACTGTCCCTCTGTTTTTCTTGGGGGCTATCTTGTAGGAATATAATTTTCCATAGCACTTGAACTCGGGCACTGGACCACTGAACCCCTCCCAGCCCTGTGTTGTGTTTTATTTAGAGACAGGGTCTCACTGAGTTGCTTAGCTCCTCACTTCTGCTGAGGCTGGCTTTGAACTCCGATCCTCCTGCATCAGCCTCCCAAGCTTCTGGGATTACAGGCGTGCCCCACAGTGCCTGGTTCATTCCTTCTTTTTCCATAGTTTATGGTGGATTGATATTCCAAAATACTTCTGCTCAAAATATCCTCGGTTTGCCTGTCGGGGGTTCCTGGAGGTGATTTTGTCCTGGCACCGTGCCCCTACATTTTTCTAGCACTGCTCTCTTTTGTGACACAGAAAGGTGATTCGGGTTTATCTTGTACCGACCCTGAGCCAGCCCTGGAATGCGTGGTGTCTGTGTTCCTGGTATCGCTGGAGAAAGGTGGCCATGGAGACCTCGCTGCGCTCCAGCCGCTGGTGTCTTTACTTGGGTGCGTCCAGCAGGCAGGCAGGGAGGTGCGTGCGCATCACCACCCGCAGCGCTCACACGCAGGTAGGCTCGGAGACAGAGGCATGTAAATATTTCAGAAACCGTGAGTTCACACTGCCAAGTCACCATTCCTAAAACCCTTCCTTCATTCCAAGTTTCTCTCTCCCTCCCTCCACAGTGGAACCCGCGCTCCCCATAACAGACCACTCCCTCATCCATCAAACCAACAATCCATCCAAAACGGTGTCAGAGTGGCTTCCCCCACTGCTACTAACCCAACTGCCCTTCTCCCCTGCCACATCCTACCCAAGTGTGAGGTCACATAGTCAAACACTGTATTCACCAGCTACTTGCATTTATTTTTTATTTTTTTCATTTTCCCCTTCCATGTGGTTATGATATTGGTTTGAAATCCAGCTGGGATTATTTACTTTAGTATGTTAAAAAGGATGAGGATGAGGAAGGGAGATTTTATTTATTTATGTTTCTTAAATATGCAGAAAATGTACATGCCTCCAGAAGTCAAATCTAAAGGAAAATGTGTGCCCATCAATCTGGGCATTCACCTGCCCTCCAGAACCCAGTGACAGGATTTGGGAGAGAGGAGACCCTCTAAGAAAAAAAAAAATATATATATATATATATATATACAAAATTACAAATACAAAATCAGGTGGAGCAGTGATTATTTATTTAGGATGAAAAGTAACAAATTGTGAATTCTGAGGCCCAGATGTCTGTAATCCCAGGGGCTCAGGATTTGCAAGTTCAAAGCCATCCTCAGCAATTTAGCGGGACCTTAAGCTATTTAGTGAGACCTTCTCTCTAAACAAAAATTAAAAAAAAAAAAAAGGGAATGCTGGGGATGGGAATCAGTGATGAAGTACCCCCCAGTTCAATTGCCAGTACCAAAAAAAAATGTAAATTCTGAAAGTATCACAAATAACACAAACATCACAAAACCCAGAAGAAATCATATAATATTTTCTTCTGCAAACAGCATGCTGTGTTATCACCTCTCCTTATCGTAATCATTTTATAGAATCATCTTTCCAAAGAGTGGGAAGGAAGGTGATGCAGCCCTCCCTCTGATGTGGGTTCTCAAAAGTATTTGTGCAGATCTCCTGGAAAAGGTGGCCACAGGCCTTGTTACTCATGTGTCACCCTGGACCTTCCCTGCAGTTTCCAGCTCAGCCTGTGCCAAATGCACATGTCCCCCATCACCCCCACCTGCTGTACCCCAGGAACCAGGTGACCAGGAAGCCTGGATCAAAGAGGTATTGCCCATACTCACCTCCATGGGCTTCAAAATCAGGGCCCATGTTCTCGATGTGTCCTTAAGGGTGGGTGCTGGGGAGCCCTGTGGAGGTGGGGTCACACCGGTACCACCAGAGCAAGGCTTCCAGCCACCCTGCAAGACTGGACTGTGACTTCCTTACTGCACACACAGCAGAGGCACTTCAGCCTTGCAGGGTCTGTGCAGGAGGTGGACTGTGCATGAGCTTTCCTGTTCTCGCCTCTGAAATCAAGACTTGTAATGACCTACAGCTCCTCTGAGGTCACTAATAGTGACATCTTCATGGATTGCATGGGTGGTGGTTGCTCTGTCTCCCTGGAGCACCCTTGGAAGGGGAAACTACAGCTTGGTCATGTCCCCAAGAGCATGAGAGAAGGGCAGGTCCAGTGAATTCCACCTTGCTTTATTTAGTCACTTATTGAACAGATATTTAATGAGCATCTACTAAGGGATAGGCCCTGTGCTAGGACCTGGGTACTGCAGACGGCCTTGTCTGGCTATTGGGAGCAAATAGAATTAGATTCAGATCTCTGCTAATGACTCACCACCCCAGGGATCTCCCTGGACCCAGCATGGTTACCACGGGGTTCTCCATAAGTGACGGTAATGCCAGGCTCTCCAATGTCTCCTGCAGCGTTACCTGCTCAGGATGCAGCCCCAGCTCTATGGGGCATGCAAAGCCCCTCTGCTCCCCAGGCTTGAACTTACATGCAGGGTTAGACCATGACAGCTGGGCTCTTCTACAGTCCCACTGGGTCCTCAGCATGAAGAACAGTGCCTGGTAGGGAGCCAGTGCGACATAAATATTTCCCTGAATATGGAAAGGTCACACTGCAGAAATACAACGCATATCCAGTGTCATCATCAAAAATGACACATTGCTGGGCTCATTGCTTGGGTTAAATGACTTCCTGGCTATAGAAAAATCTAGCCTCAAAAATGTGTTTTCTTCCCTTCAGGAGGCCAAATGCCAGTTCAGTGCCATTGGAAGTGCTCTCTCCTCAGCCGGCGCTGTCTTGACTAGTTCCCAGGGGCAAATTCAACAGCAGGCTAGAGGCAGAGAACTGGGCTGCACAGAGACTGTCAGATCTGCTCAGATGTCAGCGAGCAGCAGATGCTGCTCCCTCCTCCCCTCCCAGCTCCAGAGGTCCCAGCCCACCTTGGCCTTTGTCACCCTGCCCTGACCCTCACACCACACCGAGCAGTCTCAGCGCACAGAAGGAAAGAGCTCAGGTGTGCATGTGCGTGTAGGTGTGCACATGTTGGACCGTGAGTGAAGGAGTGTGTATGTGTGTGTGACATCCCTTCCCCAGGAAAGTGTACGGAACCCAGGCTTCTCCTGTGCGGCCAGGGAGCCCCGGAGCCAGGCGCTGCACTCTCTCGTGTGCCATTTGTCAGGAGAGAGGCCAGTGTGCATCTTCAGGAACACAGAACTGCATAAGGATGAACCAGACTTACAAATTATCTTCACCCTGTCCAGGTGGCCTGGACCCCACTGAAACCTCATCTCCCTATACACCCACATTCATAGCTCACTTTCCTTTGTATCAGGGTCCTCCTCCTCCTTCTGACTTTCTCTTCCCCTCTATATTCCCACCTATCTTCCCCAGTGATAGCTACTACCAGTCAATAGCCTGCCAGTCTACTGCACAGGTCCTTGATCCAGCCTCTCCTCAGCACAGTTTTAATCACCTTTAGGGTCTTTTGTATCCCTCATCCCTTCTCCAACCTTGAGTCCATATATATATATATATATATATATATATATATATATATATATATATTAGTTGTTGATGGACTTTTATTTCATTTATGTATTTATATGCAGTGCTAAGAATCGAGCCCAGTGCCTCACACATGTGAGGCAAGAGCTCTACCACTGAGCCACGACCCCAGCCCTTGAGTCTTCTATTATGACTTTCTCATGAGCCGTCTCTCTCTATCCTGCCTCAATCCCATAACTCATTGCATTTTACCCCTCTCCAATACCCCCCAGCAAAGAGAGCTAATATCCCTCATTGGCTGGTATCACCTTTCTTCTTTGTTCCTTTCCTACTAGAAAGTAAGCTCCATGAGGGCAGGATGTTTGTTTTGTTTACTGAAATGTCCCCAGCATCTGGCAAGAGGCAGGCCTTCAATAAAGACTACTTAACAAATAAATGCTTAGTACGGTTGAGCAACTGGCCAGTGGGTTTGGAATTAACCCAGTTCACCAGCATCTGGAGCATTTTTGGAAACTCCAGTAGCGCCAGAAATGATGATACTAAAGCCCTACCAAAGGAACATTCTATTACGTGCTAAACAACTTCCTCTCATCAAAGGGGGAAAATATGAAAATACACTCTTCTACCCACCACCGACTCCATAAGCATGTCACCCCTGTTTACCCAATTCATCCGGAGAGTAAGAGCAAAGAATGTACAAGGGGTCCTGACTTTACTAGGTGCAGCTCTGGTTTGAAATTTTAATTGCTTTCTAATTCCTAAGGAGTTTGTTTATTCCTGGCCTTGTTCCCTAGAGGGCTTGGTTAGAGGCCAGGGATGAAGCCCAGAATCTACATTTTTAATACTCTCCCAAGGCAAATAAGAAGCAAGAGCCTCTTGCATCTCATTCTGAGAGAGTGGATCTTAAAACCCATAATAGCAAATGAAGGACCAGCCGAGTGTGGCCAGATGCCACCTGACCTGGAGGAGATGAAGGGGAGGGGGTGTGGTGGCATCAGGCCACCACATGAGCCTCAACTGGAAAAATGCAGAGAGGAAAGAGAAAGGACAGAAGGACACCCAGCCAAGGACAAAGGCAAAGGCATGGATTCTCGAGAAGGCTGAAGCCCAGAATAAACTGAGGGCTGTTTTTAAAAGAAATTGATGTATTTCTGGCGAATATGACCTCCCTGGGTGTTTCTCTGGGAGGAAGGAGTGACAGTGAGACCGATTTCAGCTCCATCTCAGAAGAACTTTATCACAGACTCCCCCACCGTGGAGTGGACTTCAGGGTTTGCTGAGCAAGTGGAGGACATCCTTCGACTTTGCCATCTTTTCTTCTCCAAGGTAGCCTCCATAGGACCAGAAAGAGCCGTGCCCGGCTGCTGGGCTGAGTGGGGCAGGAAGCCCCCACAGGAAATCTTCCAGAACAAAATGGGACCATCACTGTGAAGTCACTGCAGGAAGAGGGAAGCGTGGAAATGGTGAGCTTTGTTTCCGGTGGAGAATGGGAATTGGGGCTGGAGCTGAACTGGGGGACGGAGTAGCTCCGAGCTGTGTGGGGAGAGGGGGAGGAAGAATACCACTGAGGCCCCTCGTGGAGTGGAGGAGCTTGGGAGAGCACCCTGAGGAGGAAGACCCAGGGCTTTTAGGGTTGTGCCCTGGGACGTGAAGAACCTCCCCTTCATCCCACCTCGAAATCCTCGTGAAGCTTTGTGGTCTCACTAATGCTTTGAGGAGTGAATTTGCTTTTCAAGGACTGGATGAAGTTCTGGTTTCTGATCAAGTTGGACCTGACACAAAAATGAAAGGCTGCTCATGGTAGACGAGCCAAGTATGAATTGTAGCAACGTTCATCGCTACTAGCCATTGAACTCTGTGTGTCACACATGGGGACGAAGACATCAAGTGCCATCTTACATTTAATTTTGCCATATCTTATAAGGAGGGAAAACTGAGGCTCCAAAGTCAAGCTGTTGATGAAGTTGGGGTTCCAACCCAGATCCATCTAACCTTGGGGTCTGTTTTCTAGCCTCCCCAGGAGGTTGCTCCCTGGGCATTCGAATGTCCAGTCTGAGCTGTGATCCGCTGTCAGGTATGTGGCACAGGGACTTGAGCCCTGAGAGAAGTTTGGGGCGCGGACGATGCCTATGGATAAATGCAGCGGACGTGTTTTGTTTTGGTTTGGTTTTGGTAACAGGAATTGAACACAGCGGTGCTGAGCCACAGAGCCACATCCCCACCCTATTTTGTATTTTAATTAGAGACAGAGTCTCACTGAGTTGCTCAGGCCTTGCCAAGTTGCTGAAGCTGGCTTTGAACTCATGATCCTCTGGCCTCAGCCTACCAGGCCACTGGGATTACAGGTATACACCACCATGTGTGGCAGTACAGTGGATGTGAACACACAACTGCACACACACACACACTTCCTCAGGATGTGCACAAAGGCCTTTTACATTCTTCAAAGGGACTGACCATCTACTCCATTAGCCACGGGGTTTGGCCACAGGAAGTCTTGGCCTTTGCTTCCCCAGGTCTACAGCTGTTGGCTGGGCACCTGCCCCATGCCATGCAGAGTGCTTGGGGGGGGGGTAGAGGAGCAACCCAAAACAGACAAGCTCGCTGCCTTCATGGAGGAGACAGACATCAAAGAACCACCCAGAAAAACATGTAATTACACTGTGACATTGTTGAGATGGGGAGGTTCATGGCGCCATGAGGAAGAACAAAAGACTGGGACTAGGTGGGACCTGGGACACAGGGGCTAAGGTGTTAGAATGAGCAGGTATTGGTCAGATAACAGGCGGGGAAGAGCACTCCAGGCAGGGGGACAGCACACACTGGGTCCTCGGGTGTGTGACAGGGCAGCCTGGGCAGCCATGGGTGCCGTGAGCCTGAGAGAAGCTGGATACATGGGCAGAGCAGGCAGGGCCCTGGAGCGTCATGGTGACCGTGCCAGGTGGGTTGTAACAGGGCACCGAGGAGCTGTGACAAATAGACATTTCAGAAGGGAAACTCCGGCTTCTGTGTGGGAAGGATGGAGGAGGACCGGGAGAAGGGGGCGAATCCTGCAGGGAGGCAAAGGTATTTTCCAGAACCATCACCACTGAGCAGACAATGGCAGAGGCCCAGGTCCTCTGAGAGTGGACACCAGGCTTCCCTTCCCATCCTATGTCCGTCCTCAGCTTCTTCTACAGGGTCCTGGGGTCTAGAAAGGGCTGTTCAACTTATTGGTAAAATAGACCCTTGGAGGTAGGAAGAAGTCCCCGCCTTGTCCCCCTGAAAACCATCTCCTTTTAGCTTTGTCATTTGGGAAATGATGAAGGATTAGGGGGAGGGGGAAGAAGGAGGCAAGTTCTCTAATTTCTGGGCCATTTTCCCATTTTTTTTTTTTGTGGGAAAGTGCCCTGCAGTTATCTGTATAGATTGTCAGATTGTCTGGCAGAAACCCCAGCCCGAGCCCTTTGGGGAGAAGAAATGCATGATTCAGCCAGTGGGATGGAGCCAGCAGGGTTAGCAGTTGATGGGGAGGCCCAGGAGGCTGGAGGGGAAAGGATGGGGAGCCAGGGGACAAATCCCTCCAGGCAGCAGAGCTCTGGGGAGCATGGCAGAGGGAGGAGGCCCCAGGCGTGTGGAGCAAGAGGCAGGCTCCTGAGCTCTGTGTCCTGGAGGAGAAGTTGCCAGCCAGGGAACCAAGAAATAATAAGAGAGGACCAACCAAGCGACTGATTCAGCAATGGGGTGGCTCTTGATTCAGGCCCAGCCTGGAAATTACAGGCCTGGGTTGCAGCTTCCGGGACAGCTACTGGAATCAGGGGCCTGCTGGTGACTGTGGTCAACAGCCACATGGCCCTGCCTCGCCTTCCTGGGCCACAGTCATCTCTGGTTGGGGGAAGGGCTCACACTCAGGGCTGGGCTGGGCAAGCTGCTCTGTGGAGGCCCCAGCAGAACAGATGCTAGAATATTCCATCCACTCCCCTCTGCAAAAATCCGCCTGGCCTCATCTGGCCTACAAAACAAGGAGGGTGAGTTCAGAGCCTCTATTGCCAGCACTGTGAAAACACAAGTTTGTGTGGGTGCTGTCAGGGTGCAGAGGAGAGCCCAGGGCCTTGCATTTGCAAGCGCTCTACCTCTGAGTCCCAGCCCCCGCCCCAGCCCAGCCCCAGCCCCAGCCCCAGCCCCAGCCTCAGGAAGTGGCTTTCTAATCCTAGTTCTGCCAATGCTGTGTGGCTTTGGAAAACTGGTTTCCCCTTTCTTAGCGTCATTTTCCCATCCTGGAAATGGAGGCATTAATATCTGCTCTGGCTACAGGATTTGTAATGGCCAAAGTTCAACAGGGAACAAGAACAAGGACCGAATGACTAACTTCCACAGGCACGTGCCCACGATCACACTTCTACCTTATAAGGAAGGGACCTTCTGCCTATGTTAGAGACCAGAAAGCTGAGGGTCTCTTGACTAAGATGGGAGGCGACTAGCTGAGCCAGGGGTCTGTCCCCATCGCCCGACCCCAGGGCCAAAATTTCCCCCATAGCCCCCACAGCTGCCTGTGGGTTAGTCTGGAGTCAAATTACATTTAAAGAAGTCTTTAAAAAATATTAGTCCTGAAATTCAGAACCAGAGACAACAGTGGCCTTGTTAATTTTTAGACCTTAAAGTAAGCAAGACTGAGGGTCAGGTCGCAGCAACCTCTCTGCGAACCCCAAACAAAGAAGATACCTGGAGTTTTGCCCACCAGCATCTTTGAAATAGGAGTGGAAAGTTTAGAGCTGGTTGGGTTTCATTGTTCACAGCTCACAGAGAAGCAGCAACTTTAGAGATCAGGTACTCCTCCCTCCCATTACAGAGAAGAAAACTGGGGTTCCTAGAAGGGAGTCAGCAGCAGAGTGTCTCACGTCCAGTTAGAGGGCAGCTGCTCTTTCCAAAATGGCAGTGGCCTCACATACCCACCGCACAAGGCTGGGTGATCTCAGGAGGCAAGAGCGGGACACCTTTCAGAGTCCTTGAGCAGGCAGCAGGCGGCATTCTCTTAGATTGCCCTTTTAGGTGGATGTTTCAACCCCACCCTCTTCCCTTTCTGTTCCCTATCCCTCAGTCTCCCCAGCTCAAATTTTGTGCTTCATCCCAGAGAGCTCCTCACCAGTCAGCCACCACCTCCACCCTTCTCCCTGTCCCTTGCCTCCGTCTCCTCACTGCTACCATCTTTCTATGGAACCTGATTTCACACTGCTTTTAAGGGCATCTCTCTCCTGCTCCCTGTTTCTCCAGCCCTCTCTTCCTTCTCTGAAGCAGAGTGCCGTTATTTCTAATCCCCATTGGCAGTTGACAAGGATACAAACCTCTAAAGAAGTGAAGTAACTTGCCCAAGGTCAATAGCCTGTCGGTGCTGAGCTGGGACTCAAGCCCCAGACTGACTGTGTGAGACAGAGCCTGAATCTAAGCATCAGGCACCTGGGGCCTGCAGTCCGTCCAGTCACTGTGGCCCCTCCTGGCCTGGCCTGTCTCGTTAGTGCCATTTCTCCTGGTTAGTCTCTTCGGAGAAGAAGTGCTGTCACTTCTCAAGGTAAGAACAGGTAAACACCTCCTCCCTTCCACTCTCCTGGACAAGTGGGCAGAGCTGGTTCTCAAAAAAGGTCATTCTTACCTCATTTTTCAGAGAGGGGCTGTGGGCCACTGAGAAACATTAACAGACTTAGTGTCCCTAGCATAAACTGCATGGCTTTCAGCCAGGCCCCTCCACTAGACAGTTTCCAGCATTCCCCAAAAATAAGGGTCTCAGCTGGGTGCATGGTGACTGCCTGTAATCCCAGTGGCTTGAGAGGCTGAGGCAGGAAGATCTCAAGTTCAAGGCCAGCCTCAGCAACTTACCCAGGCCCTAAGCAACTTAGGGAGAACCTGTCTCAAAATAAAAAATAAAAATAGGGCTGTGGGTATGGCTTAGTGTTTAAGTGCCCCTGGGTTCAATCCTTGGGGCGGGGGTGGGGGGGAGGAACAGAAAGAAAGAAAACAAGGTCTCTTCATAGTAGCAGCAGAAGAAGACTCCTTTCACCTGGCGCTGTACAAGCAAGTTTCTGTGGTCAGCTGGAGCGGCCTGCTTACTCTGATCATCTCTGAGTATTTCCACCTCTGAGTATTTCATTCCTGCCATCTTCTTTGCACATTGACAGCTCCTCACTCTTCTTTGGCTCAGAACTTCATTCCTGACTGCCACATCCAGACAGACTCAGGCCCTGCAACGTAAAGGAATCAGCATCTCCCAGCTCCCTGGGCATTTTTATTTCCAGGCCAGAACATTTGCCCCTGATGGGGTGTGACCTCATCTCACCATGAAGCTCCTCGAATGACACCCTGAGCTGTACTGTGATGGTCACATAAGTTGTCGGCACTGGCAGCTTCAGGGATGTGGTCCCCTGAGAACTTAGAGAAGGACAGTAATAAGCAGAGTTGCTTCCAGAGACAGACTGGCCCCCGTGGCAGCAAGATTGAATCATATCCTGATGGAAAGATCCAAATAGAGAAAGTGTAGGTTAGATGGGGAAGGCTGACCAATGGCAGAAGAGCGGAGAAGGGCCATGTGCCCAGAACAACACCGTCAGTGCCCTGAGTCGCAGGGGAGAGCCTGCCCTTGCCCGTGGATGGGCATTTTACTTTTCAGAACAAATTCATTTCATTCAGTCGCTGGTCGTTCATTTACTCCTGGAACACGCCTGTGCCAGCCACCACATGCATAACTATTTTTCGCTCTGTGGGTTACGGGTTGTATCTGGCCTCCTTCATGTACAGCAGACTTTCACCCCCGTATTGCTTAATGCTGTATCCCAGCATGGGGCCTTGCTCACGGTTACACTGGACAGGTGAGCACTACTTCATATATCTGAGAGAGAGATTCAGGAAATCACTAGACAGACAATGAAGACACCAGGCCCCTGCAAGGCCACCCACATGTGAGAAGGGAGGTCCCCTGTTCTTACTCTGAGCTCACTGGGCCACTTCCTGCTGGTGATAAAGGTTCCCATTCAGTCCCCCTTCAGGAAGAGAATGTGGACACCCCAACATGGCTACTCATTTTCCTTTTGCAAGTTAATAATATAGTAAACCCCCTCAATATCCAAAGGGGATTTGTTCCAGGGGCCCCCTCTGGATGCTGAAACCCACAGATGCTCAATCCCTCATATAAAAAGGTGTGGTATTTACATTTAAGCAATGCACATCCTGCAGTATACTTTAAATCATCCCCAAATCACTTATTTTTTTTTTACCTTTATTGTATTTATTTAGTTTTATGTGGTGCTGAGGATCAAACCCAGGGCCTCACATGTACTATGCAAGCGCTCTACCGCTGAGCCACAGCTCCAGGCCCCCCAAGTTACTTATGTTACTTAATACAATCTAAGTGCAGTGGAAATACTTGTGATACTGTATTGCTTGGGGAATGATGACTACTAACACAAGTTGGCTTTTAAATATTTTGCATCCAATATTTTGCATTTTGTTGGTTGAATTCATGGATGTGGAACCTGCAGATATGGAGGGCCAACTGTATCAAGGTATATCCATCAAATACATAGGCTAGATTCATAAGAATGGAAACATACACACATACACACACACACACACACACTCAGTGGAGTCTCTGGGTGAGCTGGGGATAGGGCTGGCAGTGGCAGGTGCCTGAGTGTGCCTGGGTGAGAGTCAATGTGATGAGCCTTCTGGGAGTCAGCTACCAGCCAGGAAGCCCCAGAGGCCACCTTCGGGGTCAGCTGGGCAAGACTCCTTTACTGGAGTGTTGGCACCAAGGACAGGCACATCATGGCTCAATCCTGGAGCCCCATTGCCTCTGTTCCAGAACTGCTTCTCATCCTTGGCTAATTCCACAGAGTTGGAGACCATCCAGGCAAAGACAACTCTGGGGGATCATTACACCAAATCCCTACTTCATAATAATTATTATTTTTTCTTTTTAAAATTTTAAAAAATGTGTTCTAATTAGTTGTACACGACAATAGAATGCCTTTTGACACATTGTACACAAATGGAGCACAACTTCTCATTCCTCTGGCTTTCCATGGTGCAGAGGCCCTCCAGCAGTGTAATCATACGTGTACATAGAGTGATAATGTCTGTCTCACCCCACCGTCCTTCACACCCTCACCCCTTCCCTCCCCTCACTCCCCTCTGTCCAATCTAAAGTTCCTCCATTCTTCCCTACACCCTCCATTATGGATCATCATCTGCTTATCAGAAAAAACATTTGGCCTTTGGTTTTCTGGGTTTGGCTTATTTTATTTAGCACAATATTCTCCTCTTCCACCCATTTACATATATATATATATATATATATATATATATATATATATATATATATATATATCACATTTTCTTTATCCATTCATCTGTTGAAGGGCATCTAGGTTGGTTCCCTAGTTTAACTATTGTGAATTCAGCTATCTTGGGCAGAGAAAGGGTTCCACAGCTCCATGTCCTTACCAGCAATTGGTATAGCCACACTTTTAAACCTTTTTTAGGGTGTAATTGTGTCTCATTGTAATTTTAATTTGTATTTCCTGGATTACTAATGAAATGAGTCTCTTTCCTGCACTTTAAATCCTTAACATTTCTTATTCTATAGAATCCCCTTTTTACCTTTTCTATGAAATCCCTATTTACATCTTTTGCCTGTTTTTCAATTGTCATTTTCTTATCATTCATATTTATGTATTCTGGCTGCTACTCAACCCTTTGTTAGGTTTATGGGTGTGATTATCATCTTCCAGTTTGTGACTTTTCTTTTTGTTCTCTTTTAAATAAAAATTCTTAATGTCAACGTAGTGAAGTTTACCAGTCTTTAAGATTTGTACTTTTTGTGCTTTATATAAGAAATCTTTCTCTACGCCAGGGTCATAAATCAATTCTATTCCAATAGTTTTATAGTTTTTCCTTTAATATTTAAGCCTTTATCCCATCTGTAGTTGGTTTTTGTGCATCATGTAAGGTCGGGATTTAATTTCGCTTTTTTCCATGTGGATAACGGATTGGGCCAGCATTATTCATCTGCAATATCTGGTCTGTCCTAAATCAAGTTTCCACATATATGTGGTTTTATTTCTGGGCTCTCTCTTTTGTTTCATCCCTATGCTAATAGCCCACTGCCATAATTACCATATTGTTATGATAAATCCTGACATCTGGCATGGTAAGTTCACCACCTGGATTGTTGATGGTTTTAAATTTTTTTAAAAAAATCAGCGTCTTGGCTATTCTTGATCATTTTGCTATTTTATACCAATTTAAGAATTAGTTTGTTACATGAAAAAAATTACTGTTGGAACCTTAATTGGAATTGTGTTAAATTTACATACCAACTTAGGGAGTACTCATATCATGATGACATTTAGTCTATTCAAGAACATAGTCTGTCTCTCCATTTATTTAGGTCTTCTTTAATATCTTGTATGTATTTGATAAGGTTTCATAATTTTATCCATAAAGGGCTAGTATATCTCTGCTAAATTTACTCATAGATTATATATGTAAATTTATATTTGGCATTTTTTATTGATGTACATTAGAAAAGTACATATATCCTAAGTTAAACACCCACTGAGTTATCACAAACTGGGCACACACAATTAAATGACACCCAGATCAAGAAGTGAAACATGAATTGCATCCCCAAAGCCCTCATGCACCCTGCCTGTCACTACCCTCCTGGGCCAAGAACCCAACTTCTTCTTGTGCAAGTACGATTTAATTCCACCTGCTTTTGAACTTCATTTAAATGAAATCATGTCACGTAAGCTCTTCACTCAGTGTTGCTGATGGAATTTATCCATATTGCCTCGTGTGACTGTAGGTCACTCATTCTCCTTGCAACATAATGTTTTTTTGTGTGAAGATACCACTTTGATTTCCAATCTCCTGTCCATGAGCATTTGGTAGTTTCTAGTTTGGGGTTATGATGGGTAGTGTAGTTAAAAATGTTCTAGTAGATGTCTTTGGGGATGTAGCGTGGAGTGGAATTGCTATGTCATAGGGTGTCAACATGTGCAGCTTTAGAAGATACTGTTCAACAAGTTCCCAAAGCCTATGTATCAATATGCATTCCTATCAACAATATGAAAAAGTTCTAGATGCTCCCTATCTTTGCCACCAAGAGGTACTTTCTGAGTTTTTTTATAATAATATTCTAGCAGGAATCAAGCTATATTTCATTGTGTTTTAAAGAGCTTTATTGAGTTATGATCTGCTTTCAATAAAGTTCACTCTTTTAAACTATATGATTCAATGGATTTTAGTATATTTGCAGTTTTGCAACCATCCCCATAATCTAATTTCAGAACATTTAATCATCACCAAAAGAAATCTGAACCTTTTAGCAATCTCTCTCCATTTTTAACCTTACTTGGAGTAGAACTGCCAGATGATGTGGTAATTCCATGAGGAATTGCCCAAGTCTTTCACACAGAGCCTGGACCATTTCATTTTATGTTCCCGCTGGTGATGTATAAAAATCCCAATTTCTCCAAATTCTTGTCAATATTTATTATTATTATCTTTCTTATTATTCTGGTGAGCATGAAAAAGTATTCAATTGTGACTTGGATTTGCATTTTCCTAATGACTAGCAGTGTTGAGCAGCTTTTCTTGTGCTTGTTTTTTGTAACTCTTCTTTGGAGGGATGCTATTCAAATCCTTTGCCCATTTTTTTAGATTGGGCCATTTGTCTTATTATTGTTGTTAAGATAATTTTTATAAATTCTGGAACAGGCCCTGTATAAATTTATAATCAGCAAAATTTTATCCCATTCTGTGAATTGTCTTTTGCTCTGTTGATGGTACCTTTGAAGTTTAAATCTTTATGAAGTCAAACTTATCAGTATTCTGTTTCATCCTCTGTGCTCTCAATATCATTTCTAAGAAGTACTTGCCTGACCCAAGGTCCTAAAGATTCATGCCCATGTTTTCTTCCGAGAAAGAACTTTAACTAGTTTTAGTTCTGGCATTTAGGGTACATTAAGTTTTGAGTTAATTTATGTGTGAGATAGGGATCCAAATTTATTCTCTTTGTGATTTCAGTTTGTATTTCAGTGATGATTAATGAAGTAGAACCCCTTTTATTAATTGTGATTGGTGATTTGGATATATATTTTTTTGTACTGGGAATTGAACCTGGGATGTTTAACCACTGAGCCACATCCCCCATCTCACTAAGATGCTTATTCCTCTCTAAATTGCTAAGGCTGATCTCAAATTTATAATCCTCCTGCTTAACCTCCTGAGTTGCTGGATTACAGGCATATGCCACGACACCTGGTTTGGACATCCTTTTTTCTTTTTTTAAGTATCTGTTCACTAAGTATTTTACCCATTTATTAATTAAGATTTTGGGGTTCTCCTAGTGATTTTTAGGCATTTTTATAAGGATATGAGTTCTTCATGGAAAAATCATTTTGTGCGTTTCATTTTTACTCTCCTTTTTTTTTTATTGGTCGTTCATAACATTACATAGTTCTTAATACATCATATTACACGGTTTGATTCAAGTGGATTATGAACTCCCGCTTTTACCCCGTATACAAATTGCTGTATCACATCATTACTCTCCTAATAGTACATTTGGATGAACATAAGTTCTAATTTTAACATGGTTTGACTTACCAATTTTTCTCTATGTGAGTGCCCTGTTTGAGAAGTCATGGCCTACTCCAAGCTCATGAAAGAATTCTCTAATATTTTACTCTAATGAAAAAATTGTTTTGCCATCCACCTTTAGATCTGCAATCCCTCTGGATTTGTTTATTGTGTGCATTTGAAGTAGTGAAACAAATGCATTTTTAAACATGTGGGCAGTCAACCTAGTACCAATTATTGAAGTGACTATCCATTCTCAGACTATGCTATAGTCTCACCTTATCATAAATCAGGTGACAGAATATGTTTGAATCTCTTAAGGGACTCTCATCCACTCCATTAGTCTGTGTATCTACCACACTCTTAACTACTATTGCTTTACCATACTTCTTGTCACTTGGTAGTTGAAAGTCCTCTAGCTTAGTTGTTCTTAAAGATTGTTCTAAATATTTTAGATATTTTGCACTTTTATATGAATTTCAGAAGCAACTTATCTATGTTCACACCACACACACACCGATTTGATTATGATTACATTAAATTTACAAGTCAATTTTGGGGAATTGACATTTTTATCGTAATGAATCTTTCAATCCTTGGACATGGTATATATTTCATCCTTTATTTAAGACTTAAAGTTTTATAAATATATCCATCATAGTCACAGTCGTCAGTTGTTTGGAGTGTGTTGGCAGGGAGGTGTTAAGGACACTTAAGATCAGCTCTTGGCAAATATCAAGTACAAATTCTCCTCAACTTACAATGGGATTACATTCTATTAAACCCATCACAAGCTGCAGATGCCCTAACCTACCAAGCCCCCTAGCTTAGCAACACAGTACTGTGGAGTATTAGCTGGGGACCCTCACGAACACCTGGGTGACTCAAGCTGTGCTGTGTGTCTGCTGCCAGAATCAGGAGATAGTGTCAAGGTGAATATCACTAGCCCAGGAAAAGGCCACTTGCATCCTCTGTGATATCTTTTATAATAAATGGGTAACTACAAATGGGAACTCAAACGGGGAAACCAAGTGAATAGTGTAAAATTAAAATTTGAGAATCATTTAGTTTTAAATAAAGGATCAAGAAATTTTTCAATTAAAATTTTAAAATGAGTAATTGATAGTAGTGTTTTCCTGGGTTCCATGAGCCACTTTAGCAAATTAATCAGAGCTAAGGAACGGGATTGTGGGAACCCCTGATTTACAGTTCGTCTGTCAGAAGTATAAAGGACAACCTACGATTGCAACTGCATCTGAAGTACAGAGCTCCTAGGATGGAGCTCTCAATCTGTAGAACTGTTGCTCTCTCCAGGTAGTTAGTGTCAGAACTGAGTTAAGTTGTAGGATGCCTTCCAATATCCTCTGGAGAATTTCTCGGTGTGTGGGGAATCCACAGATATTCTCATAACCAGAAGTGAAGAAGCATGAGAAGAGTATCACTTGTGCCTTGGAGGAGAAAACATTTTCATCAGAAATTTTATTTTCTATTTTATTACTTCTCGCTTTCTACCTTTATGCCTTCTTTCTATTTTTCTGGGGTTGTATGGCTAGGTTTTTAAAATATCTATATTAGACACTTAGTCTGTTAAATTTTAGTCCTTCTTCTTTTCCAGGGGTATAATTTAAAGCTGTCAATTTTAAATACTTTAACTTCTTAGGAAAATTTTTCTAAAAGTTTTTATACATAACAGTTTCATCATTATTCTAAGTCCTTTAATTTCCATTTTGATTTCCTTTTTGACCAATAAATTGTTTAATGGCATCAGATTCCCCCAGTTTTATTAAGATATAATTAAGAAATACAAATTATAAATACTTATAGCATATGACATGATATTTTGATACATGTATACATTTTAAGATTAAATCAAGACAATTAACAAGAAATCTTGGATATTTAAAAGTGTTTTTGACATGTCTGTCTTTTTATGATCTCATATGTTTATGAGAACATAATCGGTACAATACCAATTCTTTGAAACAGGGGGGTGAGTTTTGTGAGCTGGCTGACAGTCAGAATTCATAAATGTTCGCCACATAAGCTTGAAAGTTATTTTCTAATATTGATGCACTCTTGTATATATGTCCATCAGATCATAACTTGTATATTTGTGTTTTACTATTTTTTTAAAAAGCAAAGCTTTCTTGCTGTACAGATGCTAAAAGAGGTATGGTTTAAAACTTCACAGTGAGATTGATTTGTTTATTCCATCCTCACCATGCCCGTCTTCACTTTCTGGTTCACAGGAGGATGTCATGTGATCCAATGGGAGGACAAGGTCGGTTGAGTTCCAAGAGTATCACATCCACAAGGGAATCCCAGTTCCCATCCACAGCAGAAAATGCTCTTGGCCCTTTACACACCATCCGTTCGCACTTCTGGTTTTTGACTGGCATGTCTCAGCCCCTGACCTCAAAACTCAGCAGTAGCCACCATTTGTCTTACCCTTACCCCTTAATGGCCAGTCAGTGGACTGGGCATGTGGAGAGAAATACCAGGCTTGGGGAAGGAGGAGCAACCCTTGGGTCCTGAATGTTATCTGCATTTATTTTCTGATCTCTGCTTCAGGGAGAGCAGATGGAACTCGCTCATTACGTCCATCATTTAGAGAGCTCATAACTTACTTTAGGCCTGGTGACAGGCAGCAACTCATCTATTTCTCATGCCACCCTTGAAGGTAAGAGAGGTTGACTCACTTACTCCAGGTCCCACTCCTGGTAAGTGGTGCTGGGATTTGAACGAGGTCTGCCTCCCTCCAGACACCACGATCCTGGCCCACTCACAGTACTCCATTAGCCAAAGCCACCTTTTGGATAATCTGAGACAAAACCACCAGTCCAAGTTGTTGGTGGCAGTGCCAGGCTTGCATGATTTTCCTCCTGATGCCCTGAAGCAATGGGTAAGTGAGGAAGCTGTCCCCACACCTTCTAAGAGCCTGGCCCTTGATGTCCTGGAGAGTTCGTTTTCCCCTCTCTAGAATTCAGTGCAGTCACTGATAAAAAGAGCCTGAATTTTCCCCTAGAGAAAAGGGAGCTGAGGCCAGAGGAAAACCCCACATCATATCCCCATGACACTCTGACCTCAGCCAGACTCCAGTCACAGAGGAGCAAGGGAGGCCAGGGTCAAGTTCTCCTTGGCTCTTTCCACACACCCAGTTGGAAGAGGGAGCAAATTCCCTGTGTCCTTCTCTGTACCATTCCCCAGCTGCCAGCCCTGCTGTCTGCCTGCTGCCTGCCCACGGGGCGTGCTGGAGCCATGGGAAGCGCTGTGTGCTGCTGGATTTCCATCTACTCCTGCTTGGGAGACGCCCTCCCAGATCCTAGGGCAACCTGTGGACTTGGAGAAAACTGCAGAGTTGACTCTTCTTTCTGAAACGCCATGGCGCTGCCAGCCTGGCATGGAGAAAACTGGAGCTCCAGGCCGTGGCACGGTCTCATTGAAAGATGAATCCCTTCAGGAAAAAGTCAGGCTGTCCTGATGTGCCAACGTTTGGGCACATGGGGACAGGCACTGGCCTTTTCTTTCTACTGGGTTTTGTGTTTTTGTGGCTGTTGTCTCAGTTCACTTTCCTCCTGGAAGCAATCTGAGAAAGCTGGTCCCTGCCCCGGAGAGTGTAGGACAGGAGGAGGTGTGGGGCAGTTGATGGGGGGGGGGGAGACTGGGGGCCCCTTCAAGGAACAGCAGGGGCTCCATGGATAAGGATCTCACAGACACAGCATTTAAGAGTGCATCTTCAGGTAGACCCGGCAAGAGCCTCTCAGACCCCAAGCCCCTTCTTCAACCTACAAGGGAAGAAGCTGAGACCCGTGAGGGGAAGGAGCTTGGAGTGCCTAGCCAGTGGCAGCTGCAGTTCAAGACCCAGAATCTCCTCGTGCTCAGGGAAAGTCTCGTTTTATTCAAAGTCTGCCAATTGTCAGGAATCTCAATGAGAAATTCCCTTTTAGTGTGTGACACAGGGGTCATCAGACCAATCTGTCCTGGGGGAACGGATTGAAGATTCTCTGATGGGCTTCTTTGCAGCACATCCTCAGGGTCTCCACAATCTGTTTCTCACCCCCAGGGGCTCCTCCTTTGGCCCGTCTTCACTCTGGACTCTTAAGGTACAGCACCCACCACACTGCCCTGCTCTTATATCCTGTCTCCGCCAGACTCCACCAGACTGCAAACTTGAAAAAGCCATCTTTACATTGCCATCACAAAGCACATAGTAGGCACTCAATAAATGCTGAACAAAGAAGGGGATGGATGCATTCGTGTTTAGAGGGCTATACAGATAAACAAACCAGTACTTTCTCAATGAGAAAGATTTCAATCTGATGTAGTAAAAAGTTCCCAGCATCTGGAAACAAAGAAATGAATATCTAAATCTGAGTGCAATATAACCCTTATTCGAGTCACTGAGCCCATGTTGGCACTTGGCCACAGCTACATTCCCCATGTGCCAGTCCCTGTAATAGATGCTTCACCCACAGTGTGTCATTTAAAACTCACAACCAATAGGTGAGGCAACATTGTTCCCATTTTGCAGATGAAGAAACAAAGATGAAACAAAGTTTCAAAACAAAGTTAAGAAACAGTGGTGTAGACCTGAAATCGAAGTTCAGTATTTTGTGCAGCCTTGACATTCAGTGAAATCAGGAAGGCACCTAATGGTCTGACTCTAAGTTCCCCTCCCCACTCCACCTCATGGAGCATTTCCCAGTTAAGTAGTACTCCTTATCAGGAAGGCCAGGTGCAGTTTCTGCTTATCCTTTCTGCCAGCCCCTGTGGAATTATTCAAACAAGCCGATCACACTCTTCTTGGGAGCCAGGGGACCCCTCACTCCTGATACTGCAAAGCCCCCTCCCATGGCCTGGCTTGTTCACCTTTCTGACTGCAGCCCACACAGCCAGGGGGTGGGTATTGCCTTCCTCCAGTCTGTGAACCTGTGACTTATCAACTGCTGGGACTCTCCTCTGTCCAGCATGGTGTCCCGTGTTCAGCTATCCCTATAATCCCACTAGTGGGGCCAAGAGGAAGTGCTCAGAACAGAACCTGCCCAAGGTCACTCAGCTAGTGAGCCATGAGGCTGAGGCTTGAACCCAAGCATTTGATGCCGGCGCCCACCAGCTACTCTTGTGCCAAATTGCTCAGAGTAGTCATTCTGTGATTCTACTAGTCTCTGGCCCCATGAGGCCAGTGGCAGTATCTTGTTAACAGATCACTCCTAGAGTCGAGCACAGCATCTGGAGTACTAAAGGGAAGATTTCCTGAATGAATAAGCAGGTGAGTGAACGTTACAATTCTGAGCTTCGGTTTCTTCATCTGAAAAATCAGGCTCATAGTCTCCATTGACCTTGCCAGAGACAGTTTATCAAAGAGGATAAAAATCATTAACTTTGGAGCCAGACAACCTGGGCTTAAATCCAGGCTCCATCCACCATATAACCTTGGACAAGCCCCTTAACACTCCATGACTCAGTTTTGTCATTATAAAACGAGGGCAGTAATAGGATCTGCTTCACTGGGCTCTCATAAGGTCTGAAGGAGTTATCCTGTAAAAACACTCAATAACCCTAGCTTATTTTGGTTTATGGGGTTATTGAGAAAAACATGCTAGAATGCATACATAAAAGACTAGGGGAATTGTAGAACAGGTGGCTGGTCCTTGGTGGCATCTCATCTCTGTCAACAACTCCCTGAGATGGGCTGCTGTCTGCCTGCCTGACAATCATTGTGCTCCTTCCTTCTTCTTCCTAACAGAATCCCAATTCTCCCCCACAGATGACTCAAAGAAATACAGCCCTCCCCAGCCAGGAGCAGACTGCAACCAGTCTAAGCCCATCGTGTTCCATTTACCAGTGACTGCCACAAGAGTGGGCCTGGCCAGGTAGAAGTGAGGAGATTGTGCTTGGAGATTCTGGGAAGCCTTCCTCTTTTCCCTCTGGGTGTGGCTGTGGCTGGGCTGAAGGGCATAATGGATTTCAGCTGCCATCTTGAACCAGCCTGATGACAGTGAGAAGGCAAACAGAAGAGGAGCTAGAGTCGTGATGACCTGTGTTGGAGGTTCCTCCAGCTCTGGACTTCTCATTCTGTGAGGGATAATGCATTCACTCATTATTTAAGACCATTTGATTCTGTTTTCTGGTGCTTGCAGACAAAGCATCACAGTGGATGTAGTCCTTGGCACCTGCAAGTACTTCCTATTGCAATCGATTGTCCTCAGTCTCCCTCTCCATCTCTCATCACATTTGAGTGTTGCCTTTTTGTTGTTGTTGTTGTTGGGGGCAGGGATCCCCTCTCTTTCAAGACTTGAAACATTCTGAGAGAAAGGAGGGTTCCCTGGTTCACCAAAACCAGTGCCTGGGACACAGCACACAGCCAATAAATATTTGTTGAAGAAATGAATGAATCAATATCCTAGTCCTCAAGTTATTATTCACATACAACTGCATGAAATCACTGTCCCAGCAGTAGGTGATTTTTAAGTGGAAATTCTAGAAGGTTCTTGCTCAGTTTTATAAGATATTATTAAAAGCCATAGCAAGAAAATGACATTGTCATATTTTGGATTACATTTCCAATTTTGGCAGCTTTGGTAATCTAGACAAATTCTTCCTCTAAGAAGACTGGAAAAACTGGGCAAAATATTTTCCAAAAGTCAGACTGAAAGTATGGGAAAGCTATCAAGGTAGTTAAAAAAAAATTACTGGGCTGAGATCTGAAAGAGAAAGTAAGCCCAAAGAGGTGAGCCTGGCATTTGAGGCTGCTTTTACTCTGAAGGCATTTGCAAATTCAGAAGATGCAGCATGGAGACCAGGAAACACTTTTTACAATATTTGTGGAGAGAGCAAGAGTTGTAATTCAAGGTCTAACAAATTGGGAATCACATAATTCCCTAACACTTCAGATCCTGAAGGGCTATGAACTAAGACTGAGCATGACCTGTCAATAAATCGGCCCTCACAAGGACGCTAGCCCACCTTCCGGACATCTGGGTACCCAAGAGAGTCTTAACTCCAGAACATTATTAAGCATTAAGGCAATTTTAATGATTAATATTATGGTTAAGGTGAGTAGCCTCAGGAATCTAGCAAAAACAAATAATCCTCTGTGGAACAAAATTCAGATTCTCTATTTGTTTTCACAATTCTCAATTACAATGACCTATGCACAAAGATAACTAGTCATAGGAGGAGACAATATATTCAAGCATCACAAGAAACAGAATACAATAAAAACAGAATGGAATGATTCTAAGTTTATTGATACAGACTTGAATATAAAGAAACTATAAAGAACCAAATATAAATTCTCAAACTAAAAAAATAAGTAGTCAAAATTAAGAACTTAAAAACTGGGATTTGGCTTAGCTGACTTAATAAACTGAAAGAAAGCATAAAATATCCAGAATAAAACATAAGAAGAAAACTCTGAGAAATGCTATCAGAGGGTAAGAAACATGGCGGGTTCAGTTAGAAATCCTAACAAATGCTTAATTGGATTCCCACTGCTACACAGATGAGAGAGAATGGATGGAGGTAGTGTTTGAAGAGGTGGTGACTGGAGAATTTCCAAACTGACAAAAGACTTGAATCCAAAAGTGAATGAAGTCCAACAAATTACAGAAGAACAAGTAAGAAGAAATCTACAATATAGTAAAGTCAAAATCAAAAATAAAAATCTTAAAGGCAGGTATAGAAAGAAAAGGCATTTTATGTCCAAAAGAGCAATGATTAAATGGACAACTAAATTCTCCAGACAAACAAGGATCAGAAGACAATGGAATGAATATTTCAAGGTGCTAAGAGAAAAAAAATAATGCCAATCAGAATTCTATACCCAGAGAAAACATCCTTGAGGAATAAAAGAGAAATAATGACATTTCATACACATAAGAATTGAGAGAATTTGACACCATAAAATGCAGTCCTAAAGGAAATAACTAAATGGCATTCTTTGGGCAGAAGGAAAATGATCCCATATAGAACATCAACACTGCAGGAAAAACAATAAAAATGGCAAATTTGTGAATAAATGTAAATATTGATGGGCTGCAAAAGAAAAACTTTCTTGATGTTTAAAATAGAGAAAATAGATAAAAACGATTGTGTATGAACTATAACACAAGTATTTTGAAGCCCCTGTATTGTCTAAGAGGAGGATAAAAAACACATAATATTAGAGCTTCACAAATCAAAGATGAATGCTGGAATGTCTAGGATATTGTTCAAGAACAGCAAATGCATTCATCACTTCCAACCTAACAGAGGAGAAAAAGGATAATTACAAATAATCTATCCAAAAGAAATAAGGAAAAAGAGAAAAAAGGCACATAAATCAGGCAGGACAAATCGAAAACATTTATAAGACAGTAGAACTAAACTCAAGTATAGAGGCAATTAAATGAAATGTAAATGATCTAAGTACTCCAATGGAAAATTTTTTTTTCAACAGATCAGATTTTAAAATAGCTATATACTAGTTACATGAGTAAGTCACAAGAATAGAAAAAGGTTGAATTTAAAAAAAAAGGGGGGGAGGGGGAAATGAGTGCCCAGGTAAACACTAACCAAAAGAAAGCCAAACTGTGTTAATATGCAATAAAGCAGATTTTAAGGCATAAAGCATTACTAAAGAAAATAAAAGGTTCCAGTCACTAAGAAGATATGACAATCCTAAATTTATATGTACCTAAAAACTTAGCCTCAAAATCTATAAAGCAAAAATATATAGAACACTAAGGAGAGAAACAATTCTACAATCTTTGTGAGAGATCATTTTTATTTCCCATAAGCAAACAGCATGTAGTAACTATGTACAGGCACTTTTCCAAAAACTTGATGTTGGCTCATTTAATCTTCACAATAGTCACATGAGGAAGATACTCTCACTAGGTGAGAACCCTGAAACACCAAAAACAAGTGTCTTGGCCAAAGTCACAGAATTACTAAGTATCAAAGCTGAGATTCAAAACCAAGCATTCCTCCCAGAAATAATGCTATCCGACCATTCCTCATTTCAGTCAAGTTGATATCTAAAATTAACCACCACAGATATATGAGGCAGAATCTAGGAGAGGTCCAAAATGTGGAGTTAAAAAAAAATAAGGAAACCAACATTCTAAATCCTCCTATAGCCACAGTTGAAACATACGGGAGTTATTAACATTACTCTCTTAGCAACTAAAAAAAGCACTCAGGCAAAACTCAATAGGGGAAGGAGTTTGGGCAGAGTCATATTATTACAGTAGCTCTCCTAAACTCAAACTTTATATCACAATTGTGTCCAACAGAGGACCGTCATGAGGTTAAAAAGAGATCACCCTTGTTTGTACACTGGAAACTGTTGTTTGAATATCAGGTTCTATTATTCAATGCTTGTTCTTCTATTTTTATTTTTTATCTTTAGATATTGTATGAGTTTGTGGATCTGCTTTCATTGCAATCCCTTCAGATTGCTATTACAAAAAAGATCAAGTACGAACAATTAGTAAGTTGTTGTTTCGTAGTTTATTAAAATGCTTGTGTAAATAGAGTCTGTGTTAAACATACGAATAGGTCATCTACTGGTGGTCCTTGGGCACTGTTTCCAGCCCCTGTGGTATTTAATTCTGGGTCTGGGATGTCAACGCAGACTTGCTGAGGAATGGAATGATCAGAGGGCCAGTATGGGACCTTATGCGAGTCACCGACCTTCTCGACCTTCTCGTGCCATTTGAAGCTGCCCCACTGCCTCCATGGGGCTTCGGGGGAAAGAGGAGACATGAATTGGGAGAGCCCTTTGACTTATATACACAGCTAACAAATGTCAGGGATCGTTAAGAATCTCAAATGATGTGGGCAGCTTGACTAGACTGTTGAGCGCTGTTGTGTATGTTGTTAATAATAAAAGCTAACATTTATTGAGCGCTTGCCATGTGGCAGGCACTCCGCCAAGCCCTTGACAGGCTGCAGTTCATCTACTGCTCACAGCAACCGGGAAGATAGGGCGGCGGAGGGTGCTGCAGCCAGATTCCAGGCTCCACCATGCATAGTTGAGAGTCCTTGAGCAAGTGTTGGTTCCTTTTAAACCTTGGTTTCCTCATCTATAAAATGGGAGTAGTGACAGCACGAACTGCATAGAGTTGTGATCATTCAAAGAGCTAATAAATGTCAGATGCTGAGAGCAGAGTCTGGGTAAGTGCTCCAGAAGAGCTTGCTGCCTAATCATTCTCATTTTACAGGTGAAGGCAAAATACTTGTAAGAGGCAGGTTATCCAGCTGTTGAGGGGGTCAGGCTAGGAATTTAGCCCAGGCATCTCTGACCCCAGAGCTTAAGTTTAACCACTACACTCCCTACCCCCACAGTCCCAGAGCAACTTGAGGGGCCACCAGACATTGGCAGTCTGTTTTGAGGCAAAGACAATGCTATCTCCATTTCCCTTGTAATAATCTTCCTAATGATGCTTGATTTGGGGTCATCACAAAGGAGGAAGTTCTCAAGAGGCCTTAGGCTGAACACTTGAAGCCATCTTTTTCTCACTAACACTCAGCATAGAAAAAATGCTCACAGAAGCATTTGTTACCCAAACATCAACTAAAACACCCCCACTTACCATGGCTTCTTCCCCCACCACCACTTGGCTGCTGCTCCCAGCTGCAGATCACTTAGAAGATGTTTATTTCGGGCCAGGCTGAGCTTCAGCAGCTGGAGCAGCCTGGGCTAACCCCCCCGCCCCACCCCCCAGGAGAGCCAGAAACAGTCCTCTTTGCAGAAATCTGTGTGGACAAGCCATCTCCAAGCAGGTGTCCACTGGTGGCTGCCCCAGCCTGGCAGGCATTTGTTCACAGGGACAATGCCAGGTCCTAGACCCTATGGTAGAAGGAGAGATAAACTCTTTTTCCATTCTGCCACTGGGATTGGCAAGGTTGGCCAGCGAGCCTGGCTGGAGGCAGAGATTAGATAGGAGGTTTTGTTACTGGTCCTGCTGTCACGAACTTTTTTTATGGTTTGTCTTGGGCCGTGCTCTCCTCACTTCTCCTCCTCCACTTCCTAGATCAGTTATGCAACTTGGGATGTTCAGAAATCTCTGCATGCCCTTCCAGGCTGAGGACAGTGACCCAGAGGGTAGGATCAGCTCTCAGCTAAGTGAAGAAACAAGGCCCATGAATTTTCATACCCCTCTCAGCTGGTTCTTTGAGGGGCTGCTTTCTCCTTCTGGGCCCTCCACCTGCATGAGGCCTGGTGCTCCTGCCCCACATTCCCTGCAAACTCATGTCCCTTCTTCTTCCCTATGTAAGTTCCTACTCCATTTAGAGACCTTGGGGAAGAAAAAGATACGATCAGTAAGTTCACACTATCAGAGAATGATCGATATCAGTTGCATTGGTAAATCTGCTTCTAAAGAGGAATTTTCTTTTTCAAAGAGTGAATCCAATGTCAAATGGCCACATTTCCAGCATCCCAAGACATTCTATGTCTGGCCCAGGAGTGAGCAAGTGTGGAGACAGTGGCATTAAAGTGGCATGGAAGCTGTATTGTGCTGCACCCATATCATTGGAGACAAGTCCTGACTGCCACTTTCTAGCTGTGAAACTTGGAACAAGTTGCTTCATGTCTCTGAACCACTTGCCTTGGGCTGAGTTTCCCCAGAAGTAGACACAGGATTTAAGTTTTGTGGGGGACATGATCCCAGGAAGTACTATCAAGGGAACAAGGGATTAAGGTGAAGAAGAAGGCAGACAAGGCAGAGTGCAGGACACAGCTGGGGGTTACTGGGCCATCCCAGGAGACCGTGCAGAACACACTGCAGTCATTCAAACCTGGTGGGTTCTCACCTACCAGCTCCCCTCATTCATGGACCATAGTCAGTGCTGTTTCAGTGACGGGTTGTTGGTCCTGCTCTTCATGTTCTGGGGATGCCGAGTATGAGCCTGGAGGGAGAATGTGGTTTAGTTCGGAGTGAGGTAGGAAATACATTAAGGAAGGCAAGAGAAATCCCCATTGTTCAGGACCTTGAAGGACAGGCAAGGCACAGACTTGGCTAAGCCAGCAGCGGGGCTGGGAGTGCAGGGCCTCTCGGGCACAGAGGGGAACAGCACCTGCCGAGCCCAGGTGGGAGGAAGATGGCATCTTCAGAGAAGCTCCAGCAATGTCTGTAGAAGCACACAATGTCCTGGGGCAGTGAGGAGAGGGTGTCCGGAGATGATCCATGATGTGGTGGCATGTCCTCCACAGAGCCTTCCGGAATGGAAGCCACAGTTCTGTCCTCCTGATTCATCGGGGGTTGGACTGCCCCTCTCCTCCCATCACTCAAACCTCCAGTTTCTCCTTACCTATCAAGTGAAGACCCTCTCCTTACTATAGCATTAAAAGTCCCCTATAACTCAACCCAGAGTTATCTCCCTTGCTTCATCACCTCTCCTCCTCCCCAAAACTTAGGGCTTGCCTCCCTAGAATTTGATCTGCCTCAAAGTAAAGAAAAGGATGGAAATGTAAAAATCTTTATCTGGGAGGCTTTGTACAGCTAAAGGGTGTCCTTTAAGGGCCCTGTTCCTGGCATTTCAGACACTGCCACAATGGCTTAAAATCCTGAAGCATCGTCATCTGAAAGCGGGAGAGAGAACTGCAAGGAGCCCGCGGTCCTCCAAGAAATCACAGAGGACACTATCATCAGGACGCCAAGGGTGTCTGCACATTGGAGGCCTACCTAGGGAACTGCTTCTCTTCTCTAACACACTTTGGATTGTGCTGGATCTAAGGAGTGAATGCCTGCACAGATGAGTGTGGGTGTGTCCATCACGGCTGCTGAATGGCCACAGAGGCGAGGAGATCTGCACTGTCGTCTTCTACCACTGGAGAAGATAACCAGGCTCAAGCTAAAGAACTAGCTCACAAAGGGCTAACTCAGGAGTCGGCAACACTCTCCCCAAATATAGCAGAGGGGGTGCATCTTCACAGGGATAGGGCCCTGAAACTCGGGTTTGCTCTGTTTCTACGGGTTGCTCACTTCTGAGGGCTCTCCATTCCTTGGCACACCTTGAACTTTTGCTCCTTTGCAGACTCTGGTCCATCCGCAGTTTCCTCTTCTTGGAACACCCGCTTCCCCTCTGAAAAACTACAACTTGCAAGGCCTGCCAGATGGACCTCTTTCTCTGGCTCTCCTCGGTGCTCCCCTAGGATTTTGATCCCTCTTCCATGAAGGCCCTCAGCACAGCCTCATATACCCTCCAAAAACGTCCTCCAGTGGAGGAGCTCAGAATCTGGAGTTAGGCAACACCAAGTTCAAGTCCTGGGTCTGCCTTTATAAGTTCTGAACCCTTATCTGTGTGAGCTTCAAGTTCTTCATCAGCAAAAGGAGGCAGAGGTCGTACTGCTTTGTATGATTGCAATGAGCATGAAAGGAAATGATATCAGGAAAGCATCCAGCTCAGTAAGTGGCCAGTCTATGGGAGCTGTTGTTTTGATTTAGATTTTGACTTTACATTTCTGCATCCTCTCCTAAATGTGGAGCTTTGAGAGGAGCCAAGAGCCACATCTGGTTTGTCACTGCATCCCAGCATGGTGCTCAGTAAACACATTTATAGAGTGGCTGGGCTCCTCATCCCTTGGCCCTGAACCCCATAGACCATGGGAATTCCTTACTCCACCCCATGTCTTGTTAATGTCATGGCTCTGCTTCCTGAAAATCCTAGTAAGTCTGTCTTTACCCCTGAGCACTGCAGCCAGACTCTAATTTTCATGGCTTCTCCCTGATACCTCAGCCCTGCCCTTGGCCGGGATGGAAGTCCCAAAGAACCCCCAGGAGGCCCAGGGCTGAAGGAGATGAAGCAGAGTCACACTTAGCCCATGACAAGGGCCCAGCTAAGGCAGCTCTCCACAGTGTTGTCATTGCTGTGATGTTTGCCTCTGGTCTGGTCTAACATCAAGAGTTTAGCTCTAAGCCCCCTCAGAAATGGCCTCTCTAGGGTTCTGACACCTTTAGGCTTTTCACTTTGTATTCTCCCATATCCTTGGCCATAGTTCTTCTTCAAAGAGGTCTTTGCCTCTCTATCCTGCGTGTCTGTCTGTGCTGAGGTCTTAACTTCTTTCCTTTGATATCTTTACTGCAAATGCTGGACATACTTGTGGCTTCAGAAATGGAGATCACAAAATAACTTCCCGGATTCAGTTTAGGTTATGCGCAGGGTTGGTCCCAGTAGAAATACCAGTCACAGGCCCTCAGCAATGGAAATAAGATTGGGGCTCAGGCCCAGGATGAGGGGGAATGGGCAGCACCCCCTGCCTGCAAGAGGGAAGGGGAACCCCACTGCTGGGATAAACACATTTCTTCAGAGTTAAGTGCTTTCGCTTTGTTGGTAGGGATGAGACCTGGTGTGACAAACAGAGAATAAGGGACATCCTCTCAGCCTGCTGTTGCATGGTAAAATGCAGTCACCTTCCATCTGGATTGGTCCAGAACAGCAGCACACATCAATCAAACTGCAGATAGCGAAAGCAATCTGAGTGGTTTTCTTTCCTTTTTTTTTTTTTCCTTTTTGGCTTTGGAATTTGTTGTATCATTTTTTTTTTTTTTTGGCATAAGATGTGCCTTCCCAGAAACTGTAAGTTGTTTATCTTTAAGAAAGAGTTAGCATTTCCTAAGCACAGATCCCTGATAGTGCAGGGAGAAGGCCAGATCCATGCAGTGGGTCTGCGGTTGCAAAGGGGCCTGGAAACCAGGGAGAGCTTTGAGGTGATGTGCCCCCATGTTGATATGGAAAGTGGCTGCATTTGGAGGCACCCAGGGGCAGAGGAAAGGGGATAGAAAGAAAATAACCAGACGGTGGGAGAGAGAAAGACACATGTGGAGTAAAGAAAGAGCAAGTGTTGAGAGAAAGTAAGGCAGAGGGCTCAAGATAGACAGAGAAGACCAATCCATCCCAGTTTATCAGAAAGTGGTTCCAGTTTTGACACTATTAAGTCCAGCAACCTGGGAAACCCTTCAGACCCAGGCCATCCAAGCATAGAGTTCTGAAAAATGCAGAGAAAGAGTAGAAAGCAAGAGTCATCTCTCCAAAATGAATGCAGACCAGGCCACCCAAGTATTCTGCTGTTAGAAGATGCACAGATCCTAGAAGAGCCCAGGCCTCTGTTAGCAGCCTCCCACCCACTGCTAGGTTCTTCAGAGGACATGGGAGTCAGGGTTCCATCAGAGGAGGTGCCAGATTGCAAGCTGTGAGCCACAGGAGCCACACGCAGGACCTCCCTCTGGGCTGACCATGCCCACATAGTCCTGGTCTGGCTTACCTCTCCCTCCATCCAGCTGGGAGGGGGTGTTCTGATGTTCAAAACACATGGATTCCCATCACAGTTCTGTCATGGTAGGTTCTATGAACTCCTGAGTAAAGCTATTGCTGTTTTGAGCTTGGATCTTTGAAGTGGACTTAGCAATGATGGGTCTGTCTCTCTAGTATACTTTGCCATCCCCCTTTTCCTGGTATCTTTAGGAACATCCTCTCCCATAATATGTGGTCTTGGTGGGGCTGTCAATCATGATGCCCTTCTCCTCCCAACCCCTCAGGGATGGGTGTGTGTCCCAGACTGGCCCAATTATAATTCCATAACCTCCAGACACTGTGATTTTTCCAGGGAGGGCGAGAGCCTAAGCCCTGAACTTCTCTGCTGGATTGAGGAAGGCAGGCCACTTCTTTCCTTTTGGTATCTAGAAAGTGTACACTTGTGAATGCTGTCTGTTATTTTTCTAGACAGACAGACAAACACTGTCTGATGCAGGAAAGAATAGGGTAACACAAAACTAAGAAATTAGAGAGACAGCAGTAACATTCATCTGAGACCCTTGATCTAGCCATGCCTGCAGTTAGATCACCTTTGCACTTCCTAGTCACGGAAGCGGTTAGACTCCCTTTTCGGCTTCAGTCAATTTGTGTTGAGTTTCTGTCACTTGCAACTGAAAGAATCCTCATCTGTACCATCTCTTTACCTGTAAGAAATGAACATAATTATTTGCAGGGTTATTTGAGGATTAAAAGAAGTCATGGGTATGAAAGGGACTTTTAAAAAAGTCAAGTACTACACACAGCAGTCAGAAATTGCTAGTAGGGATGTAAAATAGCACATCAACTGTGGAAACAGTGGGAGTTCCTCAGAAGATTCAGCATAAAATTACTATGTGACTCAGCAATGCCGCCACTAGATAGAGTCCTGCGTCACCTAAAGACAGGGCTACATTCTGAGAAGTGCATTGCTGGGCAATTTCCTTGTAGTGGGAACATCATATCATAGAGTGCACTTACACTGACCTGGATAACATGGTCTACTGCATACCTGGCTATACAGGTCCATCATTTTATGTGCAGTCCTGGTCACATGATGCATTCTCTTGGGTGTACTCAAGGGAACATCTGGAAACAGAAACTTGTACATAAATGTTCCTGACAGCATTACCCATAATAGTTCTGAGTGGAAACACCCAAATAAGCATTACCTGATGAACAAAATGTGATACATTCATACAGTGGAATGTTATGTGGTAAGAAAAAGAAACATAATGCTGATCCCACTTTATGAACTTGGAAACACTGTGCTAAGTGAAAGAAGCCAGACACAAAAGGTCATGTGCTGTGTCATTCCATTTACATTCCATTTAAATGTCCAGAATGGGCAGATCGATAGAGACAGAAAGCAGATTAGTGGTTGCCAGGGGCTGGGACGAAGGAACAGGGAGTGGCCAGTCATAGGTACAGGGTTTCTCTCAGGATGACAAAAATGTTGTGAGATTAGTGATAATGGTTATGCAGCCTTGTGAATATGCTAAGAACTATAGAGTTATGTGGTGAATTTTATAGCATGTGAATTGTACCTCAATCAAAATTGTCAGCTCAAGGGATTCCACCTCTTGGGTCCCCTTCTTCCTCCGGCAGAAGTCTTTTCTGCTGTCCTTTAATAAACTTCTAATTTCTACTCTGACCTTGCCTCGGCGTGCTTCTCTGGTGTTATTCTTCAACATTGGGGAAGCAAGGACTCCTCACCAGTCAACAGCGGTAACATATTGGAGGTTCCCAACCGAGATTCTACACCGAGGTAAGCGCCTCTCCACGCAACCCATGTCTGTTTGAGGTGCATCTTCTTTCTCTCTTTCTTTCTGGAGGGTAAGGTGGGCACCCAACGGCGACTTAAATGCAATTAGTGCAGCCGCCACTCTTCAAGACTCGGGTGAGAGGTTTCCCGGCCTAGGCAGCTCTCAATCACCTGTTCAATACAGAGCAGGCATGTTGGGTTTTGCCAAAGCCGCTTCCAACTTTTCTGTCTGGGCCCAGAGAGCAATTGGTGTGAGTGCACAGTGTCCCTAAATCCCCATCTGCCTTGGATGCGTGGAGGTGGAGGAAGGAGTTTGGAACAACTGCGGAATTCTGGTCTGGTCTACACTCAGACGTATTCCTAAGGTTCCTTTCTCTTGTGCCCCCTCCTGACAGCCCTAAGGGGTATCTAGGGTGATGGGTAGATGAATGGCACTGAGGGAAAGCCCCAATTACATTTGCTTCCGTATGGGCTACGCAGCACTCCCAACCCCGCATCCATTCCCTCCTGGATGCTCCCCTTCCTTTGTCGGTCAGAAATGTTAGCAATTCAGGTTGTAGGACTGAGAGAAAGGCATGAGATAATTAGTAAAATCTGCCCAGGTTCCCTAAGGTGCATAGGTAACTTTCACTAGTCTGTTTTACAGCCCCAATGTTTAAAATGTGCTGTGTTCTCTTTAAGCTGCTAGAGAGGCATTTTTAGAATCAACTCCTCCGGTATTCTCTCTGATAGAAAGTGCTACCTTACAACCAGTAGATTTCCCTCACCCTTAGGCGGATCCTTTAGTCTACAGAGCAAAGGCAACAAAAGAGCCCATGATTCTCTTTTGCAATGGGTTTTTAGTGGCCGGAAGGATAAGCAGTAATGCCCTTAAGTCTGAATCCTCCCAGGGTCTCTGGCACAGGGCAAACTGAGACTCTAGCACTTTGCCAAAGGGGATCAGAAACACCCTTGGCAAAGCAAGGTGAGAGACGGGTTTTCTGGACCATTAAGGAAGCTCAACCTTAGGGAGACGTCCCTAATGAGAACAGTTTTCTCCAGCACGGGCGCCTGAGTCCTGTTTTCTTCTCACTCAGATGGGAGCTTCTCTCTCCAATATGCCAGGTGCACCACTAACCTGCGTATTGAAAAATTGGGATAGATCTGACCCTCAGACACTCAAGAAAAAGCACCTCATTTTCTTGGCCTGGCCTCAATACAAACTCTCTGATGGAGAAACCTGGCCACCAGAGGGAAATATCAATTTTAATACAACTTAGCTAGGATACCTGCCATGAAGAGGGAAAATCTTAGGGACCCACTGAGGAAAAAGAATCAGGAGGACCCACAAAATCTCCATCTGCTGGCCTCTCTGCATCTGCCCCAACAGGCAAACCAAATATATTATCTCTCCAGGAGATGCCAGGAGGAAAATTTGGGCCGATCAAAGTACATACCCCCTTCTCCCTTTAAGACCTAAGGCAGATAAAAACTAACTACTGGAAAGTTAGGAGATATACCAGATTGCCTGGGATTGGACCTAACCAAAGGAGCTAATCCTGTAAGTAAAAGGAGAGACTGAGGGACTTCCAGCAGCTGTCGAAGCCTCTTGTGCTTCGGGGAACCTCCCTCATTTCTTCCCTACACTGTAAGGATTGCTCCATCTCTGTCTACTTAAAAAGAAGGGGACACTGAATGCAGTAAAGTCGCCACACCGAGACCCTTGATTTTACGCCTATAGTTGCCCCTATGTGAAAACATCTGGTCCACTCGTGGGGAAATCTATGGTGCCACTGATGTAGAAGTCATAATTAAATGGGAGTTAGAAACCTGGGGAGATTTTTCCTTTATCTGGTCTATTTTAAAGGTTATTATAAATTGTTTCTTGGGGATAATCTAGGCTAAATGTGTGTCTAAAAGATGATTTTTTATAGTAACAATCTGGTATCTAAATGAGTTTTTAAAGCATTGCATAATCTTGCAGTTAAAAGTTGGGTTTAGGTAATTGTTAAGCTTTTTATTTCAGATAGTTCATGCTAGAGAACTTAAATACTTAGGATGGAAAATTAAAATACTCTACTTCCAAGTTGGCAAGTAACTCCCAATCATTTAGTTTTATTTTTTTTCACTAATTTTTGAACTGGGTGGCCTGGGAAGATTTCACTAGGTGTACCAGTGCATTAATTTGGGCAAGGATAATAAATTATGATTTGATATCTGTTCCCCTCTGGGTGTAGGATTTAGGAAAGAAAAGTGTTGGATTGGGACCTTGGTCTGGCTTATTGAAATGACATTGAATAGCAACAGTCTTGGAAATTTTTAAAGCTTAATTTTGGATGTACATGGTAGTATGTGGTTCTCTTTTGAAATTTTTTTTCAGGTGATTTAATGTAACTTAATTCTACTTTAGGAACTTCAGAACAAAGAAAGTGGCTTAATGATCCTGAAGAAATTTCTTCTGATGGTAGCTTTTATATTATCAAGTGAGATCCTATTTTCAGTTTTGTGTGAGCAAGTTTTTCTAGTGTAGGAAGATATAGAGGTATAAAATTTTATGAATTGTATCTTAAATTTGTTTCATAATTTTCAACATCCAAACCTGAAAATTGTGACTTACGGTTAAAATGCCTTAGGCATGAGGTTTCTGCTCAGAATTCCAGTTTTCCCAGTTCCTTCCAGACCTCAGCCAGGACTTAAGTTGAAATGCAAATAGAATAAGCCTAAGAGCTCATTAGGAGACTGATCTGAGGCCAAAAGAAAAAAAATAAGAGTAAAAGTATCTTTTTACCAGAACTCAAACTAGACCAAACCAAAATGTAAATTGTATGGTATTTACTAATTACTGGCCAGTCATTTTTTCTAGGACTCTTGCTTTTTCTTAGATTCTGTATTTTTTTGAGCTCATGATTTTGATCCTACAGACTTAAGTTAATGTTTTTCTGATCAGTTCTATTTTTTATCAACTGTGGAGTTTTTTGAACATTGCAATGGAGATTTCACCTGAGAAAAGCTACAAGGCCTTTACTATTGTGTTATGTGTTACACTTGTGTTATGTGTTGTATGTCTGTATGTGTGTATGTCCATATATCATGCAGTGATATATGAGGAGCGCTCATGAAAAATTAAAAAAAAATGGATCTAAATATCTTTGATTCACGTGATTCAAATGGTTCAATTTAAATTGGATAAACAGATAAAAGTAAAGATGTCTTTAAAATTAAGCTTATAAGTTTTTCCTAGGTGATAAAAAAAACTAATAAATGTTGATGTCTATGAAATAATCTGCCTAAATTCAAAAATTTACAAGGATTGTTTCAAAATGTAAACAGAAAAAGAGGTTAACAGATGGAAAAGAGAAATTAAAAGGTTCTAGATATGGATTTAATAGAAGGAAAATGTGTTTCTGGATAAGAGAGTCTATGTGATTAAGTAAATAAAAAGGTTTTAGTAAGCGATAGAGAAGGTCTGTGTAAGTTGGTTATATGTGTAAGTTTTTTGAGCAAGTAATCTTTAAAAAGTTAAACAGCTGGTTAAACAAGTACTGTTGTTTTTAGAGAATTGTGCTATTTTATTTCTTTAAAAGCTAAACTTGGTTAATATAAAAACATCAATGTAATTGTGGTGCTATTAATGTGTTCCTATCTTCCAGGTATACAAGTCTGTAAGGTAGAAGCTTTAAAAGGGCATTATATCAAGCCGGTGTTCTAAAGTTGTATGGTAATTTTAGGCTTAAAAGAAAAACATGTTGGAGGTGTATTTATATCATTTGTGTTCTATAACTGGACTTGTTATCAATAAGATATGTAAAGTTCTATGTTACTTTTTACACTAAGATACAATTTAAATGTATTTTTAAGTTAATGAGAGCCTAATCTATTGCAAAACACAAAAGTACTTTGCTACTTTTCTACAAAAGGTTAAAATCTTTCAGTCTTTCTTTAATTCATGTTTTAGATGTGATATTATATTGTGTTAGTTATTTTTTGTAAACTTGAGCAACAATTTATGTAGGTTTTATAAAATAATGTCTAAAAAGCAAAGATCAGCTTCAGAACTATAGTACTTAAGATTTATGAAGAGCCCCGCCTTTCCTGAGAAAAGATTTTGTGTCCCATCTCACTACATGTGAAAATGACTACGAAAGAAGTAGGCCAGATTTCAGTACATTTAAAGTTGTGTCCAAAAGTTGGTTTTTGTCAAGATTACTTGGATCTCAAACAGGGGATATAATGTATAACTCTGCCAAAATTCAAGGTAACTATTACATGAACTAAATATGTTTTTACTCTTGATAATTTTATTTTGTAGTTTTCTTATAAATGGTCTAAAGATTGCCTGTTAATGTTTTGCAGAGATTTAAGAACACTGATTTAAGAACTCACAACCTGGGTTGATTTAAGATAATGAGTTATCACCTACAGGATAGAGAGATAGACATTAAAGCCCAGTACTCTTAATATAAGGCTGTTGAAATTTATTTGATGGATGTTTAAGATTAAGTTTTAAAATTAAAGTTAAATGAAAAGGGCCAAGAAAACCAATATTTGGCTCTTGCCCTCTGAGTCAGTCTAAATCCAGGGAGCAGGGGACTTCTCCAAAGAGCTTTGCAACTCTGGGCCACATAACCTCCGATCGGGGAGATTAATGAGACCAGTGGAGGACAGAAAGCCAATCAGTGCATTTGCTATGAAGAGGAGGGTCATCAGAGAAAGGAGACATCCCTGATGCTTCCGAGGGAAGCCACATGGTCAAGCAAGACCTGGACCCATCCTAGCGCAAATGGCACTAGCAGAACTGAGAAGCCGCTCTCAAATTTCCCAAGGAGTGACTCCCATAAAAACTCAGCTGACTGTTAACAATAGATAGAAACAAAAGTCAGTTTGACTGCCTCATCTTAAACACTTAGCAAAGACAGTTAAAACCAAAACATAGCCATTCCTGGACATTTTAAATAACCTTAAAATATTATTATTATTATTATTATTATTATTATTAATATTTTAAGGTATACACTTCATGTTAGCCTCCCAAAATAAGTAAGACTGGAGGCTACAAAGAAGGATTCTCAGACAGAAATGCCTGATAACTATCAAAAGGAACTGCCAGAGTAGTTTTTAGTTTAAGGCCTACAGGTAGGCTTGGTGTTTGCTAGTATGATTATCCAGCCCTGAGTAACAAGATTAAAGGTTTTTCTATTAGACACAGAGGTCATACTAGAAAAAAGATTTTGCAAGATCAGATGACATTAAATTATTAAACTGTATCTTAAGAAAAAGGACATCTATAACCCTAAAAGTTAAATGTTGTGTTTACATCCCTGACAATTCTGGCAATGTGACAAATATCCTTAAAGATTTACATGCTCAGATACAAGCCATGTCCTCACCAACTTTGTAATGGGAACAATATCTTAGCTCCTGGTCCTCTGTTACTTCCTGGTGGAAAATATTGTTAATCTCTGTCATTGTCATCATACTCATTGGCATATTCCTGTGCTGTGGCATTTATTACTGCATCAATCTGGTTCCAGTACTAATAAATTCTTGTTTCTCTTATAGACCACCCATCACTCAAATGGCCCTCCAGCCTATTACTTCTCAATCGGACTTCTATCATGGACCATTCGATAGACCCGATTTTTAAGGGGGACTCCAAACTGCTTGCCCAACATCATCCCCTTTCAGCCTGAAGAAGCCAGAACGATCTTCGCCCCCTTTCCTTACAGCAGTAAGGAGTTCCCAAAATTAGAGGGGGGAATGAAGCCAGATTTAAAATTAGGCAGTCAATGTAGTTAGGTAAATCCGTTCTAATATCGAGTGAAATCTACAATGGAGGCCATGTTGAGAATGAATTTCTGGAAAAGTTGAGCAACTCTTGAAATGTTAATGAAGTCCCAAGAAAAGCCCTAGGCCCAAAGTACATCCCAAAGAAATATTAATGAACAGCCCCAGCAGATTTAAAGTTAGCCCATCCCAAAGAAGTGTTAATGAAGTCCTTCCTGCCCAGATTACTTCTTTGGCCCACCTGTGTCCCAACTCTTCAGGCCTTCCCACCTACATTCCATCACCAAAAACTATAAAATGAGAGACAACCGCACTTCCACGGATTCCACCTCTTGGGTCCCCTTCTTCCTCCGGGAGAAGTCTTTTCTGTTGTCCTTTAATAAACTTCTAATTTCTACTCTGAAAAAAAAAATTGTCAACTCAAATCCCAGCTTCAAATCCCACATGGTGCTTATATTTATTTAGCTTCAATTTTCTGTCAACTCAAATCCCAGCTTCTAGAATGCCCTTCGTACACTTCTCTGAGCTTCCCCAGCCTTAGAATCAGAATCATAGGCAATTTGTCACCCACATCATGCTGCCTTGTGTGATTTAAATAATGTCTAACAATGATTAAATAAGAAATGACTTCAAGTAAATTAAGAATAAATTATAATTAAATAAATAAATACAAGCTCACTCTCACCTTCTGGGCTCCCTCAGTAGCTCCTCTTGCACTTGGTTTCTTCTCCATTGTGTCACCAAATGTCTGCCTCATCCCAAGGCCACATCCCCCTTCCCCACCCTGACCTCTGTTAATTTCTCAGCACTTCCTCTGTCCTTTACCCAGCCTGGAAGAGGAGGCCAGGGTAGGACAGTAGAGAAGAGAGTCAGTTCTTGTGTTCCAGAAACTCTCTTACAAGAGCAAGAAAGCGGTACGGCGGAGGGATCTAGCGGAGGGAGGTGTTTATGAGGCACTGGGGGCGGAGGAGGAGAATTAGTCCGAGTGGAGCGAGTGAGACGAGTGGTTGTGTGGTCGTGTCTCGGAAACCGGTAGCGCTTGCAGCATGGCTGACCAACTGACTGAAGAGCAGATTGCAGAATTCAAAGAAGCTTTTTCACTATTTGACAAGGATGGTGATGGAACTATAACAACAAAGGAATTGGGAACTGTAATGAGGTCTCTTGGGCAGAATCCCACAGAAGCAGAGTTACAGGACATGATTAATGAAGTAGATGCTGATGGTAATGGCACAATTGACTTCCCTGAATTTCTGACAATGATGGCAAGAAAAATGAAAGACACAGACAGCGAAGAAGAAATTAGAGAAGCATTCCGTGTGTTTGATAAGGATGGCAATGGCTATATTAGTGCAGCAGAACTTCGCCATGTGATGACAAACCTTGGAGAGAAGTTAACAGATGAAGAGGTTGATGAAATGATCAGGGAAGCACATATTGATGGTGATGGTCAAGTAAACTATGAAGAGTTTGTACAAATGATGACAGCAAAGTGAAGACATTGTACAGAATGTGTTAAATTTCTTGTACAAAATTGTTTATTTGCCTTTTCTTTGTTTGTAACTTATCTGTAAAAGGTTTCCCCCTATTGTCAAAAAAATATGCATGTATAGTAATTAGGACTTCATTCCTCCATGTTTTCTTCCCTTATCTTACTGTCATTGTCCTGATACCTTATTTTAGAAAATTGATCAAGTAACATGTTGCATGTGGCTTACTCTGGATATATCTAAGCCCTTCTGCACATCCAAACTTTAGATGGAGTTGGTCAAATGAGGGAACATCTGGGTTATGCCTTTTTTAAAAGTAGTTTTCTTTAGGACTTGTCAGCATGTTGTTGTTGAAGTGTGGAGTTGTAACTCTGCGTGGACTATGGACAGTCAACAATATGTACTTAAAAGTTGCACTATTGCAAAACGGGTGTATTATCCAGGTACTCGTACACTATTTTTTTGTACTGCTGGTCTTGTACCAGAAACATTTTCTTTTATTGTTACTTGCTTTTTAAACTTTGTTTAGCCACTTAAAGAAAATCTGCTTATGGCACAATTTGCCTCAAATCCATTCCAAGTTGTATATTTGTTTTCCAATAAAAAAATTACAATTAAAAAAAAAAAAAAAGAGCAAGAAAGCTTGTTTTCCTCTGTCATATTCCCCTTTCTAAACTATGTCCTGTGGATGGTGACACACTGATTCACTTCTGCAAAAACCCCATGCCTGCTTGCTTTCTTTCTCTCTCCCTACTCCCACCGCCAAGTACTTGCCCATGCCTACATACACATACACACACACACACACACACACACACACACACACATCAGGGATGGAATCAGCTTCTCCCAGTCTGTGGCTAAGTAGCAGAGATGAATATATTAAAGTAAATGCCACCGTACTACCAAGAAAAGAGCGACATTGAAGAGGCCAACACAAGCCCACCACTCCATTCATGTGAACACAGGCCTGCTCAAAACCCAGCTCATCCTCAGGAACCCTGCCATCTCTTCCAGGAAGCCCTTCCAATCTCTCCTAGCCTGAAAACCCCACCTCCTGTACTCATCCATTCATCCACCCTCCTCCTGTGTTTCTGGTGTCTAGGGACTGAGTGATCATAGAGATTTCAGGGAGAGAGAAGTTAATCAAATTATTCTGTTAATCAGAGTCTAGTTTCTCTTTTAAGTACAATAAAGATGAGAGAGAGAGAAAGAAGATGAGCATGTGTCTGAGGACCTGAATAGTGGGGACAGGGGATAAGGAAGGGCACAGGAAGACCCTCCTAAGAAAGTGACAGGTCCTCTGCTCCATCTTCCCCACACATTGCCCTCTGCCCTCTGCTATCCTGCCCTCTGCCTCTGCTCCTCCCCTGCTGGGAAGGCCAGCCACCACACTCACAGTTGTGGCCCACGGCTTGATTAAAAGCTTTTTCAACAAATAAGCATTGAAGTTGATTGTCTTTTATTACAAGGAGGGCTGGGGAGGAAGGTGTCTGGGTTCCAAAGAAAAGCATCTTGATTTGTTAACGTGGTTCAGGTCCTCCTAGGTGCCTCGACATGGCTCAGGTGTGGAGGGTGAGGAGGAGGTCAGGAGAGTGGAGGAGGGAGGATCTGCATTTATTCCAGGGTCACAAGATCTCTGGCCTTTACATTTCATGACCCAGGATGCAGAGAGACAAAGGATGTCTTGGAATGCACTATTAAGGGACGTCCACTATGCTTGTCTAAGGGAGACCTGAGTCACAAGGGGTATCGCTGGATCACCTCCAGTTTCCCTCTGGGCTTTGTGGAGCTCTTTTCTCTGGGAGATGGGACGATTGAACCACTTTCCTGAGCAGACCCTGATTTGGTGGTGGTCCCAGAGAGGCAGGTGGCACACCGCCTAAGTAGCTGGCTCCTAGGAGTGGTTGTCCGGGGGAGGGGGAGAAGACCAGATGTGGAGAGGACGTCGTGGCCGCTGCACGCCTCCTGCCCAGGTGGCAGAGGGGCCGAGACTGGCCTGAAGCCAGAGCCCATGTGGTGGCCTTGCGCCCCTCCCCGCCGCTCGAGCCCTCCCACTTCCTCCGAAAGGGCCGCGGCTATCAGGGAACCGGCGCTGAGCGCAGTGCTGGCTCCAGGCGCCGAGAAGAGGAGGCTGCTACTCTGGCTCGCCGCCCCAGCTGCCGCTCTGCGCCCGCAACCCGCCGCAGCACTGCGGGCCATGGACCTGCCCAGGGGCCTCGTGGTGGCCTGGGCGCTCAGCCTGTGGCCAGGTACGTGTCCCCCCTTGCCTTCCTTAGTCTCTGGAAGTCCCTCCCTGGCCCGCTGGGACCACGGATCCAGATGTTAGGAGAGGGAGCACCATACGCTTCCTAGGGTCGGAACTTGGCCGCTCTTGGGGACGTGGGTCCCCTGGGACTGACTGCAATTTAAAGGTTCCAAGTTCAGCAAAAGATCGAGGTGCGCGGAAGCATCTTAAGAGTCCGCAGTTTGGTGTGTTGGGAAAAGTTGAGGAGGTTTAAATTGAAAAAGCGCTGAGGGCTGGTGGCACCGCTGGGTGCCTTGGGTCCCCGAGGGCCATGCTGCGGTTCCCACACAGAGGCTGGGGTAGTCAGGCATCCCAGGAGTGTGAAAGGCGAGTGGGCCCCGACTGGGAAAGGGGATGGACACATCGAGCGAGCGTGCCTCTGTGCCTGTGCGTGGATCTGGGGGCGCACCCCGAAGTTTGGAGAATCAGGCGCCGCAGCCCTAGAGGCTGGAGAGGGAGACGCGGGAGCGAAAAGCTGCCCAGAGTTCATCTCACTGGGTTCTAAAGGAAGCCCTAGGGCGTTTGGCCCCTAGGCTGTGGCAAATCCTCATCTGCCGGGTCACAGGCGGCTGCACACAGTCCCGCAATCCAGGACCTCTGGAAAAGTTACCTGATACCCGGGGTCGGAATAGGACAGCGCCCCCACAACCCGCGCTTGGAATTATGCAATTATTCAATAATCCGGGGGAAGCCGCGGTCGCCAAGACGCACGTAGCTGCCTAATGTACTCCAGGTGTGGGGGCGCAGCTGGCAACCCGAGTCCCGCAGAAGTCAGACCTGGGCTGTCTGCACCGGGAACCTAGTCACAGGTCTTGGCACATCTCTAGCCACACGGGGCGGCCGCCAGCAGCGCTGTTTTATGGCGGGAGGAAATTTTGGGGGTTCCTCTTCTGCGTGCGGAATGTCCAGCAAGGTCCAGTCCGGAGCACGGGCTGGGTGTGGGCGCCAGGATTCTCCTCCCCTTCTGCGTGGCTCCGAGCCTGAGCTGGAGCCAGTAGTTGGGATCTGATGGTGTGGCAGCGGGAGAGGGGCCTTCCGGGAGCGCAGGTGGAGACCCTCCAACCCTCTCTCCAGCCTGCAGACACCACAGGAAACATGTGAGCCCTCCTGTCGTGGTATACCAAACTTCTGGGAGGTCCTATAGTTGAAAGGGCCTCCAGCTGGGGGGTTCAGTTTAGATCCTAGAGTGACAGTTTAAAACAAACCTTGGTGTGTGACGTTTGGATTTGGGAGAAAAGGAAGAGCTGCCACCAGGCTCCACAAATGTCTAGAAATTAGCTACAGTGGGGCAGAGCCCACTCCAGCTTCATTTAGATGGGAGAGGGGTGACATCAGGAACTGTCCTTAAATCACTTGAAATCCAGTCACAGTAAAAAGAATCTACTCTTGTGTGCCAGATATGTTGCCCCATAATCTAAGATGGAATGACTGCCTTCCATGGGGGACAGTCTCAACCTCAGCAAGCTAACAGCAGAAAGGCTTTGGAATCAGACCTGGCTTTCAGTTCCAGCTCCAGAGCCCATGTCTGTCCAGCCCTGCACTGGCTCTCTGACCTCTCCAACAGGCACAGTAGGGCTCAGTCAGTGGTTGTTAATGATGTTGTCATTCAAGAAAGAGAGGTGGTAAAGGACAGTGACATTAAAGGACCTCTAAAGACGCAGGATTTGTGACTCAGAGCTCCCTGTATATGGAGAAAACCACTTCTGCGTTATGTCTGGCCAGTTTGGGTTCTTGAAATATGGGATTTATTAAACATATCAATCAATGTTGAAAAAAGGACATCTGCTTGCAGGGAGCTGGGGGAAGGGCCTAAGCATGTATGCAGTCTGAGCCTTGCCCATAGCTGAGGACAAAGCCAGACCAGGGAGAGCTAAACAGAAGTGCCAGGGAGTCAATGGAGCAGAGAAACTAGGGGATGTTCAGATGAGAGAAGCTCAGTGTCAGTTGAATAAGCAAGGGTGACTTCCTAAAGGAGGAGATAAATTTGAACAGGACTCTGGAAGAGTATGTGGAGTCAGTGTGACTTAAGTGAGACTCTTCAGATTTTAGGATGCTAAAGAAAAAAAAAGTGCATACTTTAAATCCACAAAGGTGATGTTGGTCAGCCTGGACTTTACAGACTGGAAGGATCTCAGGGGTCATTGGGTCCATTCCCCAAGACCTAGGCAGAATTGATGTTGATCTGTCACCTGTGTGTCACATGGATGCAATGTAAAGATTTACCAAGAAGCTTGCCTGCTGGTGGTGTCACAGTTTGGTTCGACCAGAGATTTACTAGAGGCCAGGTTGGGAGTGAGTGGTCACTAAGATACTTTGAGTTCAGAGCCCTGGCTGCAGAATGGCTAAGCTGATGGGGTAGACAAAGCTATCAGGAAAGCCTTAAAAAAAAGAAATAACAAATCTGAAGACATTTATGGCTGACGTTCAGACGGAGTAGGTCCATTGACCAGAACTTCCAATCACAATCCATCCATAGTATGAGCGATGATTCTTTTAAAAATGCACCTGAGCCCCTGTTATCTGCCAAGCCCCGTAAAGACACAAAGCACAACCAGACACAGAGTGGGGCAAAGGCTAAAGAGTCTCACTGCTGCAAAAGGTCTGGCTCTGCCAGTTAGTGCTCTGTGCGCTCAGCAAGTCACTACATGGTTCTTCTGTGCCTTAATTTCCTGCAAAGTGGGGATAATAATAGAATTTATAAAGTTGTCATGAAGATCAAATAAGCACATTTACATACTTTTTGCTGGGAAAGTGCCAGACATATATTAAGCACTCGCTAAGGCTGTCTTTCTTCTCCATCATCGTCTTCCTGTCTGTAAGAATCTAAAGATGCACAGATATACACCTTTCAAACTCAAGTCCATAAGAGAAATCTAAGGGAAATCTGTTGGAGACTCAGAGGAGACATACAGGCCAGTGCCCTAAATAAACCAAGCTTCTCTAGCTTGGGAGATGCAGTTTGTCATTGTCACTTTGCTTCCCCTTTGTCCACTTTGCTGGGAGCTTATGGGCCAAGACCCTCAGCCACTGTGAGCTGAGAAACCTCTGAACCCCTCCACATCACATGCAGGCTCTGGGGTCCTAAGGAGATGAGGTGGAGCCTCACCCTCTTTCTCTTTTTTTGCCAGGAGTCTAAATAAACCAAGACTTCCCCAGCCCCTCCCTCCAAAGACCTGGCCTATGGTTTTGATCACAGTGAGAACTCACTCCACCATGGACCCCCAAAGATGGGATGCAAATCTTGTCCTTCTCATGATTCCCAGGCCACCCACACAGGCCTGTGGGCCCTGGAGGGACTCAGTGTCTCACCTCACCCTTGCTCTCTCTGCGTCTCCCTCTCTCCCCTCCGGGAGTGGAAGCTTCCTCACTTTTCTCTCCACATCAGGGAACTTCCTTTCATCCCCAGCCCCCACACCCTGCCTCAACCCCTAAGCTTAGGAGAAAACTGTGTTCTGAGCTGACTTGGCTCTTACTACGTAGAAGGGAGTTCATCTGAAGAATTTAAGAAATTCATTTTCCTCTCCACAAGGCCCGATTTGGGATACTATCATCTCACCACAGACTTCAATCTTCCTTTTGGAATTAAATCTGGTCATTGTTGGAGTGCGCCTGCCTGGCATTGTCATGATCCTCCCCAGACAGTGGCCTTTGGCCGACTCCAGGAGGGTCTGCTACAAACAAGCTTTAAAAATGCTCCAGTGCCCTTCAAAAAAATGACATCTCTGCCACTCACTGCATGCCCCGTGCCCCTCCTACCCCCAAATCTAGGGCTCTCACCAAGGATCCATAGTCATTGGAAACTATTTTCCCCAAAGCAATTGTGAGATCAAGACACTCACACTCCTTAGCATGGAGAGCTTCCCATAGTGAGCCGTGGTGCAGGTGGGACTGTCCCCAGCTTCGCTGTGTCTATCCTGTCAATCCTAATGCCACTGAAATCCTAGGAGTTTGTTCCCAGTGAGGGGAGGAGGGGATGAGGGGAGACTAGGATAGGTCATCTTGTAAACCCAGAAGAAATGAGCTTCAAAAAACTTCAGTGGAGAGTTTTCACACTGAGTACTTAAGACCAAGATGAATAGAATCTCACTCGGAAGGAAAAATCAGAGTGGGCCAGTCCCCTCCCCATGCTCTCAATTCTTCCTTCACCTGAACACTGACCTGGCACCCCTCAGCCAGCAGTGGTAATAATCAGCACAAGCAGGGGTCAGGAGCTAGGTCACCTGCATTCGACTCCCTTCTAGTTGGGCGACCCTCGATAAGCCCCTTCGAGGCTTAGTATTCTCAACTGTAAAATGGGTAGAATAATTTCATAAGCTGATGCTTGGGCTAACCATCCATATGTGATTCATTCATGTCACGAGATCAGAGCAGCATCTGGCTCCCAGCAAGCCCTCAGATCACAGAGCAGTTTTTATCCTTTCTGTCACTTAGTATTTGCTGTGCACACACTTCCGTGCATCTCCGCTAGACCTTGCAACCGCATCATGAAATCACTACTGTGATCCCCAGGCTACACGAGTGAAGAGAAATGAACAGTCCAAGATTATGTCGATAAAGTAAGAGGCAGCATCAGGATTTGACTGACCCAAAGCCACGGCTCTAAATCCACGCGTGATAATTTCTCTCTTTGGGAAATGGGACTGGAAAGCATAGAAAGACAATATGGGGCCCTGGCAAAGGAGCTGACTTCAGGGAAAATGAAATCAGGGTGCAAACAATCACCCTCCCTGACCAGGAGTGGGGCACCTGCCCCTTCAGACTCAGCTAGACTCCAACTCCTCCATGCAAGATGCTGGCTTGGTGAAATGGGGTCCTCACGGGTGCCTCGCAGCCTGAGATCCTCTTTTCCTCACTGTCCCAGATCAGACTCCACAAGCGCTCAACCACCTGTCCTCAAAGGCCTTGATATCCTGGGACACTGACTGCCCAAGGGTTCCTGCTCAGCCCATTCTCCTCCCCAGCCTGCCCATTTCCATTCCCCTAATCAAAACCTGCTCTGAGCTTCAGGCCTAATAAGTTCATTCATGCTGATCAGCGCTAAAGAGCGAGGACAACTCAATGTGTCCCACCCAAAGGGATTTGCACTGTAATTGGGCTGTGCCTTAAACCAAAGGAATAAAGAGCAAACCAGGGCATTTTAGGCACCAGGACTGGCCAGCAGAGGAAACAGGGGAGGCTAGGGGCCTGCTTGGCTTGGTCCAGCCAATCAGAGCCCTCCCCTATCCCTGTCCCTGACAGCCAGCCGCTTCCTATAAGGTAGAAGAACCCAGCCTGTGGCTTGGATGGTGAAGCTCTAAAGCGGGCAGAGGTTTTTCTACGTGGCATGTGGGTGAGTTAGGGAAGTTGCTATAGCAACATGCTCCAGGATTCCAAACAGGATGACACAGAGAAGGGGTTCGTGCCTCTGAAGCTGGGGCTGACAGCTTTCTTCCCCAAGCAGCTTCACCAGCTGAGCCAGACAACCAAGAATCCTGACCCTGCAGATTTCCAGGGCCCATTTCTTCTCCATAGATCAGAGAGCTGGGCTCAGGAAAGCCAGGGAAAAACCATGAAGTGGGCTAGTAGGTGCAGCTCCCACCCACAGTCTGCAAAGAGTGTGCCTTCCTCTGTCAGGAAAGGATGTTCCCTTTAGATGGATGGGGAGGCTGAGGCTCTTAAAGGTTAAATGATTTCTGTGATTTTTTCCCAAGATCACATGGGGACTCAGGGCCAGGTCTTCTGACCAAGGGTGAGGTTTAGATCCTAATTTGCTACATCCAGTGAGTAACTTAAGGAGTAAAGAATACTTCAGTCAGGGAAATGATGTTCTAATGGTAGATTTTTCTCTACTGGTGGTAGTCAAGTCATGCAAGATCATTGGAATCATTCTGGAATATCCCTAATCTCTACCATCCTCCTTCTCAGCCTAGCCCATTCCAGGCTCTCACCTCCTCTTCCTTCAAGGAAGAAGGCCACAAAGCAGTTTTCATTTCCTCTCCTTGTGCTGGGGATGCTCTTTTCCTGGAGCTCAGGCCCTTCAGAGTTAATGATTGGTGGTGATCATCAGTCCCTTAGCAGACTGAGTTCCTCTCCAAGTTTATTTATACAACTTGTAGGATGAGCTACATAATCTGCAGGATCCACTGCAAAATAGCCCTGCTCACATGGTCCTGCCTACAGGTCTGTCATTTGGCAAGAAAGACACTTTACGGATGAGGACCTGAGTGACTTGTCCAGTTCAGTAACATGTACTGAGCCCCCATGAAGCCCAGGCGACTAGAGTGTGGAGATTCCAAATTATAGACAAGGCACTGACTCTGCCTTGGGGAATGTGGGAGTGGGGAGCAGTCTGCAGACTCCTCAGGTACAGGCTCGTGCCAAGTGCTGGTATGCATGGAAGACGGGGTATCCATGGAGCAACTCTAAAGGCCCACAGATCATTTTTAAGTCCTGAAGTCCCACAAACATTTCTGTCTCTGTTGACTTTGAGAATTGTTTGGGGAGGACCTCTGAGAATCTGACCCTGGGCTCTGGAGCAGCTACCTTGGTATGTTGCAAAGCTAGGTCTTGCAGAACTGGCCTTCCCACAGCTCCAGGGATGTGCAGTGGCATGGGTTCAATCTTGATCTTTAACAAACACAGCCCGCCAAATCCTGACCTGCGGGCCCTCGTCTCCATCAGGACTCACCCATCAGCAGATCCACATCCACAGAGGCCTGCTCGGCCCTACAGCACCCTATCCAACTGAGCTTCTCTGACTTAGCCAAATACAAGAGCTGCTTCCAGCCCGCACTCACACTGTCCCCTGTATCCCCCTTGATCCTGTCCCTCTTTTCTCCTGGCTAACACTCACTGATCCTTCAGGTCTCCATTTGGCCTCCTAAAAGCCTTCCTGGTCCTTTAGTCAGAGCCTGGGCCCCCTCACATGATCTCAAGGTATCCTGTTCCTGCCCACCCAGTGGTACTTCCTCTGGCTAGACACCTTCCCTGTTGTGCTGGGAGACCACCAGAACAGATGCCAGGCCTCGGATCCACCACTGCAGACGCAGGTCTTGCATAGTGCTAGATGCAATAGGTGCTTCGTAACAAATGAGTGGAAGAGCCATCTGTCCAGGGAAGCAGAAAGATATTTAAGGGCAGGACAGATGTCTGAAATCTCTTTGTACTCATACTTGATAAATGATGATAGTACAAGGGAAGAAATAATACCGGTTATAAGATAGCTACAGATGGAGGAATCTGAGGTTTGAGGGGTGAGAGACAGATTTTTTTATTTTTGAAAGAAGGATTTACTTGGCAGCAAAAGAGGTGAGTAGAGTATATTGATGCAAACCACCTGATGTTGGGTGAGCAGGATGCTGGAGTATGGACTGTGGGGAACTGCAAGAACCAAACAGTGAGCTAGAGCCACTGAGAAAGAAGCCAAATGCCAATGAGAGCATTTGGATTGGCAGATGGGAGCCATTGAAGAGTTTTGAGGGAGGATAGGGACATTTGCATTAGGACATTCTAATCTACATTTGCAGAAGCTTCCTGAGGAGGTAGGGAGGAGGTTACATGTGACAGGATGACAGTGGCGAGCAGGTGGAATGACAGGAAGCATCCAGCACTCCACCACTGGACTAAATCCCCAGCCCAAATGACAGGCAAGCGGTGCCCCTGGCTGAGGAAAGTGTGAGGGGATGCGAGGTTCAAGGTGGGGAAATGGAGTCAGTTCCATACATGTGCCCTGGTGGGGTTTGTGGGGCAGGCGGGGGCCGTCGGTATGCTGCCTGGGAGCTTGGAAGCCAGTCTGATGCTGAGCCTTTCAAATGACTGGTAGCTGTCACACAGACAGGCCTGAGTGAGAGCAAGCGTCCATAACATGGAGACTCTGTCCCTCCATCCCCTTTTCGGGCCCAGAAGCAGTGATTCATGCCCCAAACTTAAGACGAGCTCAGATTCTGGTTTTGAAAGCCATTTAGAGCAGAAGAAACCATCGAGAAAGCCAGGCCAGACCACAAGCCAAACATCAGCTGTGGAATGTGCTTGCTGCTGACGGCGAGGCCAGCCAGGGGCAGCAGCCCTGGCAGGCTGCACGAGAGGCCCCGCCGGCAGGTCTGACTGTGGTCACTTGTCCCCAAGATGGTCTCTGCTCTTTCCTCTCTTCTCAGTGTGGATCTGCCTGCATCCCATCTGGCACATTGTAAACCCACCCCCAACACACACCCCTGCCCCCAGCCTGGCCCCCCCACCACCCTTGGTTTGACACAGTGGAAACCTAGGTATATAATGACCTCCTAGGCAAGAAGTGAGGGTGGAGCAGAAGTTTCAAAAGCCTCATTTCCCACACAACGTTGTGATTCAGACATCAACCATACTCTGCAGAACGTAGCCATGTTATTTAGTGCCCAAGAAGGAGCTGGGAGTGCCTGGAGAAGATGGCAGGGGCTGAACATAGACCGATCTCTGGGAGCTATCTGACGAGAGCCATCCATGGTGCATTAGGATATGACATGAACCCCCATTGCACAGACGGAAACACTGGGTCTGAGCCCCAAAGGGTCATATGGACACAGGCTTTCAATATTGGCCTTGATGCTTATTAAGTGGGGGACTTTGGACAAGTGACTTTTCTCTTTGGATGGTGTCATGAAAATCCCAGTGCTACCTGGTAATCCTGACTTGTAGGATTAATATGAAAACTGGAAAAACTACCCAATAACAAAATGTTTGGCAGCGATGGAATGCTCACAAATGTTAACAGCAACATTGGCTAACCCAGAAGTTCAGTCGCTGGGGCGAGATCTCCCAGGTGGTAGAGTCACAGCTTTGGATGCAAACCAGGCCGTCGGACTCCAGAGACTGTGATTCTGAGAGGTCAGATGACGGCTGCTAATCCAGACAGCCAGAACCCAGAACTCAGAGCTTGTTATCTCAAAGGCCACCTTCTTTCATGATATTTTGTGGTTGCTGATTTGGGTTTTGTTCGTTGTTGTTGTTGTTTGGTTCTGTTTAGTATTTTTTAGTTCTCAATGGACTTTTATTATTTTTATTTCTTCACATGTTAGTGCTGAGAATCGAACCCAGTGCCCCACACGTACTAGGCAAGTGCTCCGCCACGGAGCCACCACCCCAGCCCTTGTTTTGTTTTTTTGTGGTGCTGGGTGGGAGTCAAAGCCAGGGCCTCACGCTTGCTGAGCAAGCACTCTCCAGCCCAAAGCCGTCTTCTGCCTGCACACAACTCTGGCTCTACCTGCGGAGCCCGTGGTGCTTTCATTTAATGGTTTTCTTTAAGTGAACCTTAAATCAACTCAAGATCTTCACGGAACCTCATCCTAAGCAATAATTGCTGGAAAAACCTAGGATTTGGTTTTCTTATAATTTTAAAACTCCTGTGTAATCAAGTTTTCATGTTCACACTGATTCAACCTAAACTCCTCTCTCCGTGGGGACACGAGGTTCCTGGTGCCTTTGTGCCTCCCAGGAAGGACAAATTTCCTGCGGCTCCTAGCGCTCAGAAGGGAAGTGCTGTAGGAGTCAGATGTGACTGGGGGACTCCTTAGGAGACAGACCTGGTTTGGTTGAGGTCTCCTCCAGGGCCAGCTGCTCCCTGGGAACCCACTGAGGAGCCCTCAGGGAAGCTGGCAGGTGTCCAGGCAGAGGAGGGTCCCTTTTCTCCTGCGCTGGGCCCAGGTGAGGGTAAGGCCCAGGAGCATTTCCCCGCCACCAAGCAGCCAGGTCCCTGGCTGTTTCTGGCAGCTTCCTGGGTGGGCAGTGGCCCCACTAGACTGGTCTCCATGGCTGGGCATAGGCAGGGAAGGGCAGCCTTGCCAGGGTGCCCACTCGTGAAGGCAAAGGGGGGTTTTACATGGAACCCGAGGGCCGTCCAAATCTGTTGCACTTACAAAAGACAAAGAAACCCCCAACCCCCTCCCTAACAGATATTTTGAAGTGAGTGGAAGTGGGGAGGAACTTGCTGCTTTTCTTCTCTCTGGCAACTCTAGAAAGCAAAGCCCTCCTGGACCGCTGCCAGAAGAACTGTCATATGCCTGTAGACTTCTCTATGTCACCTCATCAGCAGCACCCTACTCTTCACAAGGCTCCTGCCTGGATCCCTTGGATAGTGGGAACCGTTCCCTTCCTTCTCTCTTGTTTTCTCTTCCCCTGGGAATCATTGCACTTTCTTGCCCTACACACCCCCCGTAAGCACTGAGTTCATGCCAGCTTGGGCCCCCTCTTCAGGCCGGGCTCGGCTCAGCCTGCTGGGCATGAAAACCACTGCAAACTAACTCAGACAGAGGAGTTCCCCATTTTCCCTCTATCCCTGCCCCACAGCCTAGTGATTATCACTAGAAGCTGCTTGAAAGCAGCCGTAACTCAGGCCAGGTGACCAATCCAGGCCAACCCTGAACATTACCAATGTAGAGACCAAAGCCTGGGACTGGCCTCCACCTCTCAAGCCTAAGGTAATGGCAGAGCCCTGGAGTCAAGATGAGGACCCCTGGGTCAAGCTTGGAGTCTGAACTAGAGTGAGCTTTATTCAGTCACTTCTAAAAGAAATGTTTGGCCTTTGTGTTTCCAAGGGCCCTTTGGGGACTATGCGTCCATGCTTCCATGAACATTCCCTGAGCCAGAACTTTGCCTTTCATACGTGAACAAGAAGTGAACAATGGGGACTCTATTTTAAAACAGTTTGCTCTGGTGCACGGGTGGACACAATGCATGCTTGACCCCTGCTCGTCCACCCATCCAAGAGGAGTCTTAGGCCTTGGGGGTCCCTGAGAGGTCCAGCACCAAGCGTCTGAACATCCCAGACAGTGACCATCCATGGCTTGCAACCCTCCAACGACAGGAAACTCACCACCTCACAAGGAAGTTCATTTTCTAGCAAAGGCAGATGAACTCATGGGCCTTGACACTAACGGGGCAGTAGGCAATTGAGATGGCTTTGCAACCATGAAAGACTGACCTATACTGAAGACTGGAAGGACCTGTATATCCATCAGGGAACAGAACCCTGCACTCCCTAATGCCCCATCCACACCAAGCCAGGCAATGGCACCTGGTGCATCTGTGTTGAGCCCTGAGCAACCAGAAAACTCTTCTGGTGGGTGGGGTGTACCACTGTAGGGCGAGCCCCACAGACTTGGAAGGGAAGGGCCCCCACGATTCCTTTTTTTAGTTTACATTCAAAGAGCAGGGTCAGACTGGTCTGGCAGTTCTCTGGGTCCTCATTACCCTACTTCCTCTCCTCCAAGGGAAAGCCCTGCCACAAATTGCATATCTTGAGCTTTGTCTTGCTCTTACTTTGCCCAAACACTTGCTGGCCTGGGGCTAATCTTGGATGCCCAGGGCTCTTGATCCATACACCCACGACAAGCGGGACACATGCTTAGGAACTGGAAAACCAAAACCAAACTGTCAGAACTCTTTGAGCTGGTTAGTATATCAGATAGCCAATTCAGCTCTCTTTGAAATGCCTGTAGCCAGGATCAGAGTAGGCAGGGCTGCCACGTACCACTATACAGGTTGTGCACTGCATAACTTACATCAACTATAACATAAACAGCATCCTCTGCAGTTGGTGTAATACAGTGAGAGAGTAAAGTTTTAAAGATGATAAAAGTGTACCTATATGGACTTCTTGGAAACCTACAACAGGACTTAGGGATAGGGCAATTAGTTTAGTGTGTGCCTTTTCAGATAAGGATACTGAGGGCCAGGAAGAGGAAGAAACTGGCTCAAAGTTGCAAAGCAAGTTAGAAGCCGTGCTGGAATTAGAACTAGGGCTTCTGAAGCCAAATTCAGTCCCTCTCTGAGACTCTTAGCATCACACTCCCCTTCAACCCTTAGTTGTCAGGTTAAGAGTCTTAAAGGTCTGAACACTCGTGTTCATTTTCTACTGTCTCTTTTACAAATGTCCATTGATCACTTACTGTGTGTTAAGCACTGTTCCACGTGCTGAGGATGAAGTGGGGACACAGAAACAGTCCCTTCCAGGGGAGCACTGGTCAATGCTTAACAACAGATTCTGGCCCTTGGGATAGAGTGGAAAGAGTTCTTATTTATAGCATTTGCCAGTTTTCCCTGGTGTAAATCCTCTCCTCAGGGTCAATTTCAAGCTACCCCGTCAGCTCCCGTGAGCAGGCCTCAGCACACGCTGGTCCTCTCCCTGTGTGACTCAAACCCCAGGGAGAGAGGAGACAGAGTTCAAGTGAGCCAACAGGTCTCACAACCACCTGCCGCTATTTTAAATTGTAAAAATAAAAAAGAAGATGCCGTGAGAAGGAATAGTGGGTTCTCCATCCTGGCTAGGACATCAGCACTGGAGGGTGAGGGGAGACCAGCTGAGCCAAGACCTCGAGGAAGACTGTCCCGGGGAAAGGGAGCAGCAGGGCAGAGGTCTGGAGGTGGGAAAAGAGCTTGGTGTGCCCGAGCTGCGGAGAGGAGGGTAGCAATGATGACACTCATGGGGTAGAGGAGAAGGCAGGTCCTGCAGCACCGGGTGAGCCTGGGGAAGGATCCGGGATCTACTCGAAATGCCATGAGGACTCCAGAGGTGATAAGCAAGAAAATGTCACCATCTGAGGGGACTTTTAAAAAAATCATTCTGGCTGCTGCAAAGGGCAGAGCGAAATTAGAATTGAGCACCCTTATAGAAGATTTGCCAAAATCTAGGTCCAAGATGACAAGATTGACTGGGCCTAAGGGATGACAAAGGAGATGGAGGAGAGGACCTGAGGGGTGAAACCTGCAGGATTTGCTGGTGGGAAGTTGAGTCACAGGAAGACTCTGAGCCTCTGACTTGCAGGTGGGGAGGTGGGAACACCACTTCCCAGCGTGGGGAGGCTGGCAGAGAGACAAGTTTGGAAAAGAAAACTCGGGGTTCCTTCATGGACAAGTGAAAATGCCCCGCAGGCAGCTGGGCAATGGCTACTGGGGCTCCCAAAGCAGCCTGAGTTAGCCTGGGGCAGAAGGGGGGTCTCAAGAATCTGGGCCACTTTGACATTGGAGGGGGCGGAGGGGAGGTGGGAAGCACCAGCCCAAGGTCCAGCACTGTTGGCCAGAGCCTGCTGCAGGGGCATATCTGTGGTCACAACTCTTGAGACCAGTTTTCCATCCAACCTGGGATATATGTGTGTGTGTGTGTGTGTGTGTGTGTGTGTGTGTGTGTACATAGGTGTGTTTTAGTTGATCAAGACATGATTGTACTTTAAATGAGTACCATGCAGAGATTCCTAATGTTGATTTGGGTACTTTTATATCCTTCGTAGTAGTTCTTGAAAGCTTGAGGAAGAAGCTCCATCCCTACGGAGAGAAAAGGATAAATGATAGAAGACAGAAAAGTATACTAGCTTTCATAAAACTGTGACTTTAGCCCTGAAGGAGGTGATTCATGTGTCCTCTGAAGGCATGAGAGGGTTCTCCAGGACTGGGAGGAAAACTATGTTAATTATAGCCAATTTCAGTTTGCTGTTTTCAATTTTCAGGCCTGTTTTCCATGATCTTGACATCTGCTTAACCAGCACTTTGGCAAACTACCGATGAGAAGGGCCTCCATGGCTCTCACCAGCACTTGCTCTTTCTCTCTGGGTGCTGCCATGAGTGCCTCTATTTCAGCCTGCATACCACGGGCCCTCAAAGGGGTTTGGTCTCCTCCACGGCCCAGTGTCCCCACTGTCACATAGGTTGATTGTTTCTGACTTAGAGAATTCTTCCTTATCTAGAGCTTCAAGTGCTTTGGAGATTGGAGGAAGGCCATCGTGATAATAGTAGCAAACAGTTTCTTTAGCACAGCAGGTGACAAGGAGGGGATGGTACAGGGAGCGGTGAGTTTCTGTTGAGATGACTGTCTTAGGGGAGAGAGGTAGGCAAGCAAGGCAGGGTCCTCCGAGGTCACACCAGAGCCTGGCAGGAGAGGAAGCCGGCTGCACTGATGGAGGGCAGTGGGTGAAGGGCAGGCCGCCCCGTGTCTCTCTACTCAAGTCCTTCCTGGATGAAGATGAAGTGAACTTGGTGAGGCTCGTGCCAGGCAGCACATCCTTTACCAATTTCAAAATGCCATTAAGGCCACCGGAGTCTTCAGAACTCTTGGCTAAAGTGGACCTAGCAATCATGCAGTGAGGATGCTCAGCCCCCTCATGACGCCCCAGGAGAGAGCTTTCTGATTCCTGATGGGTTCTTTTTTTACACATTTAACAGTCAAGAGGCCGTGCAAATGCATCTAGATCCAGGGCCCTTCCTCCTGGGGAAGGCAGACACTGTGGCCACAGCCTCCCATGAAGCAGACCTTGCTTCTAACCGCTGGCGCACGCAGAGCCACTTGCTGCCAGAAGCAGCAGTGGGTGTGGACTGGGGACCTGCTGTTTCCCCAATGAGCTAATCTCCCTGAGAATCAAGGGTGTGCGAGGTGACGCCTTTCCACGGGGCGTCCTTGCTGCCTCCCCCTTCTCCCTCCTTCCTTCCCTGGCCAGGCCTAGCGAGTCTCCCATGGAAGCCACCCTCTGCCCCTTGATGGGGACTGTCAGGAGAAATCAGTGCTGGCGCTCTCCTCCCTGCGGGTCTCCTCCACACTGCGTCATCCCTGGGCTCTGCGCCTGTGTGTGCACCGGGCCCAGTGTCTCCTGGGGCAGAGTTCCGACCTGCCCTGCATGAAGGCCAGAAGGCTAGGGGTCTGAGACAAGGCTCTAGCTGCTTCTTCACCAGCTGCAACAGCGGCAAGAGGAGGAAGGACGGTGGTTGGCTGGTGACGCCAGTGGTGGGGGGAATGGGAAGCTGGATGAACTCCAGGGTTTTCCTTCAGAGAAGACGGCAGCAGGATAAAGCCCATGAGCAGAGAAGCAGGAGGTCCCACCTGGAGGACAGTCACTGGGTCAAGAAGTCAGACACTTCTGTGTGAATGACAGAAGTGAGAACACAGAGGGGCTTTTACGAGAGTGAAGGGGGCGCATCCCTTCCTTGGAAGACCCAAGAGCGGGCAAATTTGCTCTCAGGTAAAAGAGGGCATCTGGGCTAGCTGTGAGAAGTGGCTGGTGTCAGCAGGCCGGCTCCCCTAAACACAGCCTCTGATTCTAACAGAAGGGCCGGGCCGGCTGGTGCTAAATCACTGTGGGGCTGGGGGACAGCTGACCTTCAGAAGTGGCTTGAAGCTGAGGACACTTGTGTTGGACCAACTGCTGGCGGGAGCTGGGGGATGTTCCTGGTCCTGGGGGCAATCGGATGGAGTCCTGCTGGGGAAGCACCACCTGCTCACCCACGGTCCACAAGCCCCTCCCCTCAGAGGGAGATGGATTTGGAAATGAATCCAGAGGAAAAAGAGAACACAGACTTAGGACATCCGAACTGTGAACACTTTTAGGCCACCAGGGAGACTGGTGACCAGAAAGGGGAAGTATCTTGTTCAAGGTCACACAGCCCGTAAGTGGCAGAACCCAGGAGAAAAACCTAGTTTCCTGATGCCCAGCCTCGTTCTTACCACAGCAGTTTTAGCATCTAAGAGGTGGGGACCATATATCCATGTCCCCGTTTCTGAGTCCTAGAACCAGCTGTCTTAAAGTCGGGAGTCTACCCTTTGGCCTTTGACAGCCATATTTCCCCCTCTCCCCTAGGTTCTCCCATTCCTAGAAGAGCCCAGGGAGACAGATCCTTGGTCATTCCAATGCCACATAGTGCTGTCATCAAGGAGTCAGAGTAGACAGCCTGGGGTCCACAAAATTTTTTAACTAAGAGGGTCTAAGGGAAACCAGGAGGACCTTCTGCCCATTGCCCTAAATCTCATTGAGATTTTAGCATCACAGTCCAGCCCCAGGGCTGGGCAGGGCTTTCTGTGGAAAGGTGATCACATTCCTGGACACTCACCAAGGTCTCTGTCTTCCTGACATCTGATGGGTCCAGAAGCCCCAGCCAGAGACAGAAGGCCCCACAGCCAAGTCCCCAGGGTGCAAATGAGGGGCGGGGAGCTGAGGCCTGGAGGATTCAGAGCCTTAGAAGATGATTTTCTCTAATTCTTTCCTTTGGCTCCGGAATGCAAAATATTATCATTTTTGCCTGGAGATTTCCCTTCCCAAATGTACTTGGCTCTGGCCAGTGTCGAGATGAGTTTGCATTCTTCCCCACTGCCTGGGCTCCAATTCTAAATTGTTTGCGGAGACTCAAGACAGATGCTCTTGTGCTGACAACTGGAAGTCAGCTGTGTGTTGGTCCAAAAGAACCTACTGATGTGTGCCAGGGCTGCACCTTGGGTGTCAGAGGCCGAATCTCTCATTTTCCAGATGGGAAAATGGGGCCCCCGAGAGGCCCAGGGACTCCCCAGGCGCACGAGTCAAGTTGACGGCACGGCCGACACTAGAACTGAGATCACCCCTCTCCAAATTTCTCTTGGCTTCGCTTCAGACTCCGCTGACTTCACCACCTGTCTGCTGGCCCCAGCACGGCTGCAGACTCTGAAGACCACAAGTCATATCGTACCCCGTGGGGTGGCCCACCACCCAGCATGCAACCTGGAGCACCCAGACCCAAAAGACGATGATGGGAGTGAGGTCATACCACAGGACTGATGGGGAAGACAGAGGGTCATGAGGAACCACTGGCGACCTTGGACAACTCCCGCCTTTCTCTGGGCCTTAGTTCTCCCCCTTAGGGCACCGAGGTCTTCAACTCCATAGAGCAGTTCTCAAACTGTATTCCAGGAACCCCTAAATTTCCAAGGAAAGTGTCCTAGATTTGCTCCTGGGACTGAAAACCTGCTACTTGTTCCTGCTTCCACCCTCAGCATCAACCTTTTGTGTCCACTTGGGATTCGCTGAGAAAAACAAAGTTTAGGGACCAATAAATGATTTGATCTCTAAGACCTTTGCTTACTCATAAAAGTAAAATCTAATAAGTTCCCTGATAATATCTGCTGTGTGCTGCCTTCAACCCAGTGGTAACGGGTCTTGCCCCTGTCCCATGGTGACTAGAAAGGAAGAAAATGAGGTGGAGGAAGCCCTGGGGCTGGGCTCCAGAGCCCAGGGTCCACAGAGGGCGGTTAGGTCTGGCGGTTTGGGTCGGCATCTGCATCTGCCACTCCTGGATGGGGAAGGACAGCCCAGCTATTGGGCGTGGTGCAGAGCTGAGGTAGGGACAAGCTATGAGTGGTGCTGGGCCACACTGCTCCCTGACAGGCTGGGGGCAGGCCCAGTCGGGCCTAAAGTCAAGTCTCCTCAGGGAGATCCTGAGAAGGGAATGACTGGGCCACTCCCCAGATATTGTGAGTCCCCCCAAATTCCCCAGCGTTCCTTCTCCCTGTATCTTTGTCCAGATACTGTGAAATCGCTCCTCCTCCTCCCTTCTAGTCCAGCACTGAAGAGCTAGGCTGCATCGGTTAACAATTGCTATGGTCATGCCCAGCCCTTCTGGTTTTTTATCTTGAGTCAGCATCTCTCTGAGTTGCAGAGGCTGGCCTTGGACTTGCCATCCTCCTGCCTCAGCCTTCCGAGTGGCTGGGATTACTAGCATGCACCACCGAGCACAGTCCTTACCCTGCCTCTTCAGTGGCAAAAACTGTAGTGACGTGGCAAAGGGTGCAGAGAGAAAAGTGAGGAATTGGGACTCATGGTGCAACCTGGGGCAGACCACGTGGCTCTGACACCTATTAGGTGTGTGACTTGGGGCGAGTGATGGAATCTCTGTGCCTCACTTTGAAAATAGGGGTCATGAGAATATCTGCCTCTTAGGACTGCTGTGAAGACAAATGAGTGAATACTTCTGACTCCCTTGTAGGGGTGTGCAGAGGGTTTATTGGTGGTGGTTGTTTAGCAGAGCTGCATTTTCTACTCTAATTTAGCACATTTTACTGAGGACCTTCTGTGCCTGGGTCCTGGGGTGGAAATAAAGAGAGAAATAAAATCCAGTCGCTGTTCTCACTCTGCTCAGAGTCCTGGGATAGATGGATATGTTTAGTGTGGTCACCTAACCAGGATCCACTAAACACGCTCATGTGGACGTAGAGGCAGAGCTGCTGCCCCTGAGAGGCCCACAGTCCCCTGCCATTTCCCCATCAGCCAAGTAGCTAGCTGTGGGGAGGAACTGTACATTTCTCACCCTGCTGGGACTTCCAAGGTCAGGGTCAGATGCCCACCAGCCTGCAGGCCTCCCAGAGCCAGTGCCGGATCCCAGGGTCTCCTCGGAGGAGGAGTCTCTGCTTCTCCCCAGGGCTGGAGAGCTCCCTGAGCTACCTTACCTCCTCTCTGGGGGAGTCCTCTTCTCTCAACTGGCTAGAAGCTTCCCTGCTTAGAGGACCAGGTTCCCCCCGTCCTTTCTGCAATATCTCACTAGTGCTGATTAAAGGAGCCCAGACTAGGGCCTCGGCCTCCAGCCATGCCCCCACCCCCACCCCAAGGCTTGGCTTGGCTTCCTCAGGCGCCCATCTTTGAAACAGTGCCTCCTGGGTAAAGAGAAGCCTGGCTGGCAACAGGGCAAGGACCATCAGGTTTTCGTTATTTGCTTGGGCAAAAGGGCAGCAGTGCAGATGGTGCAGATCAGCCGGGCGTCTAAAGCTCATCTCTTTCTTGCTTTGAAAGGCACTGTGTGTTTCCAGAGCTGCAGGAAGTCCACTTCGTCCATCTTTTTGCTTAGGGTGTGTCTGAATCCTTTCTCCCTACCCTCCTTCTGTCTGTGATTCACATTCAGAGGTGGAGATTCTTGAGACCCAAGTAAAACTGGGAAGAGGGAGATAGCACCAGAGAATTTTGGTGAAATTTCCAGCCTCCTTCATCTACCCCTGCACCCAACATACCAGGAAAATGGAAGCTCAGGGCGACCCAGACAGCACAGGGGAGGGCCCAGAGATCCGGGTGAGGTCTTGGCTGTGGAGACCTGAGATGTCCACAGCTAGGGGTCACCCAGTGACTTCCTCTTGCTGTCAACTCAAAGCCTGTGCTTCATCCTGACATCCAGGGCCCAGGGGACTCTGGCTCCATCCTGCTTCACCTAGTCTCCCTGTTCTACCTCTTGTAATCAGGGATCCGCCTGATTCTACCAAGCAGGGGCTGAGGAACCCAAGTAAAATTGGGAAGAGGGAGATAGTACCAGAGACCTAGGGTGGGTGGGTTTTCAACGATGCTCAGATTGGAGGAGGACCGTCCTGGGTGAGGCCACTTTGAGGTGAAGATTCAGGAACTGGGGTGGGGTGAGTGCCTCCCCAGGAAAGGGAGGCTCATCAATGGGGTACTTCATGGCTCAGCACATTTGAGGACTTGGGGTGCACACTGCCTCTTCCTAGCTTTGTGACCTTGGCCACATGGCTACCTTTGTACCTCAATTTCCTCACCTTAAAATGAGAACAATAATATTCTACTTTCAGAGACTATTGTAAGGAGAAAATAAACTTGGAAAGGAGGGAGCCTGGTACATAATAAATGCTCTGCACATGTGTTACTTTTACGATTGTTATCGAGATGTAGGGGACAGTTCGCACCTAAGGCAGAGAACCAGGATGTGAACTAAGGCAGGAAGAAGCCACCAGGTTCTGGTTCTGAGAACAGGTTCTCAGAAGGTGTGAAATTCATCAAGCAAGTCTATCTGTATCTTCTGGACACAGGACAAAGATAAAAGGCCACTCAAGGATGTACCCTGAACACGCCCAGTAAGAGGAGCTGCTATAATCCAGGGCAGAGCCACAGAGACTCTGCAGAGCTCACAGGGAGGGGCACACAGGGCGGGCACTTGATAGACACTTCTGTAGCTAGCCTGGAGCCATCAGGTGATGGTGCTGTGGTCCCATGCTGGTGCTCCCTCACTCTTGAGCCCGGGACGGCCCAGATGCTGGGAGCTGGTGACCCCACCTTCACCTGCGGCCAGTGCTTTTGAGAATTCTGAGCCCCCAGTGATGTTCAAGCCCAAGGCTATGGCTCCAGGCCCCTCTTCGGATGAACTGATGCTTTATTTAAAAACCCAGATAAGATTCTGAGAAAGGGAGCAGCCGCTGATGTAACTTTGGCCACCGTCCACCCCAGAGCAGCCCAGGAATTGTGGTTTTTCCCCCTCTGTCATCAATCTCGAGGGCAGAGAAGTGGCAAGCAGCACAGCCAGGCTCCTAGCGCCTCTGCAATTGGCCTGTTGATTCCCATCAAAAACAACTTTGTTTTGTTTTGTTGGCATTCGGGGGCCCATAAATCTCTGAGAAGAGTACATTCCCCAAGTATGAAAACCATGGCCATCAGAGAAGGCCAGAGATCTTGTCGGGAGCCGGGGTCAGAGACGGACTTGACGTCATTTTGAGGAAACTCCTCCTCTGGCTGGTTTGGTTTGGTGAGAAGCACATGCCCACTGGAGTCTGGGGAGGAAGCCAGCACTTTGTAACTTCATGCTCTTCCTGTGGCCAGATTTCACTAATCCTGTCCCCAGGGAGGTAGAGGTAGGGACACTGGGGGGGTGACGGGACCAGCCCTAGACAGAGCCCCTAGTGAAGGTACCCAGCTCCCACCAAGGGATGTATCACAAGGAACCCCGCTGGGTGCTGAGGCAGGAAGGGGGGGGCCTCATCACTGAAAAGAATCTTCTCTCCCCCGCCCCCCAGAGTCTTTCCTACAAATAGCTGAGCTCCCAAGAGGGCGGCCCAGCACCCTGACACCCCATGCTATTTAATGGTGTTCCCAGCTGACCTGTTCCCTACTGAGTGATTTATGAGATTTAATTGATTTAAAATTAGTGGTTAGGCACCTAGAAGAAGATGTAGGTGACATCAGTGCTCATATCCATTCTTTTCCTGTCCCTTTTCCTTGATGGCGGGAGCAGTGTCCCAGCAAATGAAGAACCTGGTCTCTAATTATTCAGTGAACCCATGAACAGGAGCTGAGATACCTCAGTGAGAATGCAGCAGTCTGGTGGCCCTTAGAGGACAGAAGATGTTATAAAATATCAGCCGTGTGGCTGGGCGCGGTGTCATACACCTGTAATCCCAGCAGCTCAGGAGGTTGAGTCAGGAGGATTTTGAGTTCAAAGCCAGACTCAGCAATGGTGAGGCTCTAAGCAACTCAGGGAGACCCTGTCTCTAAATAAAACACAAAATAAGGGCTGGGGATGTGGCTCAGTGGTCGAGTGCCCCAGGTTCAATCCCTGTACTCCCCCCCCCAAAAAAAATCAGCCATGTGACAATAAACAAATAAATGATTTGTTAAAAAATAAACATGCAGCATGTCTGAGGACAAGTACAGCAGAGCCAGGGGACAGCGGGCAGGGTGGCCTGGTGACGGATAGGCTGGCACGGAAACAGAGACCCTAATAACTGGATGGAGGGCGTGTGGTTCATGGGAGGAAGAGTGTTGCAGACAGGGGAACAGAACAAAGGCTGGACAGAGAATGGGTGACACAGTAAAGGGACAGCAAGAGCGGCTGTGTGGCTGGAGCTGAGGGATAGAGGGGACAGGGTAGGTAAAGGGCGGGAGGGGGAGTGAGGAGGGCCTTGAGAAAGAAGTTTGGCTTTAGCTGTGAGGGGGTGGGATATGGATGGATGAAGGGGGTGGAGCTGGGGAGTGACAGTTTCTGACAGATCGTGGAAGGGTCCCTCTGGCCTTGGTTGCACAAGAAGCACTAATAGAGGACACAGGATGGAGAAGTCCCCAAAGATGCAATGCATGACTTCACCTTCACCGGCCCCCACTCTGCAGTCCTAAAGGGACGGGTGGTCTGGCTTTCCTGATGGCCACATCTGCCTCCCTCTTTTTCTGCTCCACCTCTGCCTCCTGGGCTCAGAAGCAGGAAGGGAAAGGCCTGGTCTCCAGGGGGCTCCAGAGAGCCAGATGAAGTGTTGCCCCACAACCAGGCCTGTGTCCATGTGGGCATGGGTTGTGTGTGTGTGTGTGTGTGTGTGTGTGTGTGTGTGTGTGTGTGTGTGTTTGGTGTCATGCGTGTGTGTATCTGTTCATCCCTGGAACGAAATTTGAGAGAGGGTGAGTTTCTCTCTGGAACTTCAACTCAACTTCTTTGACCCCTACATGCCCACCAGTCTCCCGGGTCAGCATAGGTGACCCTGGTGTCTCTCTCCTCTGTGCCATGCTCTCACAGGTCAGAGACCTGTGCTCCTTCACCTCTGACCCTACCCCCACTCCATGCTCACCTGCCCCCAGTCCCCTTTCCCAAGACTGCCTCCTGCTGGCCAGACCAAGAAGTCCATGCATGGCACGGGTTTCATAAAGAAGGCACCAATGGACCAGAATAGTCCTCTTCCCTCCCACTTTGAGGTGAGGATCCTCTCCCACTCCAGGACCATAACACTAAATCCATGCGTTGTGTCAGATTAGGAATCATGAAGTTAAGGTTGACAGATACATGATGGCACTGTCATCTCCCGTTTCCGCAGCAGGTACTACCTATGAATCACACCACTCTTGCTCCTGAGCCTGGAATTAACCTTGGAATCTTTCCTTTTTTTTATGTTTTTATTGGTGCACTACAGTTGTGCATAGCAGTAGGATTCATTCACTTACGCACCTGATACAACAGTATAATTTGGTCAATTTCATTCCCTAATATTTCCCTTTACCCTCCACTGCTCCCTTCCCCTGGTCTCTTTCCTCTACTCTACTGATGTCCCTTCAATTCTCATGAGAGCCCCACCTAACTTTTTTCCTTTTTCCTCTCTAAAGAAAACATATGACCCTTAACTTTCTGAGTCTGGCTTATTTTGCTTAACATAGCAATCTCAAGTGCCATCCATTTTCCTCCAAATGACAAAATTTCTTTCTTCTTTATGTCTGAATAAAACTCCAGTGTGTAGGTACACCACATTTTCTTTATCTGCTCATCCACTGATAGAAACCTGGGCTGGTTCCATAGTTTGGCTATTGTGAATTGTACTGCTCCAAACATGGGTGTGCAGATATGGCTAGAGTATGCTGACTTGAATTCTTTAGAATGGTCATATGGTAGTTCAGTGCCTAGGCTTTTGAGGAAACTCCATAGTGATTGTACTAATTTACAATCACACCAACACTGTAAAAGTGCTCCTATTCCCAAGCCCTCCTCTCCCTCATCGATTATTACTTGTACTCTTGATGTTTGCCATTCTAATTGGAGATGAAATCTCAGTATAGTTTTGACTTGCATTTTTCTAATTGCTAAATATGTTGAACATTTTTTCACCTATTGGTTGGCCATCTGTATTTCTTCTGGAAAGTGTCTGTTTAGTTCATTTGCCCATTTATTAATTGGGTTACTTGTTTTCTGGTGCTAAGCTTTTTGAATTCTGTATATATTATGGATATTAATCCTCTGACAGAGAATAGCTAGCAAAGATTTTCTCCCCTTCTGTAGGCTCATCTCTTCAAGTTCTTAGTTGTTTCCTTGGCTGAGTGGAAGCTTTGTGATTGGATGCCATTCCATTTATTAATTCTTGGTATTATTTCCTCAGCTTTAGGAGTCCTAATGAAGAAGTCGCCTGTGTCTATATCCTGGGGTGCCGACCCCATGTTTTCTTCAGCAGTTGTGTAGTTTCTGGTCTAATTCCTAGATCTTTGATCCATTAGGAGTTGACGTTTTGCAGGGTGAGAGATAGGGATCTAGTCTCATTCTTCCTCATTCAGATAACAAAGTTTTCCCAGCACCGTTTGTTTAAGTCTGTCAAGGATCAGATGACTGCAGATGTGTGGGTTTTCTGGAATCTTTCTTAACTCCCTGCTCCCAACAGTACTAACGATGGGCCTGGGTAAGTAGGGATAACCAGTATCTGACATCCCTACTCCAAGGTCTTCCCATTTCCCCGCTGGGGGACTTTAATTCTATGACTTCAGTGATAGAACTTGGGGCACCTCTATCAGCTTGCCGGGAAGTAAAAGGAAGAGATGGGAGACACCACTTGTTTCCACAGAACAGGCCCTGTTCAAGTGGGCGTCCTAGGCCTTGACCCCCGAGCACCCAGACCAGGGGCCAGTGCCCAGGGAAGGATGCAGGGGGGTGCTCAGCAGGGATGAGCCTCAGCTTTAGAGTCTCCCTCCCCCGACCTGGTGGGCTGTGGGACCTAGGGAAGGTCAGTTAACCTCCCTCACCCTGGTCTTGCCCTGTGCCGCGCACCCCACTGGGAGATGAATGGGTAACACCTGTGAGTGTTCTTTGAGATTTATAGAGTGTTCTACGTGTGAAAGGGGTGGAAATGAGAAAAGTCTTATTCTCCAGATTCACTTCACTAATCTCAAAGTCTTGGCTGGTGGCAAGTTCCCACCCCCTAAGTCCCATGGATCCCCAGTTTGGTGATCCTGTGAATCCAGGCAGAGGTGTGGCCTGGATGAGTGGCAGGCCAGCCACATCCTGAAAATGCCTTGTTTAGAAAGGAGTTCCTGAGCAGGCATCCAAGGTCCTAGTTCTAATGTGTCCCCGGATCCACTGTGCCCCTGGACAAACCTCTCAGCCTCTCTGGTGCTGTGCCAAGTGCTTCTGCCTGGCTAGATCCTGCTCATTCTCCCAAGGTCCTATGAGGGTAAATGATGGCAGACAGGAGGACACTCAGAAAATCAAAGTGTCATCCTAGTTGGTTTTCAGTTTCAAATGACAAAGTACCTTAAACTAGGTGACTTATAAAGAAAAGAGGTTTATTAGCTCAGAGTTCTAGAGGTCTGAGAGCTTGGTGCCAACATCAGCTTGGCTTCTGCTTAGGGCTCAAGGTGGATGGCAACACAGGGGTCAACACAGGTGGAAGCTTTGCCAGCCTGGCCAGTGGGCATGTGCAGAAGAGGCAAAACATTAGGCGTAAAGTTGCTTCAGGATGACTTGCTCTCCAGACAACTGATCCAGTCCTGTGAGACCCAACTCAGTCTTGTGAGACCTATTCCAATGTCTCAAGAAAGACAGGAATCAATTCTGTCTTTGACGACCTAACTCTCTCCCGAAGGTCCCATCACCTCTCAACACTGTTGCATTGAGAATCCGTTTTCAGCTTGAGTTTGGTGCAGACAGACGACCTCCCAACCACAGCACAGTCATATTCAGGCTCCACACAGTCTTCCCCCAAGAAACAATCAATTAAGTCAGCATTGACTTAACCAATCAAGGAGGACCCTGGAGGCCAAGGCCAAAGGATTGTGGGACTTTCTGTCCACTTTCCCTCCGCTCCCCCAACCAGGCAGTGGCCCTGCTAAAGCCAGACAGAGCCTTGCACATGGATTCAGAAGGAGGTGGTCAGCCAGCAGAGCTGGACCCAGGCTGGAGCAGGTGGTGGGAAGTCCCTGACTCCTTAGCAGGCAGACATGAGAGAAAGGAGAAAGAGAGAGGAGGGAAAGTAGAAGGGGAAGAAGCAAATTTGGAGGGCGGAAGGGGTGACGGAGGAGGAAGGGAGCTATCCTTGCCCCCTTCGGTCTTTTTCCTCCCAGAGTAAGACTTAGGCCTCCTCTATCAGTGACAGGCTCCTCCAGTGCAGGTGCTGGGCCTCACCCATCAGATGGGGGGCTCCCTCAGGCGGGGACTTTGTCACTACCTCATACAAGGGCTCCTCAAAGACAGCGAGCCCACTGGCTTCACAGCCAAGACCCTCTCAAGTAGATGACTCACCGGTGGGTCTTGAAACACCCCCGGGGCCCTGTGTTCACCTGCCTGATGCCCCTCTTCTCTCCCCTTCCCCCACCCAGGGTTCACAGACACCTTCAACATGGACACCAGGAAGCCCCGGGTCATCGCTGGCTCCAGGAGTGCTTTCTTTGGCTACACGGTGCAGCAGCATGACATCAGTGGCAAGAAGTGGTGAGTGAGAGCTGCTGCCCGGGCCCAGCCCCGTACCATTCCCCGCCCAGCGCCCTCTATCCTACTCCGGACCTCAGCGGCTGCCCAGTCTGACCTCACTCTCTAGGGTCAATGACTTGACTTCTTGTCCCACCAGGTCAGGGGCTGATCAGCTCTGCCCTGACCGTGAGACCTGGAGCATTCAGTTTCTCAGGGCTCTGTCTTCTTGTCTACGAAATGCGAATGAACAGCTCCTCACATTCTAGGTCATGTGACAAACGGTGGCAGGCACCTGGGGACCAAGAACTTACCCCCTCGCATCCTGCCTCAGGGACTTACTCTCATCAGTGGAGGCAGCATCTCTGCTCCTGTCTCCTTGGAGAGCCGCTGGGGGTCTCTGGAGAGATCTCTGTGTGTTCACAACCCAAACAGGGCAACAGTGAGACAGAGAGAAGTAACATGAGACCAAGAGACGGCAGGACCAGAAAGATCCCAGGACCCCTCAAGTCAGGGGCAATCAGGGGGAGGGAAGGATCCACTTCCAAATTTCAGATCACTTTATTGCAGCATATTTTACCATATAATTCACTCATTTTGAGTCTGCAAGTCAACGATTTTTTTTTTTTTTAGTAAATTTACCAACTTGTACCATAATGACACAAATCAGAATATTTTCATGACCCTAAGAAGATCCTTCTTGCACACTTACTGTTAATTGCCCTTCTCCTCCCTGGTTGGTCTATAGTTGACAGAAGGCAAAGCTTTCCTTCCTTCCTGGGATGGAAAGGGCCAGGCCTTGGTGTTACCCTTTTCGAAGCCTATATTAGTCCATTTTCTGCTGCAATACTAAAGTGCCTGAGGTTGGGGACCTTGTAAAGAAAAGACGCTTGTTGAGCTCATGGTTTTGGAAGCTGAATCCAAGGTCAGGTTGGTCTCCTTGGTTCGGCCTCTGGTGAGGACCTCCTGACTGGTGGCGTCTCCGTGGTGGGAGGATTGCCGAAGGGATCACACAGCGTGACAGGAAGCCAGGCTCACTCTTATATTGAACACTCATTCTCTCCAGAACTCACTCACTCTGCAAAGCTAGTGTTAATCCCTTCCAAGGGGGATGTCCCAGTGACCTAATTACCTTGCACTAGGCTCCCTTCCTTGGAAGTTCCACGTTGCCTGCACTGCCACACTGGGACCAAGCTTCCAGTGGGGGTGAACCGCATCCAAACCATAGCAAAGCCCCTTCAGGGGGACCACCCAAACACTCATGATGAACGTTCTACATATGGAACATTTCCTGCACCCCACCCCTAGGCAGTGTCCCTCTGGGTAACCACTCTTCTGACTCCTGTCACCATAGATTTGTTTTGCTGTCTTGAACTTCACATAGATGATATCGTACCATAGATACCCGTTTATATTTGGCCTCTTTTACTCAATATTGCGTCTGTGAGGTTTAACGTGTTGCCGAATTTATGATATATACTTCACATTCTTCGTTCTTATGTATTCCATTGCTCTGTACCATAATTTATTTATTTACTCTGCTACTGATGGGTATTTGGGTTGTTTCCATTTGGGGTTATTTCTATTGGAGTTGCTAGAGCCTTCTCATTGGTGGACATGTGTCCTCATTTTTATTGGATATAGACCCAGGGTTGGATTTGCATAGATAAAGGGTAGGTATATGATCAACTTTAGGAGGCTATGCCAGGTACTTTTTTTTTTTTTCCCAAAGTAGCTTGCCAATTTAAACTCTATCTAGGAAAACAAGAGAGTTCTAGTTGTTCTGCAGCCTCACTAACCCATGGCATTGGCAGTCATTTTTATTTTAGCTAGGCCAGTGGTGTGAAATGGTATCTCACCTGGATTTTGTTTGCATTTCTGTATTTACTGATGTTGTTGAACAACTTCTTATAGATCTATTGGCCATTTTGATATTTGCTTTTGTGAAGTGTCTGATGAGGTGTTTTGATCCTCTTTAAAGTTGTGTTATATACCTTTTTCTTTTTGATTTATAGAAGTTTATATACTCTCTGTACAAATGCTTTGTCAGAGAGAAGCACTGAAAATATCTCTTCCGCTATGGAGCTTGCTTTTCATTTTCTTAATGGTATCTTCAGATGAACAGAAGTTCTTAACTTCACTAAAGTTAAGCCTATCAATCTTTTTATGCTTAGTGTTTTTCATAGGTCCCATTTAAAAAAAAATTTTTTTTTTGCCTCTTCCCAAATCATAGATATACTGCTCTGTTTTCTTCTAGAAGTTTGATGTGTTTACTTTCACACTTAGGTCAATGATTCATCTCAAATGAATTTTTTGTGGAAGGTGCAAGATAATTTAAGTCAATTGTTTTTGTTCTCCCCATATTGATGTCCAATAGGTCTGGCACCATTTGCTAAAAGATCATTTTCCCCCCTGGATTCTAGTGTTGTGTTTGTTTAAAATGGATGACCATGTATATGTGGGTCTATTTTTTTTATTCCCCTCCATTCTATTTGTCTATTTATCTAAACTTGCATCAGTGAAAGACTGCCTTGTTACTGTAGCTTTAAAATAAGTCTTAAAGCCAGGAATTATGAATTCTCTGCACTTGTTTTTCTTTGATAAGATTATTTTATCCATGCCAGGTCCAGTATACTCCATAGAATTTTAGAATCAGCATGTCATTTTTTCCCAATAAAATTTGCTAAGATTTTTATTAGAGTTGCACTGAATTTATAGATAAATAAAATCTTCACAGAACTGAATCTTCTGATCCACAAAACTATATCCCTTCATGTATTCATTTTTTAGAAATTTCTCTCAATAGTGCTTTGAAATTTTCAGCGTGAAAGTCTTGAATATCTTTTGCAACATTAATTCCTGCACATTTTATGCTACTAAAAATGAAACATTCTTATTTTCTAGTACATAAAAATAAAACCACATTTTTATATAATGACATTTTAGCTTACGACTTTACCAAGCCATCTATTATTTCTGTTAGCTTGCTTGTAGGTTTTTTGGATTCTCTGTGTACACAATCATATCCTATGAAATAATTACAGTTTCATTTTTTCTTTTCTATATACCTTCACTTCCTGCCTAATTGCAATGTCCAGAACCTTCAGAGCAAGGTTGAATAGAAGTGGTGATACTGAACGTTCTTCTCCAGTATTTCATGATTAAATGAAATCTGAACTACAAAGTAGTCACTTATTTATTGTAGAAACCTTCAGATTGAAGATGTTTTCTTCTATTCCTGGTTTTCTGAGGTTGGATTTTCAAAAATTGTGAACAGTGTTGACGTGTATCAGATGCTTTTTCTATAACAATTGATATCATCTGGTTCTTTATTCTGTTAATATGGTTCATCACATTGGTTGGTTGAGTGGGGGATTTTTTGGTTTGGGGGTAAATGTGTGCACGTGTGTGTTTTGCTTTGTTTTCGGTGTTAAATCGAATTTGCATTCCTGGGGTAAACTTTGCTTGTTCACCAAGTATTTTTCTTATTATTCTTGGGGATTTGTTTCTATGAGACATTTGTTTCTATTTTGTTTCATGAGGTATATTGGCCTGTAAATCTTCTTTTCTGTAATGTGTTTATCATGTTTTGGCATTGCAATTATTCAAACTTCATAAAATGTGTTGAAAAGTGTTCTCACTTTCACTATTCCCTGGTAGAACATAAGATTTGTATTATTGCTTCTTTAAAGATTTGGAAAAGTTCACCAGTACAGCATCTGGAGTTTTCTTTTGTGAGGAGATTCTTAATTACAAATTCAACTTCTTAAAGACAATGGACAACTTGGATTTCCTATTACGTCTTATGTTAATGTTGGTAGCTTGTATTTTTTGTATTTTTTTAATTTGTTCTTTTTAGGTATACATGGCAGTGAAGTGTATTTTGACATATTTACACAAACATGGAGTACTTCTTATTCTAATTAGGATCTCAGTCTCGTGGTTGTACATGATGTAGAGATTCAACTGTGGTGTATTTACATATGTACGTAGGAAAGTTATGTCAGAATCATCGCACTCTTTTTTATTCCTGGGTCCTCTCTCTTCCCTTCATTCTTTTTTAGATTTTTTTTAGATTCCCTTTGTCTAATCTACTGAACTTCTATTCTTCCCCGACCCGACCTAGTTGTGCGTTAGCATCCACATGTCAGAGAGAATGTTCAACCTTTGTCTTTTGGGGATTACCTTAGTTTTTTTAGCATAATAGTCTCCAGATCCATCCATCTACTGCCAAATATCATAAAGTCATTCTTCTTTATGGCTGAGGAGTATTCCATTGTGTTTATCTACCACATTTTCTTTATCCACTCATCTGTGGAAGGGCACCTAAGTTGCTTCCACAGCTTAGCTCCTGTGAATTGAGCTGCTGTGAACATTGATATAAACATTACTATAAACTACATTGGCTGTGTCATGGTAGTATGCTTTGGCTTTATACTGAGGAGTGGGATAACTGGGTCAAATGGTGGTTCCATTCCAAGTTTTTCAAGTAATTTGTCCATTTCACTCAAATTTTATTGTCAAAATATTATTCATGGGCTGGGGTTGTGGCTCAGTGGTAGAACGCTCGCCTAGCACATGAGAGGCCCTGGGTTAGATCCTCAGCACCACATAAAAATAAATAAATAAAATAAAGGTATTTTCCAACTACAACTTAAAAATAAATATTTTTTTAAAAATATATTATTCATGAACTCCTATTATCTTTCAATATCTAAGATCTATAGCAACATCTACTCTACCCACATAATTTATTCTCATTGGTAATTTGTGTTTCTCTCTCATTCTTGATCAGTCTTGCTATGGGTATATTAATTTTATTAAAGTTTTCTAAGGATCAGTTTGGGTTTTATTGATTTTTCTCTATTAGATCTTCATTGTCTCACTGGTTTTTACTCTTTTTAACATTATTTCTTTCCATTCTCTAAATTTGTTTTAATTTGACTTTTTCTTGCTTCTTATTCAAATCATTGATTTTTACAACCCTTTTTTTTAACATATGAATATAAGACTATAAATCTCCTCTAAACATTGCTTTAGTTGCATCCCATAAATTTTGATATTTTCACTATTATTCAGGTTAATATAATTTCTTATTTTCTTCTTTGACCCATGAGTTATTTCAAAATATGTAACATAATTTCCAAATATTTGGAGACCTAGGTATTTTACTATTAGAGTTCTAATTTAATTCCAAGTGGTCAGAGAGACACTAGATATTTTAAATCGTTTAATATTTGTTTTGTGACTAAAAAATGTCTATTTTAGTAAATTCTCAGTGCACCTGAAAAGACATCTATCCTTAGTTTCTTAAGCACATATCCATGTATGTCAGTTAAGTCAATATAGTTGGGTTTTGTTTTTTTGTTTGTTTGTTTTTGTTTTATTTTGTTTCAGTACTGGGGATTGAACTCAGGGGCATTTAACCACTGAGCCGCATCCCCAGCCCTTTTTTGTATTTTATTTAGAGACAGGGTCTCACTGAGTTGCCTAGGGCCTCGCTAAGTTGCTGAGGCTGCCTTTGAACTTGTGATCCTTCTGCCTCAGTCTCTCAGGTCACTGGGATTACAGGTATGTACCACCATGCCCGGCTCAATATGTCTTTTTTTATTCTCTTTTATTTATTTTTTTATTAGTTACACATGAGAGTACAATGATCTTGACAGTTCATACATTTGAATCAAATGGGGTATAATTTCTCATTTTTCTGATTGTACAGGTTGCAGAATCACATTGGTCATGCAGTCACCCATATGCCTAGCATGAGTGTGGTCCTGGGTTCAATCCCTAGCACCACACCAAGAAAAAAAAAATCAATATGGTTATTATTGTTCAAATCATCTGCATCCTTTCTGATTTTTTTGTATGCTTATTCTATCACTTTCTGATAGATTCATTAATATTCACATCTACTCTACCCACATAATTATCCTTTTTTGGTGCTCTTAATTTTTTTCATACACTTCTGTTCCCCTTTTTTGCTAAATTTTATTTAGCCAAAAAAAAAAATCCATTTAGTATTTCCTACTGTAGTGCATATCTGCTGAAAATGTTTCTTTCAACTTTGGAAGTTGGGCTTTTGTTTGCCTACCTTTATCTGCCTGCCTGAAAACATGTCTACCTCACTTTAACTTTCTTGCAGTACTGGGGATTGAACCCAGCCCCTCCCCACCCCCCACACACTAGGAAAGTGCTCTACCAGTGAGCCATATCTCCAGCCCTTTATAAGTTTTTGTTTAGAGACAGGGTCTCCCTAAGCTGCCAAGGCTGTCCTCCAACTTGCCATCCTCCTGCCTCAGCCTTCCAAGTAGCTGGGATTACAGGTCACCTCCACACCTAGCTTCTCTTTAATTTTTTAAGTGTCTCCTATCTAGTTATAGAATTCTAGGTTGGCAGATTTTCTTTTAACATTTAAAAATGTCATTTCATTGTCTTCTGACTTAATATATTTCTGTCAAGATGTCAACCTTCTGTTTTTGTCATTCTTCTTTTGAATGAGCATGTTATTTTCCTGTGGTTGCTTTTCTATTTGACTTAAGTTCAGCAGTGTGAATATGATAGATCCAAGTGTAGTTTTGTTCTGTTTTGAATTTGTCTGCTTAGTGTTTTCTTGAATCTGAGGTTGATACATTTCATCAGATTTGGAAAATTTTCTATCTTCATTTCAAATATAACCTCTTTTTTCTTCTTAGAGTCTAATTGCTGTCTGATAAGCCTTCCTCCCATGGCTCCCTTTCCTTCCAGTTTATTCCATTTCTCTCTTACTTTTTATTTATTTATTTTTTTGCCGCAACCCGGCTGAGCACAGAAACACAAGCCACTCAAGCAGGAAACAAAGCTTTATTTTTAAAAAGGCCGCCAGTCCCCGTATGCGCCCTGCTAACAAGCCGGTCGACACACGTGTGTCTCCACCGGAACCGAGGGCCCGGACCTCCCCCGGAAATTCCCTCGTACTATCCTTCCCCAACCAATGGGAACTCTCCCATTACATGAGTAACATGAGTCCCCGTAACAGGCTGAGGTGAACAGCAGGAGTCCAATTTCCATATGAATGTAAAGCTTAACATAATCATATCATCTCAATGGCTAGCTGTCTGTCACCTAAACCAAAGGTGCCATGTATCATAATACTTTTGCTGTGGCTCCTAGCATTTTTTATTTCAAGACAGCGTCTTGCTAAGTTCTTAGGACCTCACTAAGTTGCTGAGGCTGGCTTTGATCTTGCCATCCTCCTGCCTCAGCCTCCCAAGCCATTGGGATTGTAAGTGTATGCCACTGCACCCAGCCCATTTGATTATTTTTAATAGGTTCTTATTTTGTGAAAATGATCTCTCTTTATTCCATTTGTCCATTTCTTATTCTATTTGTTTTAACATATTAATCTTAACTATTTAAAAGTTCTTATTGATTAGAAATAATATCAGGTCTGCTTCCAGTGGCGATTTTATCTGATGACCATCAGTCACTTTTTTCTGATTCTACACTTACTTGGTCATTTTTTATCCTATGCTGAATATTGTGGATGACACATTATAGAGAATGTGGGTTCTGTTACCTCCCTTTAAGAATGCCATATTTTGTTCTGATAGGCAGTTAGATTACAGGTGAAGTCATAAGTCTTAGCATGGCACCGTTTGGCCCTCAGTTAGGGTGGGCATAGTCTGGCTTTGCCCTTACTCCTGGGATATGGTATTTACTCTTAAAGCATGAACATCCTGGGGTCTCGGATGAAAGCCCAGGGTGTTCACCAAGATCTTTTCCTCCTGGCTGGGCACAAACCCCAGCATCTCCCCAACACTTAGTAGGCAACCTCTAAATCTCTCTGTTTCTAAAATCCCTCCTCCTCCTGGCTGCTTTCTGGTTGACTTTCCACTCTCACACCCTGCAGACCCTGCTTGGGATGCACCCCAGGCTCTGAGGGAGACTTTTAACTGTTTGGGGGCTGTGGCTCTCTCTTTTCGGGGACCTGCCCCTCCCAGATTCTAGTTGCCTTTGCAGCCCCAACTTCAGTGGGTTTCCTTTGTCCAGCAAGATGGCTGCTCTCTGTACTCTGTTTTTCTGGAATCAATAAGGAATTTGCCCTTGGAGAGAGAACTGGGGCAAATGTGGGCTCAGGCCCTGTTCCTTCCTTCTTTCACATATCAAGCCCTGCTCTTTTTTTGATGATTCTTTGTTTTTGTTGTTGTTGTTGTTGTAATTAGTTATACATGGCAGCAGAATAGGCTTTGAGACACACACATCAATAGAGTATAATTTCTTATTCTTCTGGTTGTACATGATATAGAATCACACGGTCATGAGGTCATCTCTGTACATAGGATAATAAATGTCAGATTCATTCTACTTTCCTTCCTATCCCCATACCCTTCTCCTCCCTTCACTCCCCTCTGCCTAATCCAAAGTAACTCTATTCTTCCGAAACCCCCCACCATTACTTGTTGTGAATTAGCATCCACGTATCAGAGAAAACATTGGGTCTTTGATTTTAGGAGATTGGCGTATTTCACTTAGTGTAATATTCTCCAGCTCCATCCATTTACAAGTAAATGCCATAATTTCATTCTTCTTTAAGGCTGAGTAATATTCCGTTTTACATATATATATCACATTTTCTTTATTCATTCATTTGTTGAATAACACCTAGGTTGGTTCCATAGTTAGTCTAATTATTGTTAATTGAGCTGCTATAAACATTGATGTGGCTACATCACTATAGTATGCTGATTTTAAGTCCTCTGGGTATAAACCAAGAAGTGGAATAACTGAGTAATTGGTGGTTCCATTCCAGGTTTTCTGAGGAACCTCCATACAGCTTTCCATAGTGGTTGCATCAATTTGCAGTCCCACCAGCAGTGTATGAGTGTGCCTTTTTCCCCACATCCTTGCCAACATCTATTGGTGCTTGTATTTCTGATGATTGCCCTTCTGGCTGGAGTGAGATGGAATCTTAGAGCTCTGCTTTGTTTCCTATCCAGTGCCTGAAAATACCTGCTCAATGTTTGGTCCAGATTTTGTCACTATTTATGGCTGGAACTGAAAATCCTTCTTCATATTCTTTTATAAATTTAACTAGTACTTTTCTGAGAAACCTTCACGGCCCCTCCTTTCTCATGGCTAGATTAGCTGCCCCTGCAGAATTCCATATTTCCCTTTTCATAGCGTTTTTCAAACAAACAGGATAACAATTGTATCCAATTGTCTTTCTTCCTGAAGTCGGGGCATAATCCCTGGCCTTTCGTAGGTGCTCAGAAACATACCTGAAAAGGCTGAATTCATGGCATAATCCTCCTCATCTAACCCAAACATAAATACCACCAATATTTTTATGTGGTTTGATGGTTTGAACAGTAAGTTGAACTACCTTTTCTAAGATCAAATTTATTTTGATCAATATTTGTTTATTAAACATCTACTCATAAATTTCACTAGAATCTGCAAAATATTGGTATGAGCAAGGCATGGTTTCACTCTCAACCAAGGGCCAGACCAGTTGAGCAGGCAATGCTAGTATCCTTGAAATAATTTAAAAGCAATACGAGACAAAAATATGACCTGGTATTAATTATATTCATCTTTGTGAGGTCACTTTCTCCATGAAGGCTTTCTGGGTCCTTCTCCTAGCCGAAAATGACCTTTCCCTCCCTAGCCTTCTCTCTAATAGCACATATCATTTTCAGTGCTGAATTGGCGTCACTTAGGCTCACAGCTAAGTCCCTTATTAGCCCCCAGCTTCATTTCTCTGCAGCCTGAGAGCCTCCAGCCAAACTCTAGCCAGAGTTGGACAAGAGAAATTCTTGGCCTGAGTTTCTGGGAGAGCCTCATAGAAGAGGGGCATTTGAACAGGGTCCTTGAGGTTGGGCTTAAATGAGCAGGAAAAAATATGATAGAATCCACTCCTGGTTGCTTTCGTTGATCTACATGCAACCAAGAGCACTGTGGGGAAGATACAGGGCCACACCCATCACAGAGAGTGACCTGAGCATGTGTCCTGCCACAAGTGACTGAGAGACACGGAAAGCAGCCGTGGTGCAGAACGGACAGGAGCACCCCAGGCCTTTCAGGAATCCCTGTTGCACGGACCTCTTGCACGTCCAGCCTGACTGCTCCCCTCCCTGCTCCCTCTATGGCCCCCACTCTCCCTGGTCTGCCGGCAGACTTCTGAAAGTTGTATCAGACAGAGGACCCGGCGCGTGTTGATCATTAGGAAGAGAGGTCGATGGCAGTGTCGTTCGGGGGATAGTGGCTGACCATTATGCATGGCTCCTGCAGGGATGTGGGCTCAGCTCCTTGCTGGGGTGCCTCAAAAGATGGACAAGAGCAAGGGCTTGCAGCACGTGGCTCAGCAAAGGCCTCAGGGCAAGCTCTTGACCCTCCTGAACCTCAAGTATCAAGTGGGACTGGACCCCTCTGTCTCAGGGAATGGAACAAGGTCAAAAATCCCAAAGTGTCATCAGCAAAGCAGGGAATGAGGCCGAGCTGCCTGCAGCTGGAAGCAGCGGAACCCGAGAAGCCAGCCGCTAAGAAGCCAGCCGCTGGCCATGGTTGAGGGCTCCCCAACCCCAGCTCTCCCTGCTCCTGGTGCAGACCCGGCTGCCAGCCCCAGGGCAGAGCCTTGCTCACACCTGGGCCGCATACCTGGAGGCTAACGGATCCCCTGGCAGGCTCCAGCAGGGAGATGGCACCTCTGAAGGCCCACCACCTCCTCCAAGGGGTCAGACAGGGACTTGCCGGTGGGGAAGAACCTAACTCCCCAGCTCCTGCCCCCACATCCAGGCTCCAGCATTGCCCAGAGAGGAGCCCACCACCTGTCACCCACCGCAGGAAATGGGCCCCGTTTTCCAGGTGTGAGCCTCATTTTGTGTCAAGAGCACAGGACTGTGAGCAAGAAGCTGGAGGATGAGGGGATGGGCCTGGGGAGGCGGCCACGTTCTGTTCTCACCCCTTCCCCTCCTACCCACGACACCCCCAACTCACAGCTCACACTAGGCAAAGCGGGCTGGGCCCTAGGGCTCCCGACATCTTGAACAGCTTCCCACACGCTTTGGTTTTAGCAACAATAACAACGCTCACAGACATACCAAAAGGAAAGAGCAAACAAATTCCTCAGGGGCTGAGTGTTCCCTGCCCCTTTCTAAACCCTTGTGTATGTTCAGAGAAATTTGATCCACATGACTCTACTGCATTTACACTGGAGTTATTAAGTCAGCGCCTTTTAAGACCATTTGAAGTCCCAGAAGCTCCGGTGCCGGGTTGGCAGAGGCTTCTCTGAGCCTTTGGCCCTCAGGAGCAGGAAGCTTCCTGGTGCTGAGAAGAAACAGAGTTGGGTCCCCAAGTCCTCAGTTTGTCCTTGAAGCTTTCACCCCCGGAAGCAGATGAAACCTCAGCTCTCTGAAAGGCAGATCATTCTGACTCCTTCCCTCTGGGGTGTTGGGGACAGGGACCTGAAGGTCCAGTGACATCCCAGGGAGACACCATTAGTACTTGATGGGCTTTAAAAACAAGAATCCACAGCAAACTCCCTGAGTAGAGATTCAGAGACTCGGCAACTCCTAAGGAAAGTGGGTGTGTTCCCATTTTACAGATGAGGCAACTGAGATACCAAAGGAGGACACAGTGAGTGTCAGAGCCAAGTCTGAAGTCCAGCTCTTCTGAGCACAGGGACCTGGTTAGGCCCCAGGAGCACAGAGCAGAAGCAGTCCCCACCCAGGATGGTGTCCCCAGGGCCCAGAGCTAAGCAGTGTGTGGGAAGGACAGGCGCTGAGCCCGCCCAGGAAGAGAAGCGTGTGTTCAAAGAACCCTAACCCCAGCTGACAGACACCCAGGGAGGGATACACAAAAGGATCTCGGGTTCACTGAGGAGGAGGCCATTTTCAACATGGCAGGAGAGAGTGGCAGAGGGAGTCGAGAGAGGATTGAGAGGGTGGGCTTCCTCCTGTGCAGAGCAGAAAGGAGTGGAGCAGCGTGGGCAGGGTGTGGGTAGGGGGTGAAGAGGAAGGAACCACCTTTAGAGAAAGAACCCCTTCCTTTGAGGGTGGAGGAGAAGGTGCAGAGCACAGACCCGAGGACCAGAGCTGGGCTGCGTGGGCAGGTGCTGGAGGGGCTGAGGGGTGGATGTACCGTGAGGCAGAGGAGAGGGAGACTCAGAAACCCGAGAGACTCAGAGCAAGTCATCCACCAAGGCCAAGCGCAGGCGCCGCCACCACCTCTTCCAAAGGCCTCTGAACCCTGGTCCACCTACCCTCCTGCGTCCTTGGTCTCAAAATTCACTAGCTGGTGTCCTCCTAGACCAGACTCTAATCTGGCTAACGCGTTGACCTTTTATAATGGCTTTATGCACTGGCCTTCCTAGAAAGCAGGTTGACATTTCGCTAAGGTCTTCCAGAGGGCCACCAAGAGTGGACTTTCAGGTTCATCATAAAGAGAACCCGTGAGGAATCAACCCACAAAATCTACTGTCAAGCCTAGGCCCAGGGGGGATGCCCCATCCTCCACTCCCAGCCCCCAGGCAGGCCGACTCTCCTCTGTGGCTCTTATCCATGGGCCGAGAGTGGGGTCTGAGGGTGAGCACCGGCCTTCCACCTCAGCAGACAAACCAAAGCACATCTGAGAGGCTCCTCACTCCAGGAAATGTCTAGATTTAAAAATCACACAAATTGGGTTTCCTTCCCACTCAGCCACTTTCCAAACCACGGGAGCTTGAGCCCATCACCTCCAGGTCCTGGATGAGGGTTTCCTCATGGGTAAAATGGGCATGGTGATGCAAACCCCAAAGGGCTCTCACAAGGAGAAACAGGAGATGATGTGCAGAGTGTATTCTGGGAGGAAGCCGCAAGAGCTGTGTCCCTCCCTCCCTCCAGAAGGGAGGAGGTGTCCAGAGAGACGGTTCAAGGAAAGAGCCCCAGTTTCTGTTGTTAGAGTAGAAAGCTCCATCATGTCCAAGCCTGTCCCCTCTCCACAGTGACGGTCAGGCCTGGGGCAGCCTCAGCCTTGACTGCTGCAGAAATCTCACCGAGATCTCCTGACTCTGGCCCCAGAGCAGGCTCCCGACACCACAGCACATAAATGTCCTCCGCTATTTTCCTTTGGAACAGATAAAATGCACACCATGACTCACTCTGGTTAAAGTCTAAATCACTACAGAAGCAAAGCCCAGGATAGGATGTCACCACCCCCCACGAAAGCCAGAGAGAGAAGGCTACCTCCTGGGGAATGCTGGCCCAGGGCCCCGGCCGCACCACCCAGCAGACCTGGCAGGCACACAGGAGGCAAGAGGGAGAGCTCAGAGGGCTGTGTTGTCCTCACTGGGACCTCCAGGCCCTTAGAAGCACCAAGAAGCACAGAGAGGAGCCGGGGAGGGCCCTGGGTCCCAGAAGCCAGCACCAACTCTAGGGTCTGTGGTCCATTCCAGATGCAGCCTGCAGATGGTGTCCAGGGCTCCTTGCATCTCTGGATTTCTTTGTTCTCCTTTTTCTTTTCATTTCTTCACTCTTTTCTTTTTCTTCCTTTCTTTTCTTTCATGCCAAACCAACACCGGCAGTCCCAGGACTTGAGGCATGTGGGTGAAGCCCAGGTGACTTCTGGCACCCACCCACTGCACGAGCAGAGGAGGGGACAAGGCCAGTCCTTGTGGCCGCCCGCCCTCCTTGGAGATCAACTTCAAAGGCAGGAGCCAACCGCTGGGTGCTTTATGGGTAGGAAGATACACAATCTCAGGAGTGGAAACATTGAAAAGAAAATCTCCTGGTTACTAACCTCCGAGAAAGAAAATAAATTTAATGTGGGCAGTTCAGGGGAGCCAGAAAGACCTGCCAACTCAGCATCTTCTCCACCCGCCTCTTCCCACCCCCACCCGCAGCCTGCGGGCCCTCAGGCTCCCGTCCTTTTCTGAAAGCCATCCTTCATTCTGTGACCCCAACATCCTTCCTAAGTCCAGTACAGGAGAGAGAAGAGGAGCCCCTCACATGAGGGGGAGAGTAAGCTAATGCTGAAATGCACTTCGTCTTGAGAGTGGAGGTACCTCATTTCCCAGATTTGCCTTTGGAAGCCTGACATATCCGGCCCTCCTTGTCCTGTGAGTTCTGCACCCACGGATTCTACCAACTGCAGATTTTTTAAATTCTGGGGAAAAAAAATGTGTGTACTGAACATGCACAGACCCTCCCTTGTCATTATTCTCTAAGCAAGACATTATATCACCCATTTACCTAGAGTTTACATTCTATTAGAAATTATAAGTAATATAAAAATGGTTTAAAGCATATGGAATGATGTTTGTAAGTGATGTGCAAACATCGTGCCATTTTACACAGGGACTTGAGCATCTGTGGCTGTTAGTCCCTGCGGGGGTCTTGGAACCCATGCCCTGCAGGTACCCATGGATGACTTCACTCATGGCTCCTTAGCCATTAGTGTGCCATTATCTGCAATTATCTTAAGTGTCACTAGAGGGCACAAGAGGGCCCAGGAATGAGCACTAATCATGTAGGCTTCCCACAGCTGTCACCCACAGGGCGGCCTGCACCTCCACCCAGTTAGGCCATACAACGAAAAGCCACACAGGGCAATATGTGTGTTTAAGGTTACGCACCATTAAGAAACAAATCTTTGGGCTATAAAGGCCTTTCTCACTACTCTTAACTGTACTCAATCCCAGTTAACCTAGCCCTGGTTTTCCCCAGGCTTGGATAGAATGCCTCCCTCTCACTTTCCCGACTCCTTCTGAAGAATTGTGGGCTGTTTGGGATCTCGAATTCTTTCAGGGAGCCTTCCTCCCCTGTCTGAGCTCTCTCTTCCTGGGACACTCAGAGCCAACGGCAAGATGATTATCACTAACTTGAGACCGTCTGGACACGGTCTCTGTGGTTTTCTGTTGAATTCCCCAACCCTCCCCACTTTCCTTCTTGGTCATTTTCTTCCTGTTTTAGCTGTGATGAGTCACCCTGAGCCAGAGAGGCAGAGACACATGAAGGGGGATGTGAGAAAAGCCAACCGGGAGAAATGGAAAACGAGATGGGGAAAGGAAAGACAGAAAGAGAAGACAAGGCGGAAAATAGGGAGCTACGAGGAGAGTACAGAGAAGGAAGGCCGCGAGCCCCTCAAGGTGGTCTTGGCCTCTACTCAGCTTTGCATCTTTGGTGTGTGTCAGGCCCACGGGAGAAGAGGAAGAAAGGAAGAGGATGATTCTAGAAGTCTAGATGGGACTGACGCTGGTCTCAGGGAAGCCCAAATCTGGACACCCTTACACAGGGTCTGGGGTCCATGGAGAGGCTGGGCCAAGATGAGGCCAGACAGGCAGGGAGGGAGGTGGCGGGTGGTGGCCTGTCCCCAGACAGCTGGCTCTGTGTCCACTGCACCTCCCCACTGCTGAGCCAACAAACGGCTCTAACCCAGGAGAAGGACATTTCCCAAAATGTCGTGACAGACCGCACTCTCCAGTGGCTGAAGCCCTTCTGTTTCCATATGGCTTCTCAGAATAAGAGCAATCCTGGGAGAATAACCATGGTCATCATCCAGGGGGAGAGGGAGAAAGGAAATCTGAGCTTTGAACCAGATGGAGAGGGCTTTGGAGGTGTCTGCAGGACCGGGATTCCCTGGTGCAGCACGGAGCTGGCTTCCGTGTTCTCTGCCCTCCTGCAGCCCGGCTGTCCCCCGGGGCTAGGAGCAGGGAGGAAGGGAAGGCCCAGAAGCTGCCCCTCGGCCAGCCAGGGAGTTAGCCTTGAAATGGGAATGCCATCTCCCTGTGGTGGGGCACTTTGAGGAGTAAGTACTTTAACATCAGGGGAAGCCCCTAACACCTGGATGAAATCAACTTCCTCTAAATATTCATTTATGCATCTGTTTATTTGCTTACTCCTATAAAGTGTTTTGAAAATATGAATGTATGTCCCAGTGATCATTAGCTTTTCTCTTTTTGGGTGCTAGGGATCAAACCCAGGGCCTCACACATGTTAGGCTCTACCCCTGAGCTAACCCATCCCTATTTCTCGATGGAGCATCCTGTCCCCATCCCCAGACAGCCAGCTTCTCCATTATTCCAAAGTCTAGTCATCACCTAACACAATCCAGGGGCTCCCAAAGCTGGCTGCCGGACAGAATGACCTGTGAAAACTGGTACAGAAGAAAGGTATCTCCGTCCAGCTGAAGAGTCACCACAGCAGCGAGGTGACTTGGGAGGCTGAGGCAGGAAGATCAAGTTCAAGGCCAGCCTCAGCGACTGCGTGGGATCTTGTCTCAAAATAAAAAATAAAGCAGGTTGGGGATGTGGCTGCACGGTAAAGTGCCCCGGGTTCAGTCCCCAGTGCTGAAGAAAAGAAAAGGAACCAAAGCAGAATATCCAGAGGTGTCCCCGGATCTGTTTTCAAACATCCCCAGTGAAGTCAAACGCCCAGCCCGGGCTGGAACCACTGGCTGCATCCTTTGTGAGAGGTCTCTGAGCACTCACGGATTTGCAGCTCAGCTCCTCCTGTCCTTGCAAGGGACCTTCAGTGCCTAAATCTAAAGGAGTGACCGGTGGCAGGAGGCCCTAGCAAGCAGGTCGGGGCAATGCAGGGGAGCAGCGTGACACTTGTCAACACAGGTGGGTCCCTGACCTTCAGACGCCTCAGAGTTCTCTGGACAAGTGAGGGGCCAGGGAAGGGATGTGGGCTGAGGAGAGGGGCCGGGAGGAGGGCACAGGATGCGCTGCCACACTCTGTGGAGGCAGGGACTTGTCCAACCCTCTGGGCCCGCCCAGGAACAGTCTTCACCTTCACAATGACACACAGGCCCTGGCACCCTCTGGACTCAGAGCCGCCTCCCTCCCTGGGCCCAGCCCTGGCATCGTGCAGAGCTCCCTGGTGGCTGAGCCGGGGCCTCTCCCCCTGGGTCCCTGATAGCGTCGTTCTCCACACCCCGCCATCAGTGGACACAGGTCCCTCCGCGCTCCCCAGTCAGAGGGCGAGGACTGTGCTTCACACCTCTGCACCGTCACAGCACCAGGCACACAGGAAGCCCTGGTGGCCATTGCTTGGCAGTGATTCTGTCCAAGTCCTTCATTTTAGAGAAGCGGAAATTGAGGCCCAGGAGGGCAGGTGACTCAGCGCAGGCCACTCACCTCATCTGGAATAGATCAGAGTCAACCACAAACACATCAAAAGGCCGGGAACCAAGGAGTGTCCTTTTGGTCTCCGGGCCTTCTCCTCCTTCTGCACAACCCAGGTGCATGTGGTTGGTGGGAAGAGCCCTGGACGCAGTGGTGTACCTCAAGCCTCAGCCTCAGCCAAAACCCTGGCTTTCCTGGGCTCCGCTGTCTTTCTCTGTCCAGTGGGGATGGCCCTCGCTGCCCAGCCACCCCTGGTCGTGGGATGATGGAGGGAGCGTGGTGTGCACCCCAGTCACACGCTCACCAGGAACCCAAGGCAACACCTGCCTGGGGCGGAGGGCAGAGGAGCTGAGGCCCTTTCCCCGCTACCACGCAACAGCTAGGGAGCCACAGACCCACACACTCCAAGAAGTCAAACTGCACATTCCACGGAGGAACAGCTGTGCAAACTGCTGCGTTTCCCTTCCACTTTCAGAGGGGAGGGCTGTTATAACACTGAAAGGAAAAACCCTCTGAGCGTGACCTGGAAAGTCCAGGCATCATTTACTGGGCATGTCAAAAAGAGAAGGGGGGAGGTGACCCTGCTCGCTCAGCCCCTTTGGGGGGAACGGACCAAGGACATCTCCCTGGGAGATCGGTCCTAGAGTACACCAAGGACAGGGGTCATCTGCGAAGGGGACCCAGAGTGCTCACCCGAGCTCAGCTCCTGGCTGCTCCCCAAGAAGCAAAGTGAAGACACGCTTGTCACTGCAGAGGGAACAGCCTGGCCATCCGTGTGCTCACTTATTCACTCAACAAACCACCATGGAGCCTTGACTGTGTCCTAAGTGCCTTGACCAGCACTGAGGCAGAGTTAAATGTGGGTCAAGGTCTTGCTGCTCTCTGGAGGCAAATTATCAACAGGAGAGAAAAGACACGAGAGGCTCAAACAAAGCATTCGGGGAACTGAGGGAGCTGTTGGAGGAGAGATCAAGGGAAGCTTCCTGGAGGAAGAGGCTCCGAGGGGCAGGTTCCCTCAGAAAGTCTGGGATGAGGGGATTCATGCACCGAGGCCATCGGGGGCCTGTTGAGAATGGACATGAGCCTGGCATGGGCAGAGGTGCAGAGTGGGTGACGCCCTTTGACGAGATGGCACCAGCTGGCGCCTCCCGTTCCTCACAGCAGAGGGTCAGGTGCTTCTCTCCACCTGGACGAGGACGGGCTGTGCGGTGGCCCCCTCACTCTTCCCTCCTCTGTCCTAAGTACTGCTGCAGTTTAGGGGAAATGGCTGTAAGCTGAGGGGGACCCCAAAGCTGCCAGGAGCAAACCAGAGAGCCAGGCTTGTGAGATCAACGTCAGTGACATCGACTTGTCCACAGGCGCGTGCCCCAGACACAAGGCCCAGCCCCTGGAGTACCCACTGGGCGTGGGCTCTGGACCTGCGAGTCTTGGGCTGCACACAGCTAATGGTGCCCGGGAGCGTCTTCACTGATCTGCGTTGACGGAAGGCTTGTGTTACAGAAGGACGGCTTGAGGTCCCTTGAACAGCGGTCAATAGGGAAAGGCCAAACCGTCGGAGTCCCCGTCAACAGGACAGAGGTTTAAAGTCGACACCGGGCACCTCTCTGAAGCAGGGGGGCTGTGTGATGTCTCAGACAGGCCCCTCCTGATACCTGGGGCTGCAGCACCAGAGCAAGGGCCGTTCCAGCCCACGCGTCCCCTCTGTCCTTCCCTCCCTCTCTCTGACCAAGGGACCTCGCAGTGTGGACACTCCAGCCTGCACACCTCGATCTGTCCTCACCCCGGCAAACAGCCACTCTTTGGCTGGCACCGTCCGTGGTGTGATCTGCCATGAGAAAGACCCCGTGAGGAGGAGCTGGGAAGCAGGCCTGGGCTCTTGGGGGTCCTCGACGGTTAGGACCTCTCACCCCCTCAGAAGAGACACAGCCCCAGAAAGATTGGAGTGGGGTCCACAGCAGGGGCCTTGTCACAGGGTGCCATGGACATAAACTGATGCGAAAAGGTGTCCTTGTGAAAAATAATCAAGTGGGCCGGGCACACTGGCACACGCCTGTCATCCCAGCAGCTCGGGAGGCTGAGGCAGGAGGATGGCGTGTTCAAAGCCAGCTGCAGCAAGTGAGGCTCTGAGCAACTCAGTGAGACCTGTCTCTAAATAAAGTACAAAATAGGGCTGGGGTTGGGGCTCAGTGGCCAAGTGCCCCTGGGTTCAATCCTCAGTAACCCCCCAAAATAATAACCAATTGAGGAAAGTGTGTTTCGGAGCTATGGCTGTAGCAGGATTCCAGATTTCCTGTCCTGCATGTCATCAGATGATCGTCCCCACCCCGTGCTGATGGGCTGGCGGGGAAGGCCAGGTAGAGCCTTTCTGATTTGACTTCGCACAGATCCGCAGCGTAAATGCTGAACAGCAAACACTGATCACCTTTGTAATCGGAAAATAATTGAATCCTGCTTTTAAAATGTTGGAACCAGTTAATGGATGTAGGTATTTCTTACACGTTTCCTTTGACCAAGAGAAATATTGAAAAATGAGTAAATAAAACCAACGGAGGACGACTTCAGGACAACAGAGGAGGGAGCTGGAGTCAGAGCCCAGAGGGAGTTCAGAAGTGCTCCACCCCACAACAGAGGGGCTCCTGTCCCTCCAGAGGGTCAGAACCCTCTGGAGGCAGGCACGGGAACTTGCATTTGTCACTCTCCCGGGGGATCAATTCTGATGACCAGCCAGGCTAGGAACCACTTCCTTCGGAACCCCAGAGGGTAAGCAGCCCCATTTGGCAGATGAGGACACTGAGGCCCAGGGCAGTCCCCAGCTTTGTTTCCGGCCTCAGTGTGGCCTCTTTGGTTCCTCCACTAGAGCCTGCTCCACTCTCCCAGATGGGCCCAGGGGTTGGGACAAAAGTACCCCATGGTCCGTGGTCCCAAACTTCAGACCATGTGGTTTCAGTCACCTCTAAGCCAGATGACTGGCTCATCCCACGACAGCTCTACTGAAGGCCCTACTGTGTGCCTAGTGCTGCTGTGGAGTGGGGTGCCTGCAGGAGCAACCTGACGGGCAGGGTCCTGGCTCCTTGCCGCCCAGATGAAGAGCAGGTGGAGAACCCAGCAGCTGGGCCCAGTGCTGGGGTGAGGCGGGCAGTGACATGGGAGTGACAGGAGGTAGAAAGTCCTCTTGGGGGAGGTGTCCTTGGACCTAAGGGGTGACCGAGAAGGCCCCGTCTGGGCGCAGGGTGAAAGTGGGGCAGAGAAGCGCTCAGCAGTGAGGTGCTAAGGGCCTCAGAAGCGTGGAGAGAGGTGGGAATTCAGGGCCTTGGGCCCAGCATGGGCCACGGTGGCCGCGTCCCCGAGTGCACCCGCCCACGCTTCTCAGGTTCAAGTGTGCCTCAGCGTCTCTGGAGGGCTGCAGGAACAGTCACTGGGCCGCCTCCAGGTCCGGGTTCCACGGTGGTCTGGGCTGGAGCCCAGGCTGGGGCCTGTCCCACAGCCTCCCAGGGAGGCTGAGGCCTCTGGTCTGGGAGCCTCTGTGACCTCCACTGCTGGTTGTAATTACCAGCTGCCCGTCTGTCCCTATATCAACCCAGAGGCCCCCTAAAGGCAGGGAGGGTGTCCTGGTCACCATCCTGCCAGTGCTGGGTACAGTACTGAGGACTCAGTATATGTTCAGGAATCAACGAATGAAGGAGGGTGGGAATAGTCAGCCACACAAAATGATTCATAGAAAACCCTTGGAATCTAAGACTACAATGGGAATGTCCTAAGAGCAATCCAGAGAAACTGTGTCAGTGTATGGGAAGAGATTTACTACAAGGAATTGGTTCAAGTGAATACAGAGGCTGGCAAGACCATCATCCGTGGATGGTGGAGTCCACTCCAAAGACTGGCAGCCTGGAAATCCAGGAAAGCTGTTTCCATTCAAGTGCGAAGGCAGGGAAAGTCTGACCTCCCAGTTCAGTTGCAGTCAGGTGGGCAGAATCCCTTTTAGTTTAGCGCAAGTTCAACTGATTGGGCAAGGCCCACCTACCTTGGAGCAGGCGATCTGCTTGACTCAGTCTACAGATTTAAATGTTAGTACCAAAGACTTTCATGGAAATTTCCGATGATGTTTGACCCGGGTACCCTATGGCCTAGTCAAGTTGACATACAATTAACCATCACATATGTTTGTTGAAAACACTCACACAGGATTTCCATCTCGATGTGGGTTTTACAGAAGCAGGGAGAGTAGTGCTGAGAGAGGGAGGGTCCCCATTTTTCTGGACACCAGCACTCTAGGCCTTGCCAGGTGTCTGAGCCAAGGCCTGCAGAAGCCCTGCTTCCAGCCCAGCAAGGCCCTCGGTCCCCGGCAGACTCCCCCTGCACACAGGAGCCCCAGCCAGTGCCCACAAGCCCCTGTGCGCAGGCCCCGGCTTGCTGTGCTCAGCGCTGCCCGGCCCCATCTTGAGCGCATTAGCCACCAGCTCCCACTGGCTGGAGGAGATTACATTTTCCATGGAGAGAGTGGGAGAGAGCAAGGAATAGTCTCTCCTTTGTTCCCTGGAGCTCTTGCCCGAGCAAAACCCCCTCCCCAATGCCCCTATCTGATTTCAGAAAAGGAGAAATGAAGCCAGGAGAGACCTGGGACAAAAGGCCTGGTGTGGGTTTGAGCAGCGGGGGAGGGGCTGGGCAAGACACAGGTGACGGGAGAGGAGAAGAGCCAGGCCCCGAGGACGCCCAGCTGGCTTGGCAGAGGGCAGTGTCCCCAGGCTGGGCCCCTGAGCCTCCAGGTTGTTCCCTAGGGTGAAAGAGCACCTCGCGTGGAGCCCAGCTCTGGATGGGCCCTCCGCAGGCTGGTTACAGCCCCATGCTGAGCCTCAGGCACAATCGCCCTGCCAGCCTCACAGCTGTCCTGGTCATTAAAACCCATGGCTTCTGAGCTGCGTGGAACGTGAGTCATTAAAGTGAAATGGATCATCAGCGATCCCTGAATTTCTCAGAATGTGAGCGTCAGGCCTCACAGGGACGAAGCACCAGACTATCCAGGAAGGGGGCTAAGCCCACGTCTTTGCCCTTCCTAGGCAGCCCCCTGCCCACCTCCCAGCTCAGGACCAACTGCAGAGGCAGGTGGTCTTTCCCCCACACCCCGTGGCCTTCAGTGCTTGCGGCCTCAGGTGTCTGCGGTCTGCTGGGGAAGGACCGGGCTCACACCTGCCTCACCAGACACCACCAATGAAGGGCCTGGCGGGGCCTGGAGCTCCAGCCCCACCTCGGCTCTCCACCCTGTGCGGCTAGAGGAAGCACCCCTTGAGAGTTAGGACACCAAGCAGCAGCACAGCTGTGGCAGCTCCGAGGTCTGGGACCCAGCACTTCCTCGCTCTGGGCCCTGGATGCCCTCTGGGCCCTGGTTCAAGGTTGGCCCAAGGAAATTTCCCCAGCTCTCAGTCTCCCGGCCAGTCACCGGGTAACTAGAAACATCTGGAGCGCAGGGTACCCTGTCCAAGGGGCTGTTGTAAGTGGGATGCTCACAGAACAAAGGGGCTTCTGTTCCCCTGAGGCTGAGCGGTGGGCAGGGGACAGTTTTACACATTCAGTGACACAGAGAGAAATCACGTACTTGGTGTCGGTGATCCCACTGGGTGAACCTAGGGTGGGATGGGGTGGGGGATGCGCAGCATGGTAATACCTGGGATTTCTAAAGATACTTCTAGCTACATGGGTTTTCTTTTCCTTTGTCCACTCAAAAGTTAGGATTTTTTATTTATAATACATACATGCAAACCCAATCCAACCCCTTTCGCAGTTAATGGTAGTTGCTGCCCTTATATCTTTGACATTGAGCAGCAATGTGAACTTCCAGTGTACTCTGATCCGAGGGGTGACGATCTCAGCAGGTCTCCAGCTTCTTCTCCTCCCACACTCAGTGTCAGCTCACACCCCTCATCCTCACAGGGTGGCTGCCATCAGTCCAGGCCTTGCATCTACCCACCACAGCACCCAGAGAAAAAGACCAGCGTGGCCCCTGTGTCCTAAGCACAAGTCCTGAGCTTCACTCTGACCGGGATTACTGGAGTCACATGCCCTCGATGCTACCATCATTCTAGCTGGCAGATAAAACTGGTCCAACCTGAGCTAGGTGCACATTGACACTGACATAGACATTTACACATAGCATGGGACTGCATGTCACCTCTTTTTTATGACAGAAGATTGTAATTTTAAAAGCTGACCACCAAACCTGCCTGGAAGGATGGCGCTCAGGACAGGAAGAATTCACCTGAGCCGCACAGGCTTGGGGCTCCTTCTCTCAGCCTGTGTCCTGCTGGGAGCCACAGAGCCCAGCTCCTGGCAGGACCATGTGCAGCCTCCTCAGGTGGCCCCCTCCACCCTCCACGGTGAGCCTCCTCCCTCGGTGAGGCCCTGCTGCAGAGCCGAGGCTGAAATGCCGCTGCCAGTTCCCCATCAGCCTGCACCACCTCCCTGCGCCTTCACAGGAAGCTCCAGAGCCCCCAGCCGTGACTCACGCACAGAGCCCGTGGACAGGGCTCCATGCCCACCGCGACCTGCAGGGTTCGCTGCGTTGCCTGGTGCCCATGCCAGAAGAGATTGGGTGTCCCGTGGGCAAGAGGCACCACAGGCCTGGGGCTGCGGTGGCTGCATGAGGCTGAGCCACAGGGGGTAGCAGGGGCTGCCAGACCCCAGGAACCATTTGGCTGGTCTTGGCGGTGACGTGGACATTTTCCCTGCGCTGCAGCAGTTATCCCCTCAAAGTGAGACTGAATCATACCCTCCAAACCTCAAGCCCGACAGACACACGTAATGCCCACACCCCTGAATGGGGAGGAGGGCTGACCCCGGCCTCCCTTCACAACAAAGGAACATTTGGGGCAATGCAGGGAAGCTGTCCCACAAGAGCTCCAGTCTCAGCCTGGCCACAAGTGAACCGAGGGACCTCGGCCGGCTCCCTCTTGGGGCTTTGGTTTCTGCATCCATATTGTGGGTAGAGTAAGCCCTGCCCTGCTCCCCCAGAAAGTGCCAAGGAGCCCCAGAGAAATGAGTCTGGGGGAATGGAGATGAGAAGGACAAAGCCCTGTCCTGTTACAAACTTGGGGTCACAGTGACTTGGTGGATATGCTGCCAGATCGTCCCATCTTGGCCACTGCCGGGACACGTTTCCTCCAGGAAGCCACCAGTCTTATGTGTAACTTTCCCAGACGTGGCCCTGCTAGCCCCAGGCCTCCTAACACCGTGGCTTTCCACAGTCTTCCTGGGAGGATGGCAGGACCGGAATCGCTCACCCAACTCCAGAGCCAGGAAAACCAAGGTCAAAAAATTCAGTGATTTCTCAAGACCACTCAGCAAGCTAGGGACAGGCTGGGAGGAAGACCCCGCTCCTGGACTCCTGGCCCAAGGACCTCACCCTCTACGGGGTCCCTCCAAGCAGGCCACAGGGGCCTCAGAGGTCCACTTTACAGAGAAGAGCTGTGAGGGTCCCTCCCTCTCCAGGCTGGGTCAGAAGACAGCAGTGGCTTTTCTGATTTAGAACATGAAACCCCAAGGCTCCCAGAGACACCCTGAGGTGCTCCTTGGAGACACTCTGTTCAGAAAGCACCACCAGCCAGCAGTGTCTTCAGGAGAAGACGCCCCCAGGAGGACTCAGCCACCTGTCAGGGGGACCTTAAAGATGGAAGCAGCTGGAAAAGCTAGCAAGGAGCCCTTGATTGGAACTGGGGGTTGAACCCAGGGTGCTCTACCACTGAGCCACAACACCATCCATTTTATTTTTTGAAACAGGGACTGGCTAAGTTGCCCAGGCTGCCCTGGAACTTGCAATCCCCCTGCCTTAGTCTACTGGGAGTATAGCGTGGGCCAACACACTGGCTCAAGCTTCTTTACTGGCGGATCTCTCTCTCTCTCTCTCTCTCTCTCTCTCTCTCTCCCCCCCCCCATCCCTCCCCTCCTCTCCCCCCCCCTTTCTCTCTCTCTCTCCCCACCCCCACACCTCTCTGGAAAGAATGGAGCAGCCTTGACCGTGACACAATCACTCCCAGAAATAAGTAGCCAAAAATCATGTCGTCTAGACAAACAGATTTTATAGGTCCAATTAATTCCTGCCAGTCAAAAATAGGCATGTTTAATAAGGGGCTATATTTAGACTCTGTCATTATCTGGCTGCCCAGGGGAGAAACCTCAGTTCTTATTTCACAGACACTTAATTTCAAACAGAGTTCTGTCGATCTCCCCTTGGGACCAGGCTTCCTTTCCTCGCGCCCCGAGCTGGGCAGGGGTGGGGGCACCAGGCGTCTGACCACGAGAAGCTACTTACGTCCTGTGCTCCTGAGCCTGTGGCCATCTCCTCTCAACCATCCTAAGCCAGAAAACAGCTGAGGGACTTTTCTTTGGGCCACGTGATGGGTAGCAGGCAACTACCAAGAGAGCACTGTTTACAGGACTCTGGAATGTCTCCCTGGTCCCTCTGTCCCCAACTCCACCTATCTCTTCTTCACCCCCTGGAACTAGGAGCCTCCTGGGGCCATCGTGAGTGTGGCAGCCATCCCATCACAGCACTGCTGTCCCCGGGAAAGAGTACCCTCTCCCGTCACTATTGACCATTAAGGCCTGAGCAGAGAGCCGGCCGGCACCCGTGTCCTGGAGGGCCCTGGGTGTGCCAGAGGACCCTCATGAGCTGGAGGCTTCCCTTCAGGTCAGACCAGGACTCTTGTGGCCTTCCTGATGGTGCTGCCTTCAGGGCCCTGGAGATGATAGTGGAGGGGGCTGTCCAAGGTGGACATCTCCCTGACCTCAAAGGTGAGCCCACAGCCCAGGGTCATGGGCTTCTCCTCCCAGGCCCTGCCTCTAGGGCTCAGCCAGGCCAGGAAAAAGTGACTAATCACTATTCCCTAGAAATATGTACAAAGACCATTTGTTTCCTGTGGCTGCTGCAATAAATGTGCACAAATGAAATGGTTCAGAACAACAGAAACGTCTTCTCTCACAGACCTGGAGGTCAAAACCGAAGCAGTGGCCCCTCTGCCCGCCTCCTGAGACCCCCGGGGAGAATCCTTCCTCGGTTCTTCAGCTTCTGGGGGCTCCAGGCACCCCTTGGCATGTGGCAGCAGTCCAGCTCTGTCCTTCCATCTTCACTTGGCCTTCTCATGTACTTCTATTCTGTGTCCCTCATAAAGACACCTGTCATTGGATTTAGGGGCCACCTGGATAATCCAGGATGACCTCAACTCTAGGTCCTTAATTTTGTTCCATCTGCAAACCCCTTTCCTCCCAACAAGTTCACAAAGGTGAAGGCCCAAGCAGAAGCCCCAATTAGCAGGCCTCCCTGGCCACCCCTCCACCTTCCAGCTGCCTTGTCCACCTGAGCAAAGATACAGTGACCACTGAGCAACATGCCCAATCTGTCTGCCCAGCTGACAGATTCCCTGGTGAGATGAACAAGGGCCCTGCTGATAGTGACAGATAGTGACAGATGGGCAAGACTCTGGCTCCAAAAGCATCATTCCTTGGCAGCACGACCACCTCGACCCACCTCTCCACTTGACAAACTCCTAGTCACCTGTGAACACCCGGCCCCACCAGCACCCACTCCTTGGGCAGGGACTTGCCCCTCTTGTTTGTCGCAGGGCCTGTGTGGCCTTCCTCTCTGCATCTCCAGACCTCAGCGCCAGACCCCAGGGAAGCTGGATCGTGGTCCAAGCCTGAGGGTTGGCCCATGGCTGCTGCTCCAGGCCTCCTCCCGGCCCTGCCTCCCCAGCACCTCTGCTTTCTCCCCTTCCTCTGCAGGCTGGTGGTGGGCGCCCCTTTGGAAACCAATGGCCAGCAGAAGACAGGAGATGTGTACAAGTGTCCAGTGATCCAGGGGAACTGCACCAAGCTCAACCTGGGTAAGTGTGGCCGCTGCTCTCTTCTCAAAGAGGCCGCCTCGTCCAGTGTGGAACAAGCTCTGAGGCATGTCCATGCTCACGGTCCCCCGGCTCCTCTCAGCTGCCCCGTGAGTGGCCCTGGCTGTTCTCACTGCCCTGATATTACACAGGAGGAAGCCAAAGCCTGGGGAGGAAGCAAGTCCCCTCAGTCACGTGGCTTGTCGGGGCCAGATGGGCTTCGAAGCCAGGCCTCTGGCGTCCGAGGCTGCGGCTCTTTGAGTTTTCTCTCCCAGCAGGAGAAAACCATTTCCTGTCTTCTTTCTGATTTTGAAATACTAACAGCAGTAGCTGACACTCAAGGATACTAGATAATGTCCACCATCTGTGGGCACTTTTAAGGTATTTTGGTTCACTTAACCCCCTCAACACCCATCTGAGATGGAACTATTGGACAGAAGACAGAGCGATAGCACTTAAAGTGAGGGCACCTGTCCCACGTTGCCCAGTGAGCGCGCAGCAGGGCCTGGACTCCAGTCCACCATCTTTGGCTGTGCTAACCACTGAACATTACTGCCTTTCTGAACAAAGGCTTTTCCTACTAAAGTGCTCTCAGGCCTATTCTGGAGCAGGAGGACAGGAGATGCTGGGAGCAGCCACAGTCTCCAGAGCCCTCAAAATCCACTGGGGTGCACCATGTGTATCCACTAAAGCACTTCCATTTTGTCCTAAAAGTCAGACCAGGCGGGCCATGGCTCTACCCTCAGAAGGGACCCGTCTCCTGTGGGCTGAGGAGCTGTAGCTCTAGGCACACCCCCAGAGGACTGGCCTTCCCCAGGGCCAGGATGCTGGACCTCCCCATCCTCCTCTTCCAGGAGGTGCCTCTGCCCTAGAGCATCCCATGGTGTCCCTGGGGGTGGAGGACAGGAGGGCAGCAGGGCCTGCAGGAGGACGTGCTGGAGACTAGAGAGTTAGCAGATGAACAAGAGGAAAAGCCCAAGAGTCCATCAGATCCCCGGGTGGCCAGCTGCCTGTCACATGGTGCTGGAGGCCCCTGCCGTCCACATCTGGGTCAGCACCATGGGTGGGAAGTTCAGAACCCAGCTCTGCAGTGAGTCAGCAGAGCAGGGGAGGGAGCCTGGCTGGTGGCCTCCGGTCTGGTCATCTGAAGGGACCCAGGTGGGCTTCCCCTTCCAGCTGTCCAAGCTGTTTGCTGTGAGGCCGGGGAGCTCACAGCCTCTCTCTGAGCCTCGATTTGCTCGTATGTAAAGTGGGCAGGGTGAATTCAACAACCCTAGGGTCTGTTCCAGATCTACTCTGCCCTCAACCTTTTTTTTTTTTTAGAGCTGGGGATTAAACTCAGGGCCTCAATTACACTAGTCAAGCGCTCCACCACTGAGCCCCAGCCCTGGCCCCTCTGCCCCTCTACCTTTAATGAGTATTAATAGGTACGAAGCACTGTGCTTGTTAGTGATTGGGGTGCAGCAGGGAATGAGAAGCCAAGGGCCCTACTGGGAGGGGACAATGCATAAATAGACAAAGGATAATTTTAGGTGGAATAAGTGCTGTACAATAAGCCAGGAAGTGGTCAGGCAGGGAAGGCCTTTCTCAACAGGTAATATTTAAGCAAAGGCCTGACAGTGAGAAGGAGTAAGATGGCGGTAAAGTATTCCAGACAGAGGGAGAGCAAGTACAAAGGCCCTGAGGTAGGAGTTAGTTTGCTCCATTGGAGAATGCAAAGAAAGGCCATTTATGAAGTTGGCGCAGAGGGAACAAAGGAGGGGATGGGAGAGGTGGACACTGTACTCAGGACTCAGGCCACTGTGAGAAGTTCCTGGGACGGGCAGGGTATGGGCACAGAACTAATCATTTTGTTCTGCCTATTGCTCTGTCTTCCTATGTGAACCCCATTTCCCTCCAGAAGGAGAAAGAGACATAAAACCCTGGAAAACATTTCTGAGCTGGGGCACAAGCCCAGGAGGTAGTGAGGAGCAAAGTGAGTTGGGACGGAGGAAAACTGTCTTCATTTGAAGGATGGTTCTCTCTCTCCTGCTGAGGAAAAAAAAAAATGCAGGGCAGGAAGACCATCTGCCAGTTTATCCCACAGTGGAAAACCAGGGCGGGGGCGCCTGAGTCCTGGGTTTCCCCGGCCTCTCCAGGCACTGGGCGGCCCTGAGCCAGGAGTTCTTCTGTCTCCAGGGAAAGCTCGGCGGCCTGTCAGTCACTCACACGTCAGTGTGGTCGAGCCTCTCCCTTGGCAGCCCTCCCTCGCACCTGGATGAAGTCAGGGTCTTCAGTGAGGGACGGGGTGGAGGAGGTGACATGATGCTGGACGGCAGACCCCACGAAGGCAGGGGCTTCTGCCGGGGGACCTTCCCCAGATCTGCAGAAGAGGGCACCCGTCTCTCCATTGGTAGAAGCAGGAGGAAGCAGTTCTGGGACCCGAGTCCCCGTCCTCCAGCACAGGGGTCTTTCCCCGTGCCTTCTGCCCCTGGCAGTGCCACCTCAGCATGGACTTCAGTCCCAGGGCAGAGGAAGGAGAGAAGGCAGCAGGGAGGGTGACGAGGCCCCTCCACAGACCGAGGGCAGACTCCTCCTCGCTGGCTGGGCTGGAGTTTCCGGGCAGATCTTGGAGCCTCCTCTGCGGTCCCCACTGCCACTGTGAGGCCGTCAGGTGGGGAATAAACTGAGGGCGTGACCTCCTGTGGCTGGGCTCAAGTCCCCGCTCTATTTACCAGGGAGTGACCCTGCGGAAGCCCCCGACCCTTTCCCTACTTTGACTTCCTTACCTGTAAGATGGCCAGGGTGCCACCGGGACCCCCCAGGACAAGAGGAGGTCCCAGGCAGGCAGGTGTGTGCAGAGCTCAGGGGGGACCAGGCCCCTCAGACCCCCAGGCTGCTCCTCTCACTTCCTCTCTGGCCTGTTTGCACAGACAAAAAAGAAAACAATCCCAGTCGCTGGGCACAGCCAAGGGGGCTGGATTTGATTTCCTAAGAGCCTCGATGAAAACCCAGGGAAACCCAAGGAAAGAAATAACAAACTTGCTGCCCCCTCCCTCTGGCCACAGGGCAGTCACGTGTCCGCCCCACCCCCAGGGCCTGCCCTGCCAGTCCTTGCTGACCTGTGCCCCTGGGTGACAGGCCACCTCTTTATATCTAGTCACCCACAAAGCAGAACACAAACTATTCTGAGTGGAGGGTCCCAAAGCCCCCCGTGCAGGGAAGACACGAGGTCTCTCCTGGCAGCAGGTCAGGACTGACACACTCCAGCCCCGCCCTCTCTCTTCCTGTCAGTACACACACACACACACACACACACACACACACACACGCCACTTCTGGGGGATTCAAGCTCATGTTTCTTCCCTTCAGTGTCTTGATGGAAGGATCCAGAAAACCCTAACTGATGTAATTGTTTTGGGTTCTAATCCACCACAGCCAACCCCCTGCCTGCACCTGGCAGGATGATAGCCCTTTCCCGGAGTATCCCACTTGGCAGTCAGATACAGACTGCGAGGCCTAGAAAGCTCCAGAAGTCTCCTGTCCAGTTGTCCTTGTGAGAGGGAATCTCTCCATCACCCTCTGTCACTGTGGCAGATGAGCAGAGAAGGGAGCCTGAAAGAGCAGGACCAGGGTTGGCAAGTGTCGGTGGAAGGGACGCTGCCTCAGTGGGCACCATGGTGTGTTTGGGGTGGGCACAGGGGGACGTTGGGGCCCAGTCAGATGACTGGTAGAGGAGAAGGCCTGGACTGGAGGAAGGCTCTGCCGTGGGTTTACTGTGTGATCTTCAACCATTGCTTGGCCTCTCTGAGACTCAGTTTGCACATCTCCCAGGGACCTGTAAGGAAGGAATGAGATGGTGTCTGGGGAGCAAGGGGACCCAGGCTCCTCAGGGACCAGCAGCAGCAGAAGCAGCAGCTCTGGGCGGAGGGTGGGCAGGAGGGGGCTGCAGGCTAAGCATCTCCCCCGTCCCCAGGAAGGGTCACCCTATCCAACGTGTCTGAGCGGAAGGACAACATGCGCCTCGGCCTGAGCCTCGCCACCAACCCCAAGGACAACAGCTTCCTGGTAAGAGCCACCCGCCCCACTGTGCTGCCCAGCCCTCCCTGCCCACCCAGACCTGCTGCATGGAGTGAGAGAGGTCTGGGATTGAAAGTCCTCACACCCCATCGGCACCTCAGACTCGCTCACTCCACCCAACTCCACCCCAGGCCCAGCAGAAGGAAGCCCCTCCACAGGCTTCTGCCTTTCCTGGTGTCTGAGGGGACACCCAAACACCCAGGGAAGTGTCAGTTTGGAGGGGACAGTTCAGGCAGAAAAAAGGATTGAGCCCTTTGTGTGCATACCCAGGGTAGAGGAGCAGCTGGAAAAGGGACAAGGATAAACACAGCCAACGCTGACAGGGACCATCCATTCCTTGGGAAGCCAGTTTCCTGGGGCAGAGGCCAAATCCCACATTGAATAAAAGAAACAAGACATGTCACTCCACCTAAGACTGTAGGGAAACCAGAAATGAAGAGACACAGATGCACTGCCACCCAGGGAAGGGATATGGAATGGCAGGCCATCTGGACATCTGGGATTGAATGTGGCAGGCTGGGAGAGGTTCCTGTTTTGTTTTACAGACAGGTCCTAGCAAAGAAGAAAGAAAAGAAGGTGTCTGGGCTGCAGTGGCAAAAACGCTCATTTGTTTAGACAACTTTTTGAGCACCTAGAGTGTACTGAGCCCAGTGCAGGCCCCTGGGGACTCAGCAGTGCCCAGAGCTCCTGCTCCTGGTTCTGGTTGGAAGAGAAGCAAATAAGTAACACATGTGATGCTGGGGACAGGAAGACATCAGTGGGCCATCTTGGGGGTCTGTCCCCTACCCCAGGAGCACACGCCAGCACTGACTACATTCTGGGAGCTCAGTGGCATAACTGATGGGCAGCACCTGCTCCCTGCCAAAATGGGTGATGCTTGGTGCTCCAAACAGGATCCTTCTGGGCCTGATAGTTCCTACATGAGGAGATTTCAGGAAAAAATTACCCCAGAAAGTTCAACACAAGGTACCACCCACTTTTAAATGGGGGCGGGGGGGGGGGCTTGTGTCACTCTCTGTTTTTGTCCATCAGTCCATTTCTGCTGGCAGATGAGACCTCTGGGGTGTGCAGCACCAGGCATCAGGATGCTTCCATATACGTGCATGTCAGGTCCTCCATTATCCCCAACCACAGGCAAAGCAGGGCCCCACCCCGTCCACACACACATCCTTTAGGGCCTTTGTCTCCACTCCCTTTTCTGCCTGAAGCTCCTTGTCACATTCTCACTGACTTGATTTCACTTACTTCACAAGGTGGGATGAGCTCTAAGAGGACTCCTCTTGGAGCTTGGAGCTCCCTGGGAGCAGCTTTTAGCCTAATATGGTAGCCCAATCCTGTAACCCCAGCTACTCAGGAGGCTGAGGCAGGAGAATTGCAAGCTCCAGGCCAGCCTGGGTAACTTAATGAGACCCCGTCTCAAAATAAAAAGAACTGGGGATGTAGCTCAGTGGAAGAGCATCTTTGGATTTAATTCCCAGTACCATAAAGAGAAATTAAAATAAATAAGTGCCTGATTCTTTGTTAACTCATTCACTCATCCATTCCTCGATTCACTCATCAGTCCAACCCCTGCCAATCATCCACCCCTCTATTCATGTATCCATTCAATCATTCATCTACACATCTGTCTACACCTCAGTCCAGTTACTCACCCTTCCATTCAGACATCCATTCTTCCATCCATCATCCACCCATCCACCATCTGTATACCCATTCATTCACCGTCCATCGGTCGTCTACCCAGCTATTCATCCATCGTCTTTCCATCTACCCATCCATCCTTCCATTCTTTATTCCCTCCTTTATTCCAAAATAATTGACAGCAGTTTCAACAAAAGACACAGATAAATCATAATCTTTAAATGTAGGTTAAAAAGAAAGCTAATTAAAGAAGTGGTTTGGGAGAACAATTCCTCCCCTAAACCGAAGGAAATTACTGCACAAAACAGCCTGGGGTGTCCTGAGAGCAGGACAAAAATGGAGGCATGGAGCTGAGTTTCCATTTTTAACAACCCTACCTCTGAGAGAGACTCATCACTTCAGTCCTCCAATGAGGGTGTGACATCAATGCTTTTGGGTGCAAATTTTACAGAAATAGCAAAGACCTTTTTTTTTTTTTTTTTCATCTTTCCCTAGTAAGAGCATGGCATGTTGTTGGGACCCAGTCCTGGAAAATTGCCCAGTAAGGACCATCAGGTGGCCTCTGCAGATAAAGGATCTTGCCTAGTGACCCTTGAAGGGTCCACTCCCACGACTGTGGAGTGTCCCTAGATTTTCCCTAGATCCTATGTGGTGGGTGGGGTGGGCAGTTGGAGGAAGAAGAGTCACACCCTAAATAACAAAATGGAGAACGAGGTCTTGAAATCACAACAAAGGAGGACTCCAAGACTGGTAGCTCCCCATTACCCCTGACACAAAGGGAGCTGGTGCACACTGCAGCAATGGTGAGACTCAACAGAGACCCTCTCACCCCTGGGGACAACGACACTCTGAGAAAGGATGTCTGCCAGGGTCACGGAGGTTGGGGCTAGACCATGGGCCGTTGGGCCGGGCCCTCTCTGCCTCACCCACTGACCAGGGGCCTGCACTGTACTTCTCAGGCCTGCAGCCCCCTCTGGTCTCACGAGTGTGGAAGCTCCTACTACACCACAGGGATGTGCTCAAGAGTCAACTCCAATTTCCGGTTCTCCAAGACCGTGGCCCCAGCTCTTCAAAGTAAGTGGCTTCAGATCTACAGATGGGCTGAGCTGGGGACAGTCTTGGAAGGCTTGGGGCTCTGGTCACTGTTATCCTGGCTACAGAGCAGCATTTGGTTGGACTCTAGTTCCGCCCTGCCCCAGCCCTTGGGATGACCTAGGATCAGGTCACTTGGTTGGGCCTCTGTGGGATCATGTTCCTGGTGTGCCCCCCCCCCACAGTGTGATGGTGGGAGAGAAAGAACTAGGATTGTGAAGACAGCCCTGGCACCAAGGGCGCCTCACTGCGAAGACCCTTTGCATGAGAGGGGTTGCCAGGCCGCCACGTGCCACAGACCGTCCCCAGGCGCCATTCACTTAGACTGTAATGCATATAATGCTCCTGGTGTTGAGTAACACCCAGCAGGAGGAGAGCCATGGGGTAGAGAAAGGTCCTTGGCAATGATTATGCTGGATCCGTTCTCCCGGGCTTCGGGGAGTTCAGCACAGCTTGCCCAGGGCTTCGTGGAAAACAAACCTTCCCTCATTCCCCAGCCACCAAGAAATCTGGGGAACTGGTGCTCAGACCTCACCCCAGAAAGCCCAGACGCCTTGGCTCTGAGCCCTGCTGTTTCCTCTGTGCTAAACACCCTCACCCAAGCAGCTGCTGCCCGTTTTATGGAGGGTGAGGGGATTAGCACCTCTGCTTGCAAGCAGCCTCCCTCCAAACAATGGGGCCAGTCAGGGGTGGAAAGATGGAGGAGGGAGGAGGAGGAAGGTCAGTCTAACAGGGGCTGACGAGTAGTCCTCTTAGGGCAACGAGGAGGACACTAAAGGGCAGGAAAGGCAGTGCCAGAGCACAGGAAGAGGCCCACATCAGGCACGCGGGTTTCCACTGGGAACATCATGTCCCTAGAGCCACTGTTCTCTACAAATGGAAATTTGACCATTCCAGCCTCCCTAAGCCTCCTCTAGCAGAGGCCTCCTGGCCCAGCCAGCCAGCAGTGTCCTGACAGCTGATCAAATACAGACGCCAGGCCACCCCGTGTAGACTGCAACCCAGTAGGTGTGGGATAGGCCCTGGTGTGCGTGGAGAGAGGAGGGCGGGGGACCTCCCCAAGAGAGTGTTCAGCCAAGTCGTTCAGGAACCGCAGACCAAAAGCCGCATTCTTCCCAAGGTGTCTTTTTTTAAAAAGTTGAAATTGTAAGAAAGAAATCAGTGATAAAAACTGCATTCTAATAATAAAGATAGTTTAAAAATAAAAGAAACCTAATCCCTCCCAGGAGATCATAAACTCCTCCAAATCAAGTCATTTGGTCTAGTCTCCCTCCGTGGCTGCCAACGCCGGGCAGAGTTCTGGCGTATCAGGTGCTCAGTCCAAATGTGTTGAGCTAAACCAAACTGGAAAAAGACAACTCCATCTGGCTCAGTCAGGCCAGAGTGTCAGGTCACTGCCAGCTGTACACAACAAGCCAGTGGCAAGGTGTTGAGCCTCCCAGTCACCCAACATTTCCCAAGTGCTCCATCAAACTCAAAGCGCCAACAAGCCCCTGGGCTGAAAGCCACCACCTTCCTCTACCTGGGAACACGGAGTTCCACAGGACACTTTCACTATGCAAGGATGCGGGGAATGGCTAACACAGGACAGGCTCCCAGCATGGTTAAGGAAGACCTTCTAACAGTGTGAGAGTTCCACCGTGAAATAAGCAGATGCCCAGATACATCATGTAGGCTATCTTCCAAAGTAACCCTGACCATCAGCAAATGTTGCTTAGATTTTAAGTCTTTTTTTGAATATTTGTTACAGTGCCCACGTCTGATTCATTTTCTTTGTTAATTTTTATTATCCCCTTTAACTTGGTATTAATATGAAAAAATATAAAGCAAGCTTTATGTTCAGACGTAAAGGCCGAGAGCTTGACCAGATGAGGTCACTGCCACATTAACTCAGTGATTTACTTTTAATAAATAAATAAAAATAGAATCAACTAAGATTTCTTGAGCTTTGTGCCCAACCCTTTAGAAGAATCTTGCTAGTTCCTCGTGGCAACTGCTATTTATTTTTATGCCTCTTTCAGTGCAGAGAAAACTGATGCTAAGAGGTTACATGACTATCCACAGGTCACACAGCTAGTGAGTGGTGAGCCCAGGAGTCAAAATCACCTGAGGTCAGAATCCAGATTCTTAGTCCTCCCTAAATGTGAAATCCTCTCATTCGGGCTGCCAGTGGTGAAAGCCAGAGGCTTGTTTCAGTGAAGCAAATGACAAGAGGCCCTCATGTGGGCAGAGCCACCTGCCTGGGAAGCTTTGACCAATTGGCACTGGTCAGTTCCTAATCAAGAGCAGAGGTGGTCAGGCTTCTTTTTTGTTTTGATCAAACAGCCCACAGAGTGGTAGAACAGAGCCAGGAAACCCCAGACGCGTCATTCACATTCCCCAAACATGCTGAGCCCAAGGTGCTCCTCAGTCCAGGGAATGACACACAGGTAGCAGTCAATTCTTCTGTCCTCCTCTGAACAATCATCCGGAAAATCAGAGATGTACATCCACTGGTTCCTTGGCTAGCCATGACCCTGTCCTCACTTCCCAGGGTGCCAGACCTACATGGACATCGTCATTGTCCTGGATGGTTCCAACAGCATCTACCCCTGGGTGGAGGTCCAGCACTTTCTCATTAATATCCTGAAGAAGTTTTACATTGGTCCAGGGCAGATCCAGGTGAGTCTCTGGGGCTCTTTCCTCCTCTCAACAGGATCTCCCCGCTGAGCCCACTGACCCATGCTGCCTGGGGGTGTCAAAGAGCATCTTCACATGCCCTAAGGAAGTGCACAGGAAACCTTGGCCAGCCAGCACTGGGTCCCTGCAGCCTAGGATGCCAACCCCTAGTGAGCACATCAAGGGACAGTTTGGGGAGGCCACACTTCACAGGCTGTCTTCTGGGTAGACCCCACCTACGAAGACGTTCTGAGCAGGAGGGTTGGAGGGCTGAGCAGGCCCCACAGCCCTGCAGAGCAAGGGCAGGAGCATTAGGATTGGTTTTGGAGAGAAGACCAGAAGGTCTGGCTCAAGATAGGGTATTCACTCCTATTATTTTGACTAAATGAGGATCAATGGATAAAAGTTTCAAGATGGTAGATGGCAAGTCACTCTAAAAAATTATTTTTCACAAGTAGAGCTGTTGAAGAGGGAGTGGAATTTCTCATGGAGTCAGTGTTCCCCACCACTGAGAAAACAGCTCTTAGGGCATCCGAGAGGACGTCCAGCATCTGAAGGGGACTTGTGCCAAGTAAACTCAGTGGGCCATCCAACGGCAACGTTTATCATTTAATCCCTACTATAGGCCATTAAGGGTTGTTTTTTTATTATTATTTCTGAGCTACTAATGTTGCCTATATTTTATTATCCTTGGGGATGCAAGAGCCTCTTCCCTTCCATTTTTTTTAATATTTATTTTTTAGTTATAGTTGGACACAATACCTTTATTTATTTATTTTTATGTGGTGCTGAGGATCGAACCCAGGGCCTGGCACATGCTAGGCGAGCCCTCTACCACTGAGCCACAATCCCAGCCCTTCCTTCCAGTTTTAAAGAATCTTGATTTTAGAGTTTGGAAACAACACCAAGGCTCTCCACCCACACTGCTCCTGCTAACTTAGACATCCATGCTGTGCCAACTGTTTTCTTCCAAAGAAGACATGTGATCAGTCAGTCAGGCCCCTCCTTAGATCACAAGATGCCCTTACTCTGTTTGTGGCCCCATCTCGTCCCACTGAACCATCTATTCATTCCTGGAATAATGCAGAAGCTGCTTCCCCTGGGCTGCGGTGACATCTTGGGAAGGGTGATCTCTCACTCCCGAATCATGACAAGGGAAGATCATTCCTGGGGACTCTTGCCACCAGAGGTCTAAGTTTCAGGGGCCAAGACGTTCCTTCACGCTCTCCTCCACCATGCAGGTTGGAGTTGTGCAGTATGGAGAAGATGTGGTCCATGAGTTTCACCTCAATGACTACAGGTCTGTGAAGGATGTAGTGGAAGCTGCCAGCCACATTGAGCAGAGAGGAGGAACAGAGACGCGGACGGCATTTGGCATTGAATTTGCTCGGTAAGAAAAATCTTGTTTTTTTAGATCTCAGATACTGTCCCAGGTATCTATTGCTGTGTAACAAACCACTGCAACATTTGCTCCCTTGAAGCAATGATTTATTAATTTCCCCAAAGTTCTGGGGGAACTTTGACCCAGCTGGTCAGTTCTCTCTGGGTTCCCTCACATGGTTGAGTGTCATCTAGTGTCCACTGAGACTGTTATCATCTGAGGTTTGACTGCGCTGGATGTCTAGGATGCAGTACACAGGGAGATGGCAGTTGTTGCTGGCCTCTGGCTGGGAGGTCAGTGGAAGCTGGTGATCTAAACACCCACACATGGCCACGTGGCTTGATTTTCTCATGTCATGGCATCTGGATTCTGAGAGAAATGTCCCAAGAGCAAGCTTCCTCAGAAACCCAGACTGCTGATGACCTCGCCTTGAAGTTCCAAAAATGACTTCTGCCACATGCTGTTGGTGGCACAAGTTCCCAAGGCCAGCCCAGATTCAAGGGGAAGAAATATGATTCTACCTCTTGATGAGGAATGGCAAGGTCATGTCAACATGACCTTCCTCAAGGAAGGGCGTTTGGGATGGGGGTATCATTGCCACCAACTTTGCAGAACGTGTTCTACCAAAGACACTCTGTAAAAGGATACGGGTTCCATGAAGGCAAAATCTAGTTCCTTAAAATCCCACCAGAACTCATTCATCCACATGAATGCTACCTGTAGACATGTCCACACAGAGGACCACAGGCTTATGCCAGGAAGACATTGCTCAAAACATGTGCTTACCCAGTGAAATTAGCCAGTTTTAAAAGCAATCCCACAAGCTCTCTCGAGCCATGGCTTAGACACTTAAGATGACTACGTCTAAGCCACTTAGATTTGAAATGTCTAAATTTTATGCCTACGAATGTGAGTTCTGCTACATTTGTTAAGACCACAGTCCCGACATATAGTCCCACCTCATTTAGGCTTAGTTGATGTGTTTCATAGAATTTCACAACACAAGAGCTACCTAGGCATCTCATGATTTTATGTGGTCAAAAGATTAAGATTTTTCCAACTTCATAACTTCTTACGATTAAGTCACTGCTCAACCATTGCATTTCTGTGTGCTGATAAAACTCGTTCTCAAGTGCTCGCTTCGGCAGCACATATCCTAAAATTGGAACGATACAGAGAAGATTAGCATGGCCCCTGCGCAAGATGACATGCTAATTCGTGAAGCGTTCCATATTTCTGTTTATGCCAGAGATGAAACCGAGTTCTACTTGGGCAAAAGATGTTCTTATGTATACAAAGAAAAAAAAAACAACACAGTGACTCCTGGTGACAAACCAAACAAAACCAGGGTGATCTGGGGAAAGGTAACTCATGCCCATGGAAACAGTGGCATGATTTGAGCCAAATTCCCAAGTAACCTTCCTGCTAAGGCCATTGGACACAGAATCCATATGATGCTGTGCCCCTCAAGGATTTAAACTAATGGAAAATAAATAAAGATGGATTTGTGCTCTTGTAAAAAAGAAGAAGAGGAGGAGAAAAGAAAAGAAAATTCGTTCTAAAGCTCACTTTTTCTTCTCCATGGGAAGATGATGGCTCTTACCCATCTTTACGAGGAATGGACCATTTTGCTGTTTTGCCGTCACTGAGGTGGGACCAGAGATGCCCAACAGGCCCTGGTGGAAGGGCTGGGCAGCAAAGGGAACCAGTGACCACCGGCTAGTGTGGTGCTGACTGACTCACACAAGAATGAAGCCACTGTTTGGTCATTCCCCTTCTGCAGCCCACCAACCTTGAGTCAATGACATGCATGTGACTCACCAGGTAGTTTGAAGCATTAGTAACTCAGGATTTGCAACTCCTGGGTTGTAATTTCACCTCCACTGAATTTTGAAATTCTCATCTTCCAGTCTGCCAAGTTCAGGTCCCAAATTATAGCTGGTGCCTTTTAAGATGAAAGGTTTTTTCCCCTCACTTGGTTATTCATAATGAGGGTTTTTTTTTTCTTTTTTTCCCCCATGTACCTACTAAAGGACAAAGATTCCAGCCATGAACTTGAGGGGCTACAAAGATGGTAACCTGTGGCCTTTAGCCTTGGCAGCTCCCAGCCCAACATAGGAACTCTATTTTTTTTTCCAACATAGGAACTCTAACCAGTGTCAACCCTGATCCTATCTCAGAATGCGGAGAGACTGTCTCTCAGGCAGGCCCATGAGGGTAGACAGGAAAGGTTTACTGAGAGGTGGCCTTGGGGTGCACACCTGAATCCACTGAGGGAGCTGGCCAAGAGATAGCCAGGAGGGGGCATTCCAGGCTGAGGGAGCAGCCCACAGGCTCAGCATTGCACCTGGCACCCCCCAGGTCAGACAGCAGCTCACAGAGGTCATGGTCCAGGTCACACAGGTCTGGTGGGACTTCATCAGGACCTGGTCTTTTCCTGAGAGAGACAGGAACCAGAGCAGATGCTAAGCAGACCAAAGACATGATATGAGCTAAATTCTGTGGGTCACTCTGGTTTTTAGTTGGGTGGGTCTTGTTGTGACTATAAAGTTCTTACTGCTCTCAAGGAATTTGTAATCTCATTTACGAAGGAACAGATCCAAGTCCCTTTACCCAACACAAAATCACAACTTAAAAATCTGATGATTCATGCTGATATTCATACTATTACAGATTCACAGAGATATTCACACTATTCTGCTATATGGAAATATGATCCTGAAGTTTTTCTTGGCTCTCAATGTAATAAAAACTGCTATTCTCCTGCCATAATTTTCTGTATGAAGTTTTTATTCCCTGAGCCTGGCCCTTCGTGGAGGTCACAGAAGCATCTAGAATTTCCTTTGAGGGAAGAGCAGAGTTCTCCCTTCACTAGGCTGGGCTTCAGCCCAAAATCTGCTCTCGTCATGTGGAGTGGGCCTCTATGGCCTTTGGGTCCACAACTCATACTAAAATTAAATGGGATTTTTTAAGGCAACATGTCCAGAATATCAGAGAGCTACAAAGAGAACAGCAGATGGTTTTCCCTCTTCACTGGCTGCCGCAGTCTAGCTGGGCACAATTCACCAGCCACTTGTCAAGCAGAAATGAACTTTATTTTTAGAACACACACTGCACCACACGAGCTCTTCAGGAATTCCCTCAGAGCCCAACTGCCACCACCAGCTTCCGGCGAGCCTCTCAACCCCCACTCCTCCTGCTCTTGAGGCCGATTGGCTGGGTCATGTGGGCGGAGCCAAAAGAGTCCCCCAATGAGCAGCTCCATGGTCTGAAAGGGCGGGGAAACAGACCAATGAGCATCACCACAGAGGAGCCAATCAGCTGGAAATTTGCTGGGGCCGTGGTGAGCCAATCAGCTGGAAGTTTGCTGGGGCCACTTCGGCTGTGGCTCTCAACATCTCCTCCTCTCTGTTTAATTAAACAACAAGCATGTGGCTTAGGGACTGTGCCTGCCTTAGGTTGTCCAATACTACATATGGTCCTTACCCATCATCTTAGGTTGGTACCATTGCAATTAGATCTTACCCGTCATTGACTACCGGTCGAGCATACAGCCACACCTGTGGATAGGCCTTTGTACTAGTGGGGGGGGGGGTGAGGTTCTTTGCCTCACCTCTGTTGGCCCCCAAATTTTAGCTGAACGACCATCACAAGCAGAAGGGAGGAGGATACACCGGCTCCTTTTAGAAAAATTGTACCATTGATGACACCATCAGCAAAAATACCCCGCACTACCACAAGTTGCTGCACCAACAGATAGTTCACAATGTATACAAGTGATACATAGTTGAGGCAAGTTCTGCAAGCAGTTCAGTGATAGCTATTGCAGAAGCTGTAGTTTGGTTTTATCTTTGTCTTCACCGGCACTGGGATGAAGATAGGAATTCTGGCAATAATGGCTAAAGAAAAAATTATGTAACATTCCAGCAGGCACTAAAAGAAAACAATTTTCTGAACAATTTACATTATCCTGAACAGAATTATTAAATATAATGAAAAGGAAAGGTGAAAGTAAACAAACAGATCTGTTAACCTCCTTTTTTGTTCACATATTAAAACAATCCTCAAAAGCTGTTTACACAATTTAAATTAAACCATTTAAATCACGTGAATAAGGAAAAAAAATATTTGGATCCATTTTTTCATGAGCGCTCGTCATATATGATATATGGACATATGCACATACAAACATACAACACAAAACACAAGTGTGCACACATAATATAATACATACAACACATAACATAATAGTAAAGGCCTTGTAACTTTTTACAGGTGAAATCTCCATTGCAATGTTTAAAAACTCCATAGTCAAAAAATAGAACTGATCAGCAAAACATTAACCTAGGTCTGTATGAGCTCAAAAAAAAAAATAGAACTTCATGATGTGGAAAAGGGCAATAATAAAATAGATATTGAAAAAAAAATCCTGATTTCATTAGCCTCCAGGTGTGGGAGAACCACTGTCGCAGATGTAAGGATAGCCAAACTGGAGTTCTGGATATCAGCTGTTATGGATTTGAGCCAAATCATCTTCTTTTTGGTCTGTAGAAATCGCTTTAGTTAATCTCTCTGGAATCCAAATCAGCTGCTGTTCTCCCTGTGGAAACACATAAACAGAACCCCGACTCCAGACAATCACTGGATCAGGACCTTTCCATTGTCCTGTTAGAATATCCTTCCAAAGTACCTTGGGCTTATGTACATTTTTTGGACATGTATGCCTTTCCACAGCACTAAGCCCTGATGAATCCAAATTTTAAAAGTTTAGAGTAAAAAGGGTTATTTTAAGTTTATCTTTGAGGGATTTATACCCCTTCCCAATACCATCTTTTTGCTTTAATAAGTACATTTTAATAGTTTGATGATCTCTTTCAACTATGCCTTGTCCCTTTGGACTGTATGGGATTCCTGTTATATGAGTAATGCCAAATGATGAGCAAAATTGTTTAAAAGAGGTAGAAGTATAGCCAGGACCATTATCTGTTTTTAACTGTTTTGGAACACCTACAATGGAAAAATTTTGTAAGCAATGAGCTATAATATCTTTAATTTTTTATCCAGTATGAAGGGAGCCCATCAAAAATCCAGAAGAAGTATCAACTGTAACATGCAAATATTTTAATTTTCCAAATTCTGGCAAATGTGTAATATCCACCTATCTGCCAAATATGGTTAGGTATCAGTCCTCTAGGATTGACTCCAAGATTAACTTGTGGTAAAAAGGTCACACAATTTTGACATTGTTTTATTATTTGTCTAGCATGTTCCTTAGTTATTTTAAAACGCTTTTATAAAGTATTAGCATTGACATGGAACTTTTTATGAAAATTTGTAGCTTCTTCTAGTGTAGAGAAAATATGTATGCTTCACTGTTTTGAAATCTAAAACATGGTGAATTTGCTGCCCTCCTGCCTGTTCAAATATGGGGCATGCTAATCTTTGAGATCCTGTCTCAGGATCCCATCTATCAACTATGGGGGTTGGGGGCCTCCCAGCATATGGAGGTGGAGCTGTTGGTTGGACACTTACGCCCTCTGGTGATAGAAAGGTGTTAGTAACAGCCTCCTGTTGTAACTTCTCCCCTGATGGCTTTTCCTCCTTTAAATTTTCTTCCTCTGTCTGACTAGCTCGAGAGACCTTCTCTTTTACTTGATCTAACATGTCTTCTACCATAGTCTGAACTGAAGGCTTTGGACTAGGCAAACAAAATCGTATCATCATCCACAATGGCAATGTGCCAACTGGCAGAGTCCCTGGGTTTTTCTTTTCCCTCTCCCTTAAATCTTCACCATGATGGTCCCATTGTGATATATTCAACAACTCCTCCTTACAAAGCCATGGGCTACATTTTTGTATTGTATCATCGTATGCCCTTACTGTTCCTGGTTTTACTGGGATGCCTCCTTCCTCTAACAATTTACTTAACACTCTTTCGGTTTGTTTTTTACTAATTTCTGATCCCATATTTCTACTATAAAGATAACGCAACCCAACAAGAAAACACCAAACAAAACCAAAACAGAATGAAACAAAATTGGAACAAAAATTCATTATATCAGCCTTTCTATCCTCCTGAAATGTCCATCCATCCTTTCTCCCTATCAGACGCAAATAGTTTTTCCTCAGATGTGAGCAGTTTTTCTTCCGTCTCACCCATCTCCAGGGACAGGCAACTTAAAACAAAAGCAAAACAAAACGAAAGAAGAATCTTAAAATTACTACCCATCCTCTCGCCCTGCCCTCCGGGGCGAGCAGTTTACCTTATCCTCAGTCATTCCCCGTGCAGGCCACCAAATGCCGCAGTCTGGCTGGGTACAATTCAGGAGCCACTTATTAAGCAGAAACGAACTTTATTTTTAGAACACACACACCCCATCACATGAGCTCTTCAGGAATTCCCTCAGAGCCCAACTGCCACCACCAGCTTCCCACAAGCCTCTCAACCCCCCCCCCACTCCTCCCACTCTTGAGGCCGATTGGCTGGGTGGCATGGGCAGAGCCAAAAGAGTCCCCCAAAGAGCAGCTCCGTGGTCTGAAAGGGCGCAGAAACAGCCCAATGAGCATCACTGCAGAGGAGCCAATCAGCTGGAAGTTTGCTGGGGCCGCTTCGGCTGTGGCTCTCAACATCTGGCAGCTTGAAGAAGTTCTGAGACAACTTAGTCCAAGTTTTGCGAATTCCTCAACATCAAAATCACATGCAAAAGCTCATCATGTGACAAGCTTGTCATGTAACAAGTTACCTCTGCTAACCCAAAGGCTACGGGTCTTCAGCCTGTCCTTACAGAGCTTAAACCTGAGGGCTGTCCTTCCTGCCTGGCAGTGGGTCAGACTCATGAGAATCACTGCCAAGTCCACAAGTGACATTAATTTTTATATCTTAAGTGGAAAATTCTACCTGCTGGGCCAGACTCTTGGCAAGACCATAGGTATACTCAGCACACTATGGTCTAAAGGAGAGTTGATCACAGAGGCACCAAGAGCCAATTTTTCATGTTTAGTAGACCAATTGCCAACTGTCAGAACCCCTTTGCCATATTGGGCGTGACTGGGCTAGCCCTGCTGTCCCCAGGCTGGAGGGCCCAACAGGTAATCCAAGTTCATGCTCCAAGCACTGAAAATTAAAAAGTAAGAGAACTATTTTCCATTTCATTTTTTAAATTTTTTGTTTTAATTAGTTATACATGACAGTAGAATGCACTTTGATACATCTATCAATGGAGTAAAACTTCCCATTCTTCTGATTGTATGTGATGTAGAATCCCACTGGTCCTATATGTGTACATAGGGTAATAATAAATGTCTGATTCATTCTACTATCCTTCCTGCCCTCAGAGCCCCTCCCTTCCCTTCACTCCCCTCTACCTAATCTAAAGTAATTGTATTCTTCCCTAGCATTGTGAATTAGCATCTGTATATCAGAGAAAACATTTTGCCTCTGTTTTGGGGGGATTGGCTTATTTCACTTAGCTTGATATTCTCCAGCTCCCTCCATTTTCTGGAAAATGCCATATTTCATTCTTCTTTAAGGCTGAATAATATTCCAGCATACACTTATATTCATATACATATATATATAGAATGCAATATTATTGAAGTGGAATATATATAAAATTCAATAATATATATATATATATATATATATATATATATATATATATATCTCACATTAACTTTTTTATTCGTGTAATATTTAATATTTCCAAAAATACAATCAAAGTAGTCCTCATGGGAGAAGTCAGAACTCTGGGGCTTCCTCACACATGTGCTCCTCCGGGTCAGTTGTTTAGGTGGTGAACTCCCTGGCACCTCAGCTCTTCAGTCCTTAGGAAAATGGGACACAATGCTGGGTGTTCAGTAGAACTTTTAAAAATTATTGATGGCGGGCTGGGGATGTGGCTCAAGCGGTAGCGCGCTCGCCTGGCATGCGTGCGGCCCGGGTTCGATCCTCAACACCACATACAAACAAAGATGTGGTGTCCGCCGAGAACTAAGAAATAAATATTAAAATTCTCTCTCTCAAAAAAAAATTACTGACGGCCAGGCAAGGCCCCAGGAGAGTCTGACCTTATGGGTGTGAGGGGAGCCTGGGCATCAGTGTGTTTCTAAACCTCAGCCCAAGAGATTCTTGGGTTTGCTCACCATTACCTCAGCTCCCCTAAGGCCACCACCTGCCAACTTCCCTCCCCAAAACAAGATCAGGACCCCAAAGGGTCTTTTTAAAGAGGCTTTTGTAAAATGCAAAGATCCAAGACCCACCTAAGCTGTGGTAAGAGAGCCGCCTGGGGGTCACGGCCCACCCTCTTCTTTGGTACAAGGTCTGATGGTGTTGGCGCGTTGGGTTGCCCCACGTGCCTCTGTGACCCACCCCTGTGCTCGGGTTCCAGATCAGAGGCTTTCCAGAAGGGCGGCAGGAAAGGGGCCAAGAAGGTGATGATCGTCATCACAGATGGGGAGTCCCACGACAGCCCGGACCTGGAGAAGGTCATCCAGCAAAGTGAGAGGGACAACGTGACCAGATATGCCGTGGCCGTAAGTCCCGTCCCTGCCCAGGGCTGCTGGCTGCCTCTCAGAGGGACTCCCAGGGGCTATTTTCTGAGAAGCAGCCTGTCATGTCCAGGCTTTCAAAAGAGCAAGCCCGGAAGCTTCTTTAGCACTGCTCAGGCCTGTCCACAAAAGCCATGGGCTTGGTTTTTCCTTCCTTTGCCAGGAAGCTTCAGAAACCTCAAAAACTAGGAAATAGCTCAAGCCTTTCAGCTCCCAGAATCCTAGCTGAGCACAGGGTCCTTATCTTGCCTCTAAAAGAGGATCAGTCCCCAAACGCAAATGGTCCCTGGAGGAAAACTCAGGGCTACCAAAAGTCCTGGCTCAGCCCACCCTGGAGCCCTGGGGTCAGGGGCCCTGAGGCGTGTGGGAGAGTCTGTGCTATGTCCTGGTTTGTCTTCCCTGCCCCTGTTCCCTGGCAGGTCCTGGGCTACTACAACCGCAGGGGGATCAACCCAGAAACTTTTCTAAATGAAATCAAATACATCGCCAGCGACCCGGATGACAAGCACTTCTTCAACGTCACTGACGAGGCAGCCCTGAAGGACATTGTTGACGCCCTGGGGGACAGGATCTTCAGCCTAGAAGGTGAGCCCTGCCTACCCAGAGGGGCTACACACACCTGGGTTTAAATCAGACAAGCTCCCCAGAGGGAAATTCAACGGCACCAAACGGAATGGCAGAGCAAGTGTCCCTGCTTAATGAAAAAAACGGAGCCATCGAGTGTCGTTTGTTCTGGATGCAAATCGATGTGCTTTATGAACAACCTGGAAGGTGGCTTCTCTGGTATTCTCCATACTTGATGGCTGAAGAGACTGAAACTCAGAGCAGTTAAGTGACATGCCAAAGTTCCCACACTGGGGACAGTGGTGATATGTAGACGAGTGTTGCCCAGGTTCAGCAATATGAAATGCAAAACTTGTGACAGACTTACACGAAAATATTATACATTGTTTATCTGAAGTTCAAATGTATCTGGGCACCCTATATTTTCTCTGGCACCCCTAGTTGGGACCCTGCTGAGCCTGACTCCCCAGCCTGGAACATTCAGTCCCTCTGTGCCACTGTGTCTTGCTCCATCGAAAGCAGTCTTTGCAGGGTTTCTTCAGATCGCCCCCTCCCAGCGACTTAAACTGCATCTTTTATTTGCACAGATCCCGTGTGCACAGTAAATTGCTCTACTGGGTCCTTCCAACACTGGGCCTTGGGCATGGGGGAGGGTCATAAAAAGAAAGAGAAGACAGCGTTCCAGAGCCCGAGACATCTGCAGTGCATTGGAAATGAAGAGCTGCCCAAAGAGAACCAAATGGCCCCAGAACAAAGATGGTTGGATAAAAGCACAGACATGGGCTTTTTTTTTTAATATTTATTTTTTAGTTGTAGTTGGACACAACACTTTTATTTTACTTATTTTTATGTGGTGCTGAGGATCAAACCCAGGGCCTTGCACATGCTAGGCGAGCGCTCTACCACTGAAGCACAACCCCAGCCCCTAGACATGGGCTTTCACACCCACAGCGGAATTCAAATATCCAAATCAGTGTTTTTCTCCTCAAAGCGGTCACCTTGAGTGACAAGCACAGAGTTCCAATGATGTGTTCTGGAAACCCCGTTGTGGAGTGGGGTCCTGAGCACCCTGGGCTTTCTTGTGCACTTCTGCAGTGGTGACATGTCTCCTCCTGGCGGTGGAGATGAGGTGTAGGAACTCTCCCAGGGCATCCAGAAACAAATCCAGTGAATCATAGGAACAAACAAAGTGAGAAATTCCATTTCTTGCCAACCATGTCCACTGTTTCCACACACTATTTAGTGATCTCCCCCCTGCTTTCACAGTCACTTACAGTATGTGGATGCAATACTTGTCCCCAGTCCTTTGAAGAAGTAATGGCTACTCACCCACGGCCATCTGGAAGGTGCTCAGCGCACCTCAGGGCACAGAGTATGGATGAGGGCTGATGATGCAGACAGCACCGTAGGCCTCAGCCTCGAGCCTTTCTCAAAAGTGAACCCCCAGTTCCTACGGTGCCCCTGGGAGGTAGGAACTGTGAACCGAGGGCCACCTGGGGCTAAGCAAAGAGTCATGGCCCTGACAACCTTCTGTCCTCTGTTTTAGGCACCAACAAGAACGAGACCTCCTTTGGGCTGGAGATGTCACAGACAGGCTTCTCCTCGCACGTAGTGGAGGTATGGGTTACCACTGGCTCCCTCCATCTCTCCATATCCTTCCCAGCTCTCGGGGTGTGTCTTCCCACCTTTCATGAGCTGCTCAGCCTCTCTTTCCTGGGTTCTCTCTGCTTCCCAGAGTCTTCTATGGGTGGAAGAGGGAATTCAAGGTCTTCAACCTACCTCTACTGTCTCAAGGCCTCTTCAGAAGCAAGTGGACTACTACTAATAGTCTACTCACCCACCCAGAAGGTTCTGCGGAGGGTGCTGATGGAGACATCACCTCCTGCAACAAATGACCCTATTCAATCCACAGAGCCCTGTGCAAAATCTAGGCCAGGTGACATAGCCAACTGCATATGGGCCCCATTCCATGCAGACTCTGCATGGGATTGCAGAGCTCCCAGGTGGACCTGGGCCCCAAAGAGGGGGGCACAAGATGCCACAAGCAGCATGTGGTGCCTGGGGCTGTCTCGGGCCCCCACTCACCCTCTGTGTGCTTCACCTGGTTCTGGTTCATAAGATGGCGCTGAAACCACCCTGAATTGCCAGAGAGACAGAGTGTCCATATCTCTGAGATGCTTCATAAACTGTAAAGTCCTGCTTAGGAGCAGCACATGGGAAAACAGACGCCCCATGTGTTGTTCCATGGGCATGCTTCGAACAGGCATGTCCCAGGTGGGGTTGTGCACTCGTGTGCTGTTGGGCAGGCACTGCCTCCCAGTTTGCCAGAAAAGCCTGCTAGTCCCTGTAGTTGTGCACTCATCACCCATCAGATTTGCTTAACTCTTCTATGGGGTAGACGGGGCAAGTTCCTAGAGCCAAGTTTACAGATAAAGACATTGAGTCTTAGAGAGGTTAAGTGGCCCTCTGAAGTTAAAAAAAAAAAAAAAAACAGTGAGAATTAGTCACATGGCACCATCTACACCTAGAAGCTGCTCCATGAGCAAACAGGGAATCTCAAGAGTCTGAGTCAGAAATCCCAGATTGGAGGGGAGGGGGCACATACAATGCACAGCAGGCAGATGAACGGAAACACAACTTGAACCTGGATTGTCCTGAGTTGCATCATTCCCACTGTCCTGAATACAGCAAGGTGCATAATAACATATGCACCTCATAATAACAGCCCTGTTACAGGTGACAGCTCTGTAAACTTTTCCAGGGAAGTCCTGCACCTCATTTCATGCTCAGAAGATCCCTACGGGGTCTGCAGGCATTAACAGTTCTCCTGTTTAAAGTGGTCAGATCCACCAATCTTCTCAGTGCCTTCTTGCCCTGGGCCCTATGCTGGATACGGCAGAGGCAGAGGTGGAGCCCTGCCCTTCAGCTTGCAATCCGAGGGTAAATTGCTGGGCACAGTGAGGCAAGGGCATCCATGGGCGCAAGGTCAGGCAGCGAGTCTCATGCTCTGGCAGCACGAGTCCTGGGCTCCTGAGTCTGGGGTCAAGGCTGATTAGAAAATACATCAAGGAAATGCAATTCAATTCAATGCAACCAGCATTTGTCAAAAACAATTAAAGAAGAAAAAAATTGGAAGTGATTCTTGCCACCAAAAGTTAACTTCAAACAGTCCAAAACAGCAGTCCTCAGTTTTGAGAAAAGGATGAAAGAAACTGCAGATATTTCCTTGGTAAAAGCATATAACTCCAGGTCTTCTGGGCCTCTGTAAAGACCCCTACTCAATGAGGCAGCCAGACGTGACAGCTAATGCCAACCAGGGCAATGGTCAGGCTCTTACAGAAAGAAAGGCCTGGGCTGGGGCTGGGGCTGGCATGGCCAGGGAAGGATTGGCAAGGGGTCAGCACTTGAAAGGGCCTCTGAAAGGACAAGGATCTTAGCAGCCATGGGTGGGGCAGGGGAGCAGAGGATTGTGTGCACAGGACTGGGAGGAACCTGGGCACAGGCCAGGGAATCAAAGACCCAGTGTCTCCTGTATTCCTCTATGGCCATTTCCTGAGCATCTTCCTGTGGGGTGGGGCAGAGGGCACTGAGGATAGAGACTAGGGTACCACTTCATTTGGGGAGAAAGACTTAAGTTTCACCTAAGGTTCATTCTCAGGCAGGTCACTGTCCAGGTCTCAGGGGCCAGGGAGGCTCAGCTGGGCTTAGGGATTCAGGGAGTTACTCTGAGCCCTGGAAAATGGCCCCAGCAGCTCAGTGTGTCCAACGCTTGCAGGATCAGTGGGTTCCCCAACTATTTGGAGGAGGTGGGGCAGGCAGGGAGACTCAGGAGCTTAGAGCCCCAGCTTGTTACTCGGGTCGGCCAAGGTCATGACTGCCCTGGCTGCCCTGTGCAGCTTCTAGATACGCTGCCCAGTTTTCCTATTCCCCCAATCAGAGGGACTCGGTTGCCTCTCCCCACACATCCCAGTTCTTTTACCATCCCTAATACCTGGGTCATGTTCCTATGTCCCAATCATCTGGAAGGTTTTCTCTGCTAAGACTTTTAAAGAGAATGATTATATTTGGATCTGAGACTTTTCTGATTGAAGGCGGAGTAAGAAAACCTCCAAATCCCAAGAGAATGACATGTTGGTGATGAGTCCACCGTAACTAGACATTAAATTGTTCTGTCAGAGCACAGAGGTCTGTGAATGCCAAGCCACTGATGCTGTCATGAATGGCTGTGACCATCCTATCCCCGGGAGCCCAGCGACTCAGCTCTCAGTCAGTTAGCTGCTTTGGGAACTTGGAACAACAGGTCCAGTCTTGACCCTGAGTGGGTCCATGTTCTAGACCAGCCCTAAACTCCCTCTCTCCAGAAGTGGGCCATAGGCTACTGCCTGAAAATGTACTGAGGTGCCTGAGCTTCTCTGAGCCTGTTTAGTTCAGTTAGAAGGAATGGAAGGGCCCAGCCCTGTGGGAGGGGCCCAGTATCCATCCTCAGTGGGCAGAAGAAAGGCACAGCTCTTCATTGCCTGGCTTGCTGCCTGTTGTCTTATCCAGCAAGGAAACCAGCCTGCAAAGCTAAAGCAACAACAGAGAGCAGGGCCAGAGCCCAGGGTAGAGAGGAGACCTCCAGATATCAGCCAGACACTCACGAGGTCCATGGTCCCAGACCATACGACATTACATCCCAGACTGATGGCAGAAAGCCGGAGCCACAGGAACCTGGGAGCCAGAAACTCTAGTCTTGAATTATAAAAAGGGAAAGAATATTCCAAAAATCACCCTCAGGAAAGCTAGCTATGGATGCCTGGTCAAACTTTAGAATAGATTTTTAAGCCAGTGGTTCATTCACATTGGGAAATGACTGCACAGGCCACTAAGAGCTGGAGTGGTTCTTGCGTGCTGGCTGCCTCTGGGTGGTGACCTCCATGGCAAAAGCTGCACCATTTTTCCAGAAAGCTTGTAAAAGGGACCCCTGCCTCCATCCTGCAGCCTGTGCCCTTCCCATGGGCCTTCTGGGGCTGTGGGCTAGACAGCCAAGGTCACTGCTGTTACCAAAGGCTCTTAGTGGTTGAAGCCTTAAACAGTGTAATCTTAGATTTAGAGTTTGCATCTGAACTAGCTTTACAGTTTAATTCAGTCAAAAATGAGAGAAGCTGGGGCTGGGGCTGGGGCTCAGTGGTAGAGCGCTTGCCGAGCATATGTGAGGCCCTGGGTTCGATCCTCAGCACCGCATATAAGTAATGATCCATAATGGTAAACTGACATCTGGAGGTTGGAGACCCTCCATGGCCCTACAAAGTGGACTCCCCCTGCCAGTTTGGGTAGGCGATTAGGACTGTCCCCTGATCTTGGTGTCGGGGAGGAAGACCCAGTGCCCTCTGAGGGTCTCCCACCTGGCCTCCATACAGCTCTCCAGCAGCTACCTCCGCCTGGCTCCACAGCCTCCCCAAAGCCAAGAAAAGCTGGAAGGAAGAGCCACTGGCATCCGCATCTGGACGCCATCACTGCCTGGCTGTGTGGGCTCAGACAGCACTTCACCTGTCTGAACTTCAGGCTTCGAGACGTCTGAGGAGTATCCCTGAAAATGAATCTTGAGGCTTCGAATGGATGTTGAGATTTACAGACAAATGGGTTGGGGTTTTCTTAAAATCCTTTCCTAACTCCTCTCTGGGCCCACCCCCTCCCTTAGTTGGTCACCCTCTCCTGGGATCCCTAAAATAGCCCGTCCTTGCCTCCCTGGGGCACTGCTCACCCACCCCACAGTGGCCAACTTGACTATGAGATCAGATCTTTTCTGGCATCTGCCTCCCCAGGAGATGCAGTGTGCACCATTAATGAACGACAAGAGCTTCCAGGTCCCAGTACTTATGGCTACCAAGCACTGTGCTGAGGGAGACAGAGGCAGACTTGCCCAAGGTCACACAGCTAGAAGCTTTGCAGCTGAAGAGGGGACGCAGGAAGGTCTGACCCCAGAGTTCATGCTCCAACCACTAGGCCAGGGAGTCTCAATATCGACCCAGGAGACCTTCTGTGTTGGATAATGAGCAGACACCCCCACCCCAAGCTGTGATAACCAGAAACATCTCCAGACATGACCAAACGTCACCTGGGGAGGCAATGTCACCTGCCCTAGACCATGTGCTGGGGTTGTAGTCCAACCCTGGCTGGGAACCTGGACTGGGTGGGAGACAGAGTGTGGGGAGACATGGTCACACACCCAGGGAGCACCCACCTTGACTGGAAGGCAAGACTGAGGCAGAGGCCAAGTAGAAGAGCTAAGAGCTGCCTGGCAGGATATGACAGGAATGCCACAGATGCTCCAGTAGGTCCGGCTGCAATGGCCTTGAGGCCTCAGGTCCTCCGACAGCCGTCCAACCTGCAACCTGCCCCACAGAGCACCAGCTATGGGAAGGGTCCATCCAGCTAAGGCCACCTAGAGACACCTGGTGTTGTCTCATGGGAGCTCAGGCCACCCCATAAATCTGGGAAGACTGGGAGGCCATAAATCAAAGAATCCGTGCCGGGCCTGCAGAGGATGGGAGGTTGCCCGTCCCTAGAATGCTCTGCCATTTGGTGAGGGCACGTGACTGGCTTCCCCCACCAAGGCTCTGGCCCTTTTAATCTTCTTCTTTTCTTCTTCTCCTTCTCCTTCTCCTTCTCCTTCTCCTTCTCCTTCTCCTCTTTTGCACTACCTGTCCAGTCTCAAAATGTCTGGGCTTCGCGCACTAGGAGAGCAACTGAGCTTTGCCTTCACACGCCTACTCCACACAGTGCCCCTGTCCTCAGTGGGGCTTTCCCTGACCCCAATAAACCCACTCTCAGAAAAGGGCTTCCCACTAAGACTTCAAGACCCAGCTACCGCCAGGGTTACAAGAACACAAGGCAAGAGGCTGAGAGTGACCCGCTGGCTAGGGCCACCAAATCCAGGAGCACTGGTGGAATTCCCAGACTCCACTCTCCATCATGTCAAAATGGCTCTGCCAGTACATCTCAGGGGCTCCTTGCCATCTGCAAAATCAAAAATTCATCTGCATGTCAGGCGCAGTGGCGCACATCTATAATCCCAGATGCTTGGGAAGCCGAGGCAGGAGGATCGTGAGTTCAAAGCCAACCTCAGCAATTTCAGCGAGGCCCTAAGCAACTCAGTGAGACCCTGTCTCTAAATAAAATGCAAAATAAGGCTGGGATGTGGCTCAGTGGTCAAGTGCCCCCGGATTCAATCCCCAATATAAAAAAAAAAATCATCTTTAAAGTCCTCTCCATACAACCAAGAAGCCTGGTCTGCAGTTAAGATCTTGAGCAGTAGGCAGAGAGAGGGGGGAAGAAGGATGGAAGGCAGAGCCCCAACAGTGCTCCAGATTGGTGGGGGGGGGGTCCGGAGGACAACTGGAAGCAGGACTCCCCCAGGGCTTGGGGGAACACATGGCTGTTTTTCTCCTCAGCCCAATCCACCTGTCTGGCCCTAGCCCTGCCTTTCTGACTTGCCATATGACCTTGGGCAAGTTCCTTCCTCCCTTTGAACCTCAGCCACTGGTTTGTCAAGTGCAGATAATGAACAGTCTGTCCCCTCCCAGAGTCTCTGCGGTCTCAAATTGGTGGTTGGCTGAGAAAGCCCTCCACAAAGAAGGGAGCACACCCCAATGTTAAGAATGTTGGCAGTGACTGTGGACAGCGAGTATCTGAGTCCCCAGCCCCATCCTGGTCCCAGCAGACTGTCACAGCCTCCCAGGCCAAGACTTGAGCACAGTGGGAAGAAGAAGGCTAATTAGAAAGTCGAACACCACCAAGCGCCCAACTCACCCGAGACCAGCTTATTTATAGTTGTAAAAACATTCTGTCTGCACAGTCGGTTCCACCTCTAGGAGCTGGCATTTTTTAACCCTTTGATAAGACCAATTTTTCTCTTTAAAGCTAAGGGGGAGCCTTGAGCCCAGCCAACCTGCAGGCTTCCAAGAGGGCTCAGTGGGACAGAAGGGTACATTAGTGCTGTGCTTTAAATGCCCAAAGCTGGGATACAGGCAAGCTGCTCCCACCCCCAAGTCACCAAGGAAACCCAGGAAAGTGGCCCTCCAACTGCTTTGCCACCCTCCTGGGGCTGCTCAAATGCCTGATAACTTTCACCCTCTTTTCAAGTCCACGAGTCTTGTGGATTGTTTATGCTGGGGAGCAGGTAGGGTGCAGGGGCAGCCCAGAGAGTGAGTGGACTCAGTACTCAAGAAATAACCCTGGAGTCAGAAACGTGGAAACTTCCCTTCCAGGAGCCAAATCTTCCTGTCCTCCTGACCAGGCCTTGCAGATTTCAATTGTCCTGCACTGGGTGGGCAGATCAAGACCCTCCAAGCCCTGAGAAATAAGTTTCAGTCTTCAAATCATGTGGCCCTGGCTTATCTGTCCAGCCTCATCCTCTGCCCCCTCACTCAACGCTTCTGCCCCTCACTCAAACAGCTTTCAGTTCCTTGAAAGCAAAGGTTCTGACCTCTCTTCAGCCTCAGGGCCTTTGTACAAGCTTCTCCTGGCCCTTTCCTTCTGGCTCTTGTACCCTCTTTTCGGACCCTTCTCCTCTTTCAGTGTTTGGGTAAACATTCCTTCCTCTAAAAGGCTTCCCAACCCCCATCAATCTAAATTAAACTTCACTGTGATTTCCCTGATTGTACTGGTCAGTTTGCACGTGTTTAAGTATTTCTTTAGTATCTCTGCCCTCTGCAAGGTCAGGGATGGTGTTCCCAGCACCAAAAAAAAGTGGTTATCATAAAGTAGATGCTCAGTGAACTTTAACTGAAGAAATGAAGAGAGAGTAGGATTTTTAAAAAATAATTTTTCATTTTTAATTAGTCATAGAGTAACTGTTCATATTCATGGGTGCAATGTCATGCATATATCAGGTCATGCATACAGTGTGGTGACTGGGCAAGAGAGTTCACAGGAAAGCAATCGCACACTGCAAAGGAACACTGAAGGAAGTCAGGTGAGGGGAGACACGGCTCCAAGGAGGTCACCAGGAAGAGATTTCCTAGAGGGGTTTTTGAAGCCCAAGGAAGGATGGAAGTTTGTCCAGAAATTGGAATTTATTTCTAGAACACTCTCTTTTCTTGACATTCCTTGGGATCAGTTTGACCCACTTTGTTCTAAGGATGGGCTAGGGCAAGACAGTCTCCATGGCTTTTTCAAAAGCTGAGAGTCCAGCTCAATGTTAGATTGCTACATTGAACCCTCAACAAGGTGCCCTAGGAGGCTGCAGGAGGCTGCGCTGGTCACAGGACCTGGGGGCTTTCAGCAAGAGGTCCCCAGGGAACAGGATCTAATGTGGGTACCCTCCCGGTTGCCAGGACGGGATTCTGCTGGGAGCCGTTGGCGCCTATGACTGGAACGGGGCGGTGCTGAAGGAGACGAGCAGCGGCAAGGTCATTCCGCTCCGCGAGTCCTACCTGAAGGAGTTCCCCGACGAGCTCAAGAACCATGGCGCGTACCTGGGTAAGCGCCCTGCAGGGGACGCGGGAGGGCACGCGGCTGCACCGTCCCCCGCACGCCCAGGCCAGGGGCCTCCCCGTGCTGGGTCACGCAGCCACACTGAGCTGCAATTCCAGGCCCGAACACCCGGCCCAGGGACCGGCTCTTCTCCATCCTCCACGCCCAGCACCGTGCTGCACCTAAACGGCTGTCCAAGGGGAGGTAGAACAAATGACAAGCAGCTTCCGCACCTTGAGTGTGTTTCAGCTGGTGCTTTTGGACTCTAGGTCAGAGGGCGGTGGCATTAAAGCTTCCTGGTGCAGCACGCTGGGTCGGCCTACCCAGACCAGATGCAAGACCAGCTGAAACTAGCACCTCTCCCATTGTTTGATGTGCCCGAGAGCCGCAGGGGGCGCTGTCCCTCCTGGGGCACTGCTAAACAGGGTCCTAGCAAGGCCTGCCAAAGACAAGGCGCACAGACCAGCCTGTTTCCTCCTGTGGCAGGGTACACAGTGACGTCGGTCGTGTCCTCCAGGCAGGGGCGAGTGTATGTGGCCGGAGCTCCGCGGTTCAACCACACGGGCAAAGTCATCCTGTTCACCATGCACAACAACAGGAGCCTCACCATCCACCAGGCCCTCCGGGGCGAGCAGGTAATAGAGGGGGAGGCTGCAGCAGGGGCTGTCTGCCGGAAGACTGGGCAAGCATATCAGATTGGGGGTGGAGGGGCTTCTGGGGCTCACCTCATCCCTAGCAACAAGAAGGCCCCCAGACCCACAGGCATCTTCTTGGAATGGGTACATACCTCATCCATCAGGGTTAAAGTGTCAACCTAAGCTGTCACTTACTGCCCTAAAATGTCCTTGGAGCAGACCAACCTCTCACCAAGCCAGGCCTAGGCCCTGCTACTAGCTTGGAAAATCCAAGAGAATTCTCCCTGCCGTGTCACTGACCTCTTGTCTGGTGCATCTGGGTGATGGCTTCCCAGCCGGAGTTGTCAAGGCCCCCAGCAAGGGACAGTCAACACTCCTCAAGCCATCTTCATGTTGCCAAAAGTTGTAAGTCCACCCCCAGCAAAGCCCTAGGGGCCCCCAAGATGCAAGCTTCTCCCTTTTTCCTGGAATAGTGACAATGCAGAGTGGAAGGTCAATGCCACTGCCCCAGACTGTGTTGCAAAGTCTCATGTTGGAGGCTCCTGAGGGCAAACAGGAAGGCTATGGTAAGAGTGGCTGGGGGTACATAGAACCAGAGTCACTTCAACACCCCAGGAAATCTGTCCTAGGAGGCAACACGGCTTTGTCAAGATCACATGGCAGATTCCCAGAAGGGTCAAGTTAAGAATCCAGGCTTCTGGAGGGGACCTCTGGCACCTCCTGACCCCCAAAAGCAGGCCTCACTGCTCCCATCTGGCAGTGTCCAGGCACCCTGGCTCAAGCTGAGCCCTGTCCAGGCCCTTATCTATTGTTCTGGGCAATCCCTCAGCACTCTTGAGCCTGGGAACAGCCCTGTCCTGCCTCTTCTGATGCCCCATCCCATCACCATGAGAACACGCTCCTCACTGGGTGGAACCCAAATCCCTCTAGCTGTAGAGTGCTGCCCACCATTCTGCCACTCCTTCAGGTCACCATCTCTGCTCCCCCTGCCCACCTCGTTCGGCCCAGGGCAGGCTCTTTTGGAAGTCAAGGGCTAGACCTTGAGAGCTGGAGGGAGTTCTCTGATGAATTATGACATACTCCTACCCAGTTCCTCCTCCAACATCCGAATAAGAAACCGCAGTGCCAAAAGCAGCTGAATTAAGTGGATTCCAAATCACTGTGACCCACATAGCTAAGGCCACAGATTTAGACACACTCCTCCTCCCTCCTCCCTTGCTCTGTCTGCCTCTTAATTGCTTTAAGTAGACACATCTCTCCTGCTCCCCAACCCAGGCTTATTATTTCCTTTTTCTCTTGCCTGTATTTTTATCTTTCTCCTCAGTTAAAAGCTTTTAATGCTTGAGAATAGATTTCTTCTGAAAACACCCTGCACCAGGATATGGCAGGGGAAGGAGCCAGGGGCTCATGTGTCACACAGCCCCAGCTTAGCAGGGACCAGCCTTCTGACCTTGGGCAAGCAACTGGAACACTCTGAGTTTAGATTCCTTCCCTGTAAGATGAGACAACTGAGCTGGGGATGTGGTTGGGTGGTAAAGCACTTGCCTAACATTTGTGAGGCCCTGAGTTTGATCCCCAGCACTGCCCAAAACCATAAATAAATAAAATGAGCTGGGCTCGGTGACACATGCCTGTAATCCCAGTGGCTCTGGAGGCTGAGGCAGGAGAATCACGAGTTCAAAGCCAGCCTCAGCAACAGCGAGGCGCTAAGCAACTCAGTGAGACCCAGTCTCTAAATAAAATACAAAATAGGGCTGGGGATGTGGCTCAGTGGTTGAATTCCCTGAGTTCAATCCCTAGTACCTCCCCCCAAAAAAATAAAATAAAATGAAATAAGATGACTATGTCTCCCAAGCAGCTCACACAAGCTAACCCAAGGCTATAAATCGATCACACAGGACCTGCCTGTGGGCAGGGTGCCTTCCCTTCCCTAAGGAAACCCAATAAGCAGTTATTAGGTCCCTCTTGTGTTCCAGGCATGGACTAGGCCCAGAGGGGCACATCCTTAGAGGGAGCAGGCTGGTAGGAGGAGTGTGGAGTCTGGGGCACATGGAAAAGAGGCTCCCACGGCAAGGAGGGAGGGCCAGGGACAGCTTCTAAAAGGAATAGCTTTTAGATCCGAGGGCTGGCAGGTGTTATCTGGGGAAGTCAGGGGACAGAGAGGTTTAGGTAAGGGAAGAGGGAAGCCCGGAACTAGCCAGAGCCTAGGTCATTAAGAGAAGCAATAACTGGGTATAGAAGGAGCCCAAGGCTCAGCATAGGGAGCAGAGGGTCGCAGGACAGAGGCTGGGCAGGAGGCAATCCAGCCGGACACATGGATGAGGTTAGGCTCTACCCCAAATGCAAGCATGTAGCTTGGTTAACTGTTAAAGGCCATTCTGGTGGCATGGGGGTGGAACCGAGGGCCAGCACGAAGACTGGAAGGTCCATTGGAAGGAACCCCACCCAGGGGAAGAGCAGTGGGAAGCAGGTGGAACTTCCTGGTAGAGCTGCAGATGGGAGAGGTGGAGGGTGGAGGCAGGGACCCCCAGGCTTCTGATGAGGGAGTAGGTGGCACCTCCCCCGACCCAGTTGGAGAGCACTGCAGCCAGGGCAGGAGAGGAGCACGGTGGGGACTCGGATGCCTAGGAGAATTCAGCACTCCCCATCCAAGATGCAAGCTCCAGAGTGACCCAGGACATTGAAACTTGAAACAAGCCAACTGTCGCAGCGACAGGGCCTTCATTAAATACATCAGGGTGCTACAGAATCACCAGTGATCATGTCACAGAAAAAAATATGTTGCTTTCCCCTCCGTCTCTAGCTATAGCTGGCAGCCAGGTACATGCTCAGCATTTTCAGTACCCCAGGGCGGCTGTCCATGTCACTTCAGCTCCTCTAGGTTCATCTGCACCTTCACCCGCCACGCACTCACCTGTCATAACACCCCATCGTGGGGAAGCTCACAAAGGCCTGTAAAAATCAAGGCAACCCCAAGAAAGTGGCTCCTCCCCCATAAGGAGGTAGAAGAAGGTAGTGAGATGAGGAAAAGTCAGAAGATGAAGACGGTGACAGCAGTGGAGAAGAGGGTGTCACCCCTCAGAAAAAAAGGCAAGGAGGCCACCGCAACCCCAGCAAAGGAAGGATTGTGATTGCCACACCTGCCAAGATAGCAGCTGTCACCCCAGGCAAGAAGGCAGCAGCCTCAGCAGCCAAGGAGACAGTGACACCAGCCAGCAGCTGCACACCTGGCAAGAGGGAGCCACTCCGGGCAAAGCACCAGTACAGCAGACCCTGGTAAGAAGGGAGCTGTTGCCAGGCAGGATGGCACACGCCTGTAATCCCAGCAGCTCGGGAGGCTGAGGCAGGAGGATGGAGAGTTCACAGCCAGCCTCAGCAAAAGTGAGGCTCTAAGCAACTCAGTGAGACCCTGTCTCTAAATAAAACACAAAATAGGGCTGGGGATGTGGCTCAGGAGTTGAGAGTTCAAGCCCTGAGTTCCATCCCTGGTACCCAAAAAAAGTGGAGCTATTACCCCAGCCAAGGGGCAAGAAATGGGAAGAAGGCCAAGAAGGAAGACGATGAGGAGGAGGAGGAGGAAGAGGAGGAATTTGAACCAGCAGTAATGAAAGAAGCAGCTGCTACTCCTGCCTCAGAGGATGAGGACGACGAGGAGGAGGAGGATGAAGATGAGGAGGAGGAGGATGAAGATGAGGAGGAAGAAGATGACTCTGAAGAAGCCATGGAGGTCACACCAGCCAAAGGAAAGAAAGCTGCTGCAAAAGCCCTACCAAGAGCATGGCTGAGGAGGAGGAAGAGCAGGAGGAAGACAATGGGGATGAAGAGGAGGAGGGGGAGGAGGAGGAGGAGCCTGTCAAAGAAGCACCTAGAAAATGAAAGAAGGAAACGGCCAAACAGAAGGCTGCTCCTGAAGCCAAGAGACAGAAAGTGGGAGGCTCAGAACCAGCTACGTCTTTTAATCTCTTGGGTGGAAATCTGAATTCTAACAAACCTGCTCCTGAACTAAAAACTGGTATCAGTGAACTTTCTGTGAAAAAAAATGATCTGGCTGCTGTGTTCAGAATTGGAACGACTAGGAAGTTTGGCTATGTGGATTTTGAATCTGCTAAAGATCTGAAAAAAGCCTTGGAACTCACTAGTTTAAAACTTTTTGACAACGAAATTCAACTAGAGAAACCAAAAGGAAAGGACAGTAAGAAAAAAGGAGGTGCAAGAACACTGTGGGCCCCAAATCTCCCTTGCAAAGTCACTCAGGATGAATTAAAAGAAGTGTGTGAAGATGCCGTGGAGATCAGATTAGTCAGCAAGGATGGGAAGAGTAAAGGGGTTGCTCATATTGAATTTCAGACAGAAGCTGGTGCAGAGAGAACCTTTGAAGAAAAGCAGGGAACAGAGATGGATGGGCGAGGTGCTTCCCTCTACTACACTGGAGAGAAAGGTCAGAATCAAGACTAGAGAGGTAGAAAGAATAGCACCTGGAGTGGTGAGTCAAAACCTCTGGTTTTAAGCAACCTCTCTTACAACGCAAATGAAGAAACTCTTGAGGAAGTATTCAAGAAGACAACTTTGATCAAAGAATCACAGAACCAAAATGGACACCCAAAGGGTATGCATTGTTAGAGGTTGCTTCATTTGAAAATGCAAAAGAAGCTTTAAATTCCTGCAATTAAAGGGAAATTGGGGGCAGAGCAATCATTCTGGAGTAGCAAGGACCCAGGGGACCGCCTAACGCAAGTAGCCAGCCACCAAAAACTCTGCTTGTCAAAAGTCTGTCTGAGGATACCACTGAAGAAACCTTAAAAGCATCATCTGACGGCTCTGTTCGTGCAAGGATAGTCACTGACCGGGAAACCGGATCCTCCAAAGGTTTGGTTTTTGTGGACTTCAACAGTAAGGAGGATGCCAAAGCTGCCAAAGAGGCCAGGAAGGTGGTGAAATCGGTGGAAACAAAGTTACCTGGGACTGGGCCACGCCTAAAGGGGAAGGGGGCTTTGGGGGTCACGGTGGAGGCTGAGGTGGTGGCAGAGGAAGCCAAGGTGGATCCGGCAGCAGAGGCCAGGGAGGGTTTAGAGGGGGAGGATTTCCCAAGGAGGCAGAGGAGCCCACCAGCCGTAAGGAAGGAAGACAGAATTTGAATCGTTTCTTCTGTCCCTGTCTTTCCTTCTTCCATTTGAAAGAAAGGACTCGGGGGTTTTTAACTCTGTTACCTGTTCAATGACAGAGCCCTCTGAGGACTTTCCAAGACAGTGTACAGTCCTGTGGTCTACTTGGAAATCTGTACAGATGACCTTTCAAAGGAGACACCCTGTTGGTTTTGACTGGATATTCACATAAACTGTTTAAAGAGATGAGGGATAGAGCTAACCCTTATCTGTAAGTTTTGAATTTATATTGTTTCATCCCATGTACAAAACTGGAAAAAGGAAAAAAAAAATATGTCACAGGCTTGGGGTATCTCTCAGTGGCAGAGCACTTGCCTGGCATGTGTGAAGTCCCAGGTTCTACTTCCAGCATAGAAAAAAAATTATTTTTAAACAAATGTGCCATGAGGAAAAGGCTTGTGATCCATTGTTATGTTTAAAATTTAGTATGTAGCCGGGGACAGGGGTACACACCTGTAATCCCAGCAACTTGGGAGACTGAGGCAGGAGGATGGCAAGTTCAAAGCCAGCCTCAGCAACTTCTCAAGGTTGCAAACAACTTGGTAAGAACCTGTCTCAAAATAAAAAATAAAAAAGGGCTAGGGATGTTGTTCACATCCCAAGATGGTAAGCACACCTGGGTTCGATTCCCAGTACCAAAAAAGAAGAAAAGTATATAAACTATATATGGAGTATGGTCCTCATTTATAAAAATAAAAACATTTGCACATACATAAGAATTTAGCAACACATCTCAGGTGAAAAAGCTAGAATAAAGTACACTAAGAATATTCGTCGTAGTTATATTTGCACATTGGGATCATGGGTAACTTCTGTTTGCTTCTATGTGCCGCAGATAGGCTCTTACTTCGGGAGTGAGATCACCTCAGTGGACATCGATGACGACGGAGTGACCGATGTGCTACTGGTGGGGGCACCCATGTACTTCAGCGAGGGCCGAGAGCGTGGCAAAGTGTACGTCTACATCCTGAGACAGGTACTGCGGGTGGGGCGGCAGCTTCTCAAGGGCCCCTGCTTGGACTTGGGTCACCACCAGGGAACGGGGTTCCAGGGAGGCCAGCTCCCTCCTGCAGGACCCAGGCTGGGGGAAACAGGAACCTCCTCTGTCGTGGGGCTCCTGTCACCAGAGAGAGGATTCTGGGAGGACGGAGTGGAGAGAGGCCGCTGTGGCAGCAGGCAGAGGGAATCACGACCCCAGGGTCCCTTACCAAGACCCCTGAGCCCGTTCCTGGCCTTGGCTTTGTAGAACCGGTTTGTTTATAATGGAACGCTGAAGGATTCCCACAGTTACCAGAACGCCCGGTTTGGGTCGTCCATTGCCTCTGTTCGCGACCTCAATCAAGATTCCTACAATGACGTGGTGGTGGGAGCCCCTCTAGAAGACAACCATGGAGGCGCCATCTACATCTTCCATGGCTTCCAAGGCGGCATCCTGAAGAAGCCCAAGCAGGTGAGCGTCCCCTGGGAGTGGGTGGAGCAGGAGTGTGGCTGCTTCTGTGTGGTCACGTGGTTCTGCGTTCTCCTCTGGCTCTCCTGCAGGAGGGGACCCTGTCTGTCCGACTCCCTTGCCTCTAGTTTTGACACAAGTGCACTGTGTCTTCAGTGCCATCCCCACACCACTTCTGGCACCCTCTCCTGGCCTGCCTTCATCCTCCCAAGGTCAACCACGACACACCCAGGCACCCACCTCACCCCCACAGGCATCTGGGCTGTTGACGGCAGGTGGAAGACTCCCCGCTGGCTCCACAGCTGGGTGCCCTTCACACACCTCAGAACTCACCTGTCTCGGCCCCTCGTCCTCATGTGGCCCTCATATTTTGTTAATAAGATCATCTAATAAATACACCAAGATCTGAAATGCTGAGGGGTGACTGCCAATCAGCATCTATTTACACTGAATGGGGAACGCTTTCAAGACATAGTATTTTAATCCAAAAGCGTGGCTTTCATGGTGGGAATGTCATGCCGTGACAGACTGAGAAGGAGACAGCTTTGGTCTGGGGAAGCCTCCCGATAGTGTCCAACATCTGTCCCCAGGACCCCCCCCCCCCGTGGTGCCTGCGGGCCCTACCTGAGCTCACGGTGCTCACGCCCTGCCCACGCTTTCCTCTCCCTGCAGAGAGTGGCGGCGTCGGAGCTGGCTCCCGGGCTCCGGTACTTTGGCTGCAGCATCCACGGGCAGTTGGACCTCAACGAGGACGGGCTGGTGGACCTGGCCGTGGGCGCGCTGGGCAATGCTGTGATTCTGTGGTTGGTTCCCCCACTTTTCCTGCCTCTTGGGCTCTCCTGGGGGTCATGATAGAGAGAGGGTTTCAAGGACAGGCTGCAGGGTCTTTGTCCCTTTAACCACTGTCAGTTGAACAAACCTGGATGACACCTTTCCCTTTTGTGGAATCAGTACATGTTATCTTCAAGTTCAAATCCCTCTTCTTAATAGATTAGTGGGACTTTAGATCAAAGTAGTGTGTGAAACCCCTCTTAGAATTCATCCTGAGCTGCTGCGTGTGATCCCAGCAGCTCTGGAGGCTGAGGCGAGTTCAAAGCCAGCCTCAGCAATTTAGCAAGGTGCTAAGCAATTCAGGGAGACCCTGCCTCTAAATAAAATACAACATAGGGCTGGGGATGTGGCTCCGTGGTGGAGGGCCCCTGAGTTCAATCCCCAGTCCAAAAAAGAAAACCCCAGAATTTGTCCTGAAAGCTCTGCTTCCCAGAATTCCTTCCACTTCAGCTTTTCAAGCTACTTGGAGGAGCACATGGAGCACATTCGGCTCAGCTGGGAGGATCTCTCTTCCTCCTCTAGAGTGGGAGAGGTGATTCAGGGCTTCTTTCCCCAAAACCCCTGTGGCTTCTGTTTTCCTTTGTTCAGGGCTCCATTTCAATGCTCTCTAGAAGCTCCTATATTTTACCATAGGTTGGCTTCTCTTAGATGCTCCCCCCCAAAAAAAAAAATTAACTTAGGCTTTTTTCATGTACCTTGATGAGTTACAGTTTATCATTTATTCATAATAACTTAAAGAGAAATTGTAAAATAAAGGAAAAGATAGCTCTGTGTTCCCTCCAGCTTCACACTACCACCTTGAGTGTTTTGGCATCTTTCCTCCCCATCTTTTTCTGCCTGCATACAATTTTATATAAATTCAAAATTTTCACACAATTTTTAGAATGCATTAAACAGATATCCTATGACTTTACAGGGAGAATAAAGATGGGGAGGATGTGTCCCATCCTCAAGAAGATTGCCACCCAGAGGGGAAATGTCTCCACCCAGGTTTTGTAGAAAATAGCTCAAGACATAAGCTCCTGAGCAGACGCTTTGGGAGCAGGTTCCATCTCAGAAAAAAATGGCAGGAAAGGAGAGCAGATCTGAGCACGCGCTACTGAGTGGTCGGCTTTGCCACAAGTGCAGCTCCTGCTCAGCACCTGTTTCTTGACACAGCACGTTGTAGGGGACACAGGAGCAGCACACCTGCTGGGCCCCCATATCTGTCATCCATAACCAAAGTATCCACACCCTTTCAGTGGTGTCCTGTGGCCCTCTGGGCAGTGCTAGGAAAGCCACAGTCTCCAAGAGCCCAGCCCAGTCAGAGCTCTTCCCCACACGTGGGGCTTGTAGGTTGGGGCAGTGGTGGCAGCAGCAACAGCAGCCTGGGCTTGAAAGGCTGATGAAGGTATTCACCAGCCAGGAAGCGAGGCAGGCGTCCAGGAGCAGGGAAGGGGATAGAATGGCCAGCAGGTCCTTAAGGTGGCACATCAACTGTATGGGAAACAAGATACACACCTGCACCCACCCCAGGGACTCAAGTCTCACCCAAGGGGTTTGATCCAGCTCCGACTTTCGGGGTCTGGACTGCATGCTGCCTGTAGTGATGGAATTGCAGGCCAGAGCCCTCTGGGAAGACTTTATGGTCAAACCCCACGGCTCCCAAGTGTGACTGTCCACTAGGGTCACCCAGGAAGCTTTTAAAACTCATTGTCCTAGCTGAACTCTGACCAATTGAAGCAGAATTTCACCAGAGGGACCCAGAGGACAGTGATTTTTTTTAACTCCCCAGAAGATTCCAGAAGGCTGTCAAGTGGGTGTCCTCGCTCACCCCCAGGACTTTTGCAGGCCTTATCAGCGGTATCATGGGACCTGTCCCAGGTCCAGCAAGAAACCAGCCTTACCTCTGAAACCGCTGAGCCAAGCTACACCTATGTCCTTTATAAAGTCGTGGTTTGCAGAGGCAGTAGGTTTCTGTTCCTGATTATGTTTGATGTAGATCAGTCCAAGAGTACTTTTGTATCCTTGGCTACCTGACTAGGCCAGTATTGGACAGATGGTTGGGGAAGCTCTAGAACACTGTTCTTTTCATTAGCCACTCCCAGAATCACCCAAAGACCTTTACACCTCTGGCTCTTCAAAGTGAGTTCCCTGAGCCACCCACAGCAGCTCCTGCTTGTTGGAAGCACAGAGTCAATGCCAAACTATTGAATTAGAATCTGCATTCTAGCAAGATGCTCTGTGCCGGGTTTCTGTTCTTGACTAAAAGGCTCAGGGGTCACTCCAGTTGAACTGGGCTGATTGGGCTGCATGAAATAATCACACAAGAGACAGAAATACCTTTTTCTTTGGGGTCACTGTAATGGCTCCTCTGACCTTAAGGGTCCACAGGAAGAGAGAGAGAGCAAGAGCATGCGCTGACCCCTTTTATTGAGGAGAAGCCATTCAAATGAGGCAAGGGATCAGGTTTCAGGGGGCTGAGTCTATCTTCATGATGTCCACTGTTGGCAGGTTGACGGACATCTAGGTAGGCTACACCCAAGAGCACAGTAAGAGAAGGGGACACACACAAGGCACTTCCATGGAACATTCTATTCCAATCAGGGCAAGGAGTAATATTACAAAGGAACAGGTGAGCATAGCTCCACCCATGCTGTAGCAAGACACACCCATGCACAAGACACCATCCCTCGAATCCAAGAAGGGTGGGGAAAGCTCTGCCACATTCTGTGACTGAGCACTTCAGCTCCCAGCAGGGGAGTGTGACTCAGTCACATGCAAGGTTGGTCTCCCACAGCTCTGGGGATGTGCAAACAGGTTAAAATTGAGAAGCATCACTTTAAAACATGTTAATGCCTGATTCTAATTCAATTTGGCCCAGGTTTTTTAAAGTGTTCCAGATGATTCTAATGTACATATGGGGTTGGGAACCCCATATAATGAGGGGGCAAAGGGAAGTCAGTGTGTACTGGGAGAAGGGCACAGGGCCTCTGAAGGCCCCGTGAGGCTGCGGAGCCCTCGTCCATCTGCACGCTTCTGCCCAGTCCTGTGGCATCCGAAGCCCCGCTCTGCCCCACCCCACAGCGCCCTCCAATGGTGGTTTGCAGGTTCTGCTCCCATCTGAATCTCCACTTTTCCCATTTGTCACAGCTGAGAGCCTGCCCCACCCTGGCTCACTGGCCCTTCTCCTCCAGGTCCCGGCCCGTGGTTCAAATCAATGCCAGCCTCCACTTTGAGCCATCCAAGATCAACATCTTCCACAAGGACTGCCAGCGCAACGGCAGGGATGCCACCTGCCTGGCCGCCTTCCTCTGCTTCACGCCCGTCTTCCTGGCGCCCTATTTCCAAACAGCAACTGTCGGTAATCCAGCCCCTCTGGCCCCACCCCACCCCAGTCTCCCTGTGAACTTTGCGATTGCTCTGTCAACAGTCTGGGCTTTTCCTGAAATATTTTCTAAGCGCTAGGTCACACCTAGAGCCACCTCTGCTGGAGGCCCCTCTAGTGCTGTCTGTCATTCCTAGGGACAAAGGGACTCGTGGCAGGGCTAGGGTGACAGTGGGCAAAACTGACCAGTGAAGAAGACAGGGGAAGAAGGAAATAGTCTGGCTCCAGTTTGAACATGGCACTGGAGGTAGGGGAGCAGACAGGGTGGACACCCAGAAGTCAGCCTGGGTGCAGAGGGAAAGGCAGAGCCAGGAGCCAGCTGGTGGGAAGCTGGACCCTGGGGCCAGGCACGTGACCACAGTAGTCATGGGTGCCATTGGGCAGTGGGTGTGGGTCTGGGCAGGTCCAAGTCAGGCCCCTACTCACAGCAGCCCAGGAGTGGTGGCTGCAGGTTCTAGGACCGGGCAGGGCCTGCACCTGAAATGGGACAACGGGTACCACGTCAGTCGAGGAGCAGGACCAGACAGGGAGAATCAGGGTGTCCAAGACCTGAGAGCAAAGGCAGGCCTGGGCGGCTATGCCTCCTCCAAGTTCCATCTATGACAGGAGAAAATACAAGGGCCCAGGACACCCAAAGCCTGGCTGGGGGAAGGGAGAAGGGACTGAGACCTTCCTGGAACTGGCAAAAGGTTTTCCGAGGTGAAGGGGAGGAGGCTGCCAGCCTTAATCCCCAGAAGGGAGGCTTGAGGATGAGTGGGGAGGCCGGGCTCCCTCCTAGTGGGTCCAGGGCCAGCGGCAGAGGCTCTGTCCTGCACGTCTAGGGACCCCAGAGCAGTGGGAGATGGAAGGTGAAGGGTGTGGAGAGCGTGTGACTCCAGCAGGGGCTGAAGGGGACATGGGGCCTCGTCCTGCCTCCTCTCCTCCTCCCTCCTTTCTCCTCCCCTTTCCTTCTGGCTTGGTCCCCTTCATTTCTCCTCCTCTCCTCCCTCTTCTCCTCCATTCCTTCCATTTCCTCATCTCCTGCGTCACTGGCTCCCTACATGAAGCTTCCTGCTCCCGGGACCTGTCAGGCAAGAGGAAGGGCTCTTCCCTGACCAGCCTGGGGGGCTTCCTGGAGGATGCACACTTCCCAGAGGCCATTCTTAGAGAGAGGCAAACAGCCTTCCATGGGAATGTGGCTCCACCTTCAGGTCTCCCTGTCCCCTCCTCCAGGCATCAGGTACAACGCCACCATGGATGAGAGGCGGTATATGCCGCGGGCCCACCTGGATGAGGGTGGGGACCCGTTCACCAACAGGGCTGTTCTGCTCTCCTCGGGCCAGGAGCACTGTCAGCGCATCAACTTCCACGTCCTGGTGAGCGCCGTCGCCCCTTCTGCAGAGGACACAGAACTGGAGTGGGAGCCAGCCCTGGAGGGGCGAGAGCCTGGCGGGTGTCAGGCCCCTTCTGAGCCTGCAGTGGTCCACAGGAGGCCAGCTAGGGGTCGTGCTCTGGACCTTGGCCACCCACGCCCCAACTCATGCCCCAGAGAGGAGCCCGGGGGGTGTATGTCCACCTGCCTCTTCCAAACCCCTGCTTCCAGCTGTCAGACACCCATGGCTTCCTTAGCAGGGGACGAAACTCAGGAGGGAGGGGGGCTGAGAGAGAGAGAGAGAGAGAGAGAGAGAGAGAGAGAGAGAGAGAGAGAGCTGAGGCCACCAGCAGCCAAAGGGAGGATAAGCAGCACCGGCTGGAAACCAAGACCAGGAGGTGGGGGAGAGAGTGAGAGCTGGAAGAAGGAGCGGGGGGCCAACCTGGCAGAAAAGGGAACCAGAGGGTGGTCAGCAGGGTGGTGGCCTGGGGCCCCCTTTATGGATGGGGAAGAGGGTGAGAAGTCTGCCTCCTTCCAGAAACACCGAGCACCCAGGCACAGCTCCAGCCTCAGGGACGCCAGCAAGGGCCCGGGGACCCACCTGGCCTGGGTGCTCACAGCCTGTGGCCAGAAAGCCAAGGGGTGTGAGAAGTCCTCGTGCCTGTTGGACTGTCCCTGACCTATAGTCCTCGGGGTGTAGCCCCACCTGCCACAGCCGTGTCACGGGAGTCTGTTGGGATGTGTGATTTCAAGTCCCGTCCCAGAGGTGGCCCAGCACCACAGGCAAATCAAAGAATCGTCCCCCCTTCATTTTCCACGCACTGGCGACCAGTCTGAACCGCCCGCCTAGTTCATCTGTTGGTCTGTCCATCCTTCATTGACCCCTGTCATGGTGGTGGGCCTGCGCACAGGCTCCCACCTATTCCTTACTGGGAGGGGAGACCAGCACATAGTCAGGGGTTTTGGAGGTCATATGAGAAGAGGCAATAACAGGATTGGAGGAGGAGGAGGCTCTTTGTGGGCTCCCTGCAGGCCCAGGTATCCAGGTGACCAGTCAGCCCTGAAGGAGGAGCAGGAGGTTGGCAGGCGCTGAGCCAGGAGCCTCTCCACGGGACAGTCCTTTCCCTGGCAGACGGCACTAGGTCTCCCCGGCCCCCACCCCTGGGGACCTATCTGAGGGCCCTCCTGCAGCTTCACTGGTCAGTGGTCCTGCCCCAATGTCCACGCCCCTGCCTTCCCCTCCACCCCTCAGGACACCGCTGACTACGTGAAGCCAGTGACCTTCTCGGTGGAGTATTCCCTGGAGGACCCCGACCACGGCCCCGTGCTGGATGACGGCTGGCCCACCACACTCAGAGTCTCGGTAAGTCTCTCCCACCACGCCTTCCCGCCTCCGTCCCAGCAGATCCACAACATGCCCCGTTCCGTGGTCACCTGGAGCTCTGACAGCACAATCCCTAGAGAGTCAGGACCAGACCTTCTCCTGCTGGAGGCTCCTCGGTATCCCCGGTACAGGGACCACTGAGTAGGTGTTGGAGAAACAGAGTCCCAGGGCCAGAAAGGATCTGGGACCTCCATCATCCACCTCCCACGTTTACAGATGAGGACGTGGAGGTCAGAGTGGCTCAATCACTGAGCCTGGTCTTCTGCTGGTTGAATAACTGACTGATGAACACTCTCCCAAGCCTGCCCCTAAGTATTCCAAGAAGAAATGTTCAGCCTCAACATTGACTCCGGCCTCAACCTCAACCACATTTGCTAATCCCTAGCTCTGGGACTTCCCTAGTCCTGTGACGTCCAACACTCAGATGCATCCCACGTCTGCAACCTCATGTGGACCCCACTCAAAGACACTGTCAGACAGTGTCCGAACTGGGCTGGGGGAGCAGACAAGGTTTGTAAAATGCAATATCTAATGCCTGAGCCCTGAGGACTGAGAAAGCACCCTTAGAGCCCACCTAAGCCATGACCTTGAGCTCCGGTCACTGAGCCAGTCTCTGAACACTGCTGAGTCCAGCTGGCAACCGATTTCAGAATCACTCGAGTTCTTACTTGGAATTCTCCAACACCACGAAGGGACTGTAGGGGAACAGCCAGCTTCTTACCGTCCCCTCTTCTCTCACCACGTCCATCACCCTCCCAGTCCCTCCGAGTCCTCCCCAACAAGGTCCCATCCCTGAGCTGGCGGAGCTGCTTCCTCTCGGTGAGCCAGGAGTGATGAGTGAGGGCAGTCACTCCCCCTCCACACGTGCCAAAGTCCCTGAGGCAGACTGGCCTGCGGGCCGAGCCCTGCTTGGGCCGTGATGAGCTAGATGCCCGGTGGTGGCGAGGGTCCCAGGCCAGGAGGCAACATGAGCTCTGAGGAAGTCAATGGAGCAATCAGACGACAGCCTGGAGGACCTCCTGGTGGAGGTGGCTTTGGGCTGGACTTTAAAGAATAGACAAAATTCAGACCTGCAGTTCTGGGGAGGGTGGGCTTTAATTCCCTGGAGCACACTGTAATGGGAATGGGGAAAAGCAGAGGAAAGGAAAATGTAAAGAAAAGGTTAAAAAGAAAAAAAAAAAGCCAATAAAGAGAGTCCAGGCGTGTTATGTTACGGAGGCCTCTAAAGAGCTGCTAAGCTTCTCAAAAATCTTATTAATCTAGATTTCTAGCCCCCAGCAATCAAGAAACACGCTTCCCATCACTCACACGAAGTCTCACTTGGCATCTAGTAAGTGTGTGGTGCTGTGTCCACTCGGCCACCTCTGGCCTCCTGGGGAAATGGGCCGTTCCGCATCGTCGAGCGTGACAGCTGCTTATCATGTCAAATTGTTCCTTTAATGACTGGATAGGGCTGCTTCTGAAGGTCATCGTAGAGTTTCCAACTTCTCCGACAGCAGGCAGGGTGGGGGGCACAGGAGTGTGATCAGAGACGGGAGCCCACCAAGATGAACGAGGCGCTAGAATACTCGAAGCCCCCGAGGGCCAGCCGAGCCTGGGAACCCGTCTCAGGGTTACGTGACTTCCCTCTCCCCAGCTGTCGCTGTAGTGCGTCTGCTTCCAAGTGCAAGTTCACCGTGCAGTGGCGAAGCCCCATCGATAGTGTCCACCTGGAGAGCCACAGGGCCCTCCTTTGAGAAAGGTCCCTGGCCTTAAGACACGTGTGCCTCTGCGACCTCAGCTCCTCCCCGGGGTTTGGGCCGGGCTCTTGGTGGCGACAGGACTGCTCCAGGCTTGCATCTCCCACTGCCCGTTGAGCCTCTCGCTGGGGACAGGCCACAGCACTCCCAGCTCAGCACCCCCTGGCTGACTTCCTCTCCACCTCTACACACAGATGAAGGGCATGACCAGCTCCCCAGACATTTGGAAAAACTCGACAACAGCCAGGGCCCCTCCTGCCTCAACCTGAACCCCTGAAGCACTCAGTGACTCCTGTCAGGAGTTTGGCATGGCCCAAGTCCCTGTAATAACTATCCCCTGCTCATCTCTTCCTTTCCTCCATCCAAGTGTCTCTTATTATAGCAACACTAACTAACCACCTGTCATTTCCCAGACTCACTCCTGCCTCAGGACCTTTGCATAGACTCATCCTCTCTCTTGACTTCTTGCTCCCCTGGTCCCTTCAGTGAACTCAGTCATCATTTAGAACTCTGACCCATTGTCACTTCTGAAGCCTTCTCTGAACACCTACAGGCCAAAGTAACTAATTCTCCCTTTTGCTGTTTCTACTCCTCATATTTTGTTGTATTTGGTTGGTATTTTTTGCATATTTACACTATAGTTGTTCATGCACCTGTCTTCCCCAGGAGCTGAGGGCAGAAGCTTTCTTCCTCATCCTGTGTCCTCAGTACCAAATGCCTTTCCCCACACGAACCACAGGATAGGTAACTACTGACCAGGCCGGCAGTGTGGGGCCTGGGGAAAGGGCACAGCAGACCCAGCCATGTCCAGTGCACAGACCGCTGCTGTGCCATGACTTTGAGGGCTGGATGCTGGGGGTCCCTCTCCAGCCCCCACAACTGGCTTTTTCTGGCCCAGGTGCCCTTCTGGAATGGCTGCAATGAGGACGAACACTGTGTCCCTGACCTCGTGCTGGATGCTCGGAGTGACCTGCCCACAGCCATGTGAGTTGTCCCCCACACACACCCTGCCCCAGCCTCGCTGCTGACCCCGGGCTCAAGGGGCCCTGGACTGTTCCCTGCACACCTTTGTCACAGGCCGTGAGTGTCTTTCCAGACACTGAACTTGGGGCCTGGTTCTCACCAGGCTCTGCTTCCAACCCCTGTGTGAGCTCAGTCAAGTCCCCCCTCTGCGGGCCTCAGTCGCCTGTTAAAATGATGCTGCTGTCTACCCTGATCTCTTTAAACTTTGTAGTTTGAGCCCAAACTACAAAACAGATGGAGCATAGAATCAGGGGATTCACTTCTGGGTACTTGTTCTCCAGCCCCCAGACTGGGCAACCCCCAGGTCCACTGGCTAAATGCCTGGACTTTCCAATCCTTCTGATGGCAAGATGCTAAGGAGACTAGTAGAAACTGAGCAGTGTGTCCACAATCCCCTGGGGAAATGCAAACTAGCACACAAGGAAAAACATGAACAATATCATGGCTACAATTTACATGTGTTTTGCAATAATATATGTTCAACTTTTATCCAGTTATGAGATGATTCAGATAGAAAATGTATATGTCAGACATAATAAATAGAAATAGCACATCCAAACTTTACTGAAAGATGAAGAAGCAAATATTTTAACCATCTAGGCTGTAATCAAGATCATTTTTCCATCTATCTCTGAGTTTCCTGGCACCCAAGGCTAAAAGGGAAACATGACTAGTTAGAGATGCTACATGAGAGTGAGGTCAAACGAGGCTCTGAGCTCAGAGGAGCATGCAGCGCATCAGGGGGGATCCAGGGGTCTTTGGAGCAGGAGGTGGTCTTGAAGAGTGAGCTCTTTCCAGCCCTGCCATCCACTTTCCTTCCTCTCCCAGTGACTCTTCCCATAGGCAGAAGCCAAGCAAGTGCCCCAGGCCCGTCCCCTGCACCAACCCTGAGCTCAGCTCCGTCCTTGGGTTCCCTGCTCCACCTGTCCGACGCCTGGTGTCTTTCCCACAGGGAGTACTGCCAGAAGGTGCTGAGGAAGCCTGTGCAGGACTGCTCCAAATACACCCTGTCCTTCGACACCACGGTTTTCATCATTGAGAGCACACGCCGCCGGGTGGCAGTGGAGGCCGCGCTGGAAAACCGAGGCGAGAACGCCTACAGCACGGTGCTCAACATCTCCCAGTCCGCCAACCTGCAGTTTGCCAGCTTGATCCAGAAGGTAGGACCTCAGCCACCGCCAGCCTGGCCGAGGCAAAGACGGGAAGCAGGAAGGGAGGTCGGCGGGTCCTGGCTGCACAGGAAACTCACCTGTGGAGCCTAAAAGGCCCGTCTGGTCTTCTCTGGAGTCTCATTGATTTGGTCCTGGGTGAAGCCTGGCCTCAGGGCGATTCTCCGGCTAATTTCAGTGCCCAGTCGGGTCTGGGGGCCTCTGGCATCAGGGCGTGCAAGCCCTGGGGTACACGGGAGGAACACCTTCAGCCGCGTCCCTGGCTCTGATCTGGAGGATGCCCACCCCCCATACAGCCCACCTACAGTTCTCCTCCAGGCTTCCCAAGGGTCCATCTCACCACCTAACAAACCAGAGCCTTTCACTCAGATGCAGTCTGTGACCTTGCTGGTTTGAGAGCACCGGGCAGGACAGACACCAGGCCTCTGTCCTCACCTCCATCTCAGAACCACTGCTCAGAGCCACCCACTCCCCCAGCGTCCACCTGCTGGTCAGGGGCCTGGTCTGGGGTCAACAGTACTCCCCACCCACTGCCCAGAGGGAGGACAGGGAGCCGTCTGATGGTCTCTCAGTGCCCTCCCTGCCCAGGATTTAGTGTCTGTCTGGAATTAGGATCCACAGGGGAATCAAGCCCCATCCCTGCACCCCCTGGCCCACCCTCCACAAGGCCAGTAACGGCCTGTCCCGACCCTGGGGAGGGAGGCATGAGTTTTGTTTCTGTGGCCCAGAAGGGCTTCCGGAAGTACACGGAGGCAAAGAGAAGAGGAAGCCATGTTCTGTGAAGGGCTTGCCCACCGTGACGGTGGGTGTGGAAGTTCAGCTCTCCTGTCCAGTCTCCCCGCATCCAGCCAAGGAGCTCTGGTGGAGGAAGCAGCCCTCTCAGCAGGATACAAATGAATGTGTTAGTCTGACCTCACGCCCAGGAACACACACCAGCCTATGTATACATTCACGTGCATATAACCAGGCACACGCACTGACGTGCAGACCAACACAGTCTGCACAGACATGTGCTGACAGCACGCATGTGCCCTGGCCATACCCACCATGAGAGCAGCGGCCAGGGAACGAGTGACTACAGCATTCTGGAACCAGACTCTGCTTTCCCATGCATTTATCACTTAATCCTGGGACAACGGCATGGTGGGTGCTGTCGTCCTCATTAGCAGATGAGCAGGAGCAAGTGAGTGCGTGGCCAAGCCCAAGCACCTATGAGCCCCTCCCTCTGCTCCGCTCACAGGGGACACAGTGCTGGCCCAGTGGGGCCCAGCTCACACCGGCCAGACGGTCTGGGGGTGCTTCCCCCTTGGCCTCGACCACCCTTTGCTCACTGGCCAACAGCCAAGAAGTGACCCACTATTCAGAGTCCCAGAGGAGACAGTGCTGGGGGGACTTTGTCACAGGTGGAACCGCTGCCTCTCCCCAGTGCCTGCCCATCTGCTGGCCCCAGGGTTGCTCCTTAGCCTGTGGACCAAGTCCTGAGGCGGCACAAAGCCTCACGCCCCACCCACCCCCAGGTGTCAATCCGCAGCCCGCTCACTGTTTTTCTGAGTTGTAAAGATGTAAGGCCACAAAACCTCATTTCATGACTCTAAGAGACCCTTTCTGGTCCTGATGGAAAGCTCACAGTCACTCCATGGGTCACGGAGCTAGAAGGCAGCAGGATCAGCAAAGCGCACAGAGCAGCCTCCCCTAAAGGTGGCCAAAGCAGAGTCTTCAAGTTGGCTGCAAACCCCACCCACACAGTGGTCCAGCAGGCTGGCCTAGGTGCTTCCTGTCTCTGGGCCGCAGTGTCCTGCCTGCAGTAGGACATCCAGCTGATATAGAGGGAGGGCAAAAGTGCCCCGAGCACCTGCCCATCTCTGCACCTGGCCACCAAGCACAGCTGGCTCTTGCATCATGCCCTGGGCCATGAACCAAGCTGCACCCTGGCCTTGGAGACCTGGATGCAGTGGTCAGAGGCCTGTGCCCCAGGCTTCAGGTGGGCGGTGGTCTCTCGGGTGGTCAGGAGGCAGCGCAGGTGGCTGCACACCTTGGGCCCTGCCTAACTGCTGCCTTGGTGCACCCCCCCCCCCAGGACGAGTCCGAGAGCAGCATCGAGTGCGTGAATGAGGAGAGGAGACTGCACAAGAAAGTCTGCAACATCAGCTACCCCTTCTTCAAGGCCAAGGCCAAGGTTGAGGCTGGGGCAGGCTGGAGGAGTCTGGGGGAGGCACAGAGAGCCAGGGAGGGGACCAGAGTGGGACTGGCAGGTGGGAGGTCTGCAGGGGCTCCCAAGTATTTTAGTGGATTAAGGTCAGATGTGGCAAGGCCACAGTCAGGACCCCACCCCCAGGGAAGGGCAAGGAGAGTTCCAGGACCCGGTCAGCAGTGTGGTCTTGGGCTGCTGGACCAGGAGCAGGGGCCCTGCCAGCCTCTGACACCATTCTGTGTGGTCATGGCTGCTCCCCTCCCCCACCTCCAAGGCCCTCCTCCCCCTGAAAATCATGCTGAGGGTCTGAGGCAGGACAGGCCGCCTTTTAATTGGCTTTCATTAAAAACAAAGAGGAAGAGGAGGGAGAACCCTGCCCCAGCCAGCGGAAAACCCAGTTCAGGAGGATCCCAGGCCCCAGGCGCAGCAGTCCTTCTTCCCCAGCCCACTCCCAGTCAGCCTGGCCCACGGCTGGGCAAGACACAGGCAGGGGCTGTGGGGTGGGCCAGGCCTGGTCCCGCTATGCCGAGGCTCAGGCCCTGCTCCCGTGCAGGTGGCTTTCCGTCTGGATTTCGAATTCAGCAAGTCCATCTTCCTGCACCACCTGGAGATCCAGCTCAGCTCAGGCAGGTCAGGGCCCAGCCTGCTCCCTCTCCTCCCAGCTTGCCCCTCCCAGGCCGGCTCCCTATCTGGCCCCTAGAACTCCCCTCTCCACACTGAATCCCACCAAGCCCTGCCCCAACCTGGGGAAGCCATGGGTGGGGCGAGGGTGGGCCAGCTGCCGCCCCTGTACACAGCCTCTCTTCATTCTTGGGAGGTTTGGATGTGGGTGGGAATGCTGGTCCCTGGCCTGCAGTTCTGCCCAAGAGCAGTGGCCCACACCTGGAATCCCAGCACTCAGGAAGCAAGACAAGAGGATTGCAAATTCAAGGCCAACCTCCACAATTTAGCAAGACCCCCTAGGGTCTCAAAATCAAATAAAAAGGCTGGGGATGTAGATCAGTTGTAGAGTGCCCCTGAGTTCAAACCCCAGTACAAAAACTAAAAACTAAAACAAAACAAACAAACAAACAAAAAAAAAAACTATAGTTCTAAAGCACTGTACATTATGTCATTCCTCACAGAAGTCCCTTAATCTCAACAAAGCAGAAGCTATTCCCCACCACACCCTCCAAATTATAATTAAGAAAAGAGAGGCTCAGAGAGGTTGAGTGGATTTCCCAACAACACATAGCATGTAGCTGCCTCTTTCCCTTTGAAATTTGTTTCATTTTTAAGAGAACTCTTCTTACTCTGTATGGGTCTGTCTGCCGCCCAGGCCTCCCTGAGGTGGCCTGCTATAGGTTGACACCATGAATCACCCGGTGACAGTAGTAAACTGTGTCAGGAGGGAGGCAGGAATTCTGTGCACTCTGGAGCCTCAGAAATAGCCAAGATCCTTAGCTGAGAAATCAGTACTCCAGGCTACCCAAGCCCCAGTGCTCCCGCAGGCGTGTACACACTCGCACACACACAGACCAGGGCATGGGGACTGGGCGGCCCAACCAGCCCACCAGCATGTTCTCGACTCCTGCTGGCTTTGCCTGCCCCGTGTGGCAGTTTGCAAGACCTTGGGACTCCCAGGCCTCCTTGGCCTCTTCCCTCTCTCCTCCTGAGGGAGTGGAGGGAGGCAGGGCAGAGTGTCTGTGTGTCAGGGGCTTAACTAGACCCCCAGCCCGGGGCCGGACTTGCACAGAAGAAAAACAGTGCTCAGGACAAGCAGGGCCAGATGTTGATGCCCTGCATCTGCCCTGGTAGCAGATGATGCTAGGCTGTTGGGGACATGGTGGCCCAGCTCCCTCCACGTGACTCTGAGCAGCACCTGCACCCTGCACCAGGCATTGGGGATCAGGGACCAACTCCACGTGAACCCCACTATCCTTCCTGCCCACAGCCCTGAGCAGTAGTGGGCAGTTCCACTAAGAGGAGGCCTGCAGGCAGGGGCCAGCCCCACACAGCCCCCACCCCAACTCCGGCCCAGGGTCCTCCCCAACCCCATACCTGTGCATCCCTTGGGAGGCGTCGGGGAAGGCTGGCCTCCACATGCTGGTTTCCCTGGCCTTTCTCCCCTGGGAAGGAGCCGGCTCCCTCCTGAGCCTGGCCTGGGTAAGCCATTCATGTCCCCCTGGGTCTGCCTCAGGTCCCTCCTGCTGTGGGGAGGCAGGGACCCGGCAGAGCAGGGTGGAGGGCGGGCTCCTCCTGACCTGAGTGTCCCCATAGTGACAGTGATGAGCAGGACAGCACCAAGGAAGACAACGCGGCCCTGATGCGCCTCCACCTCAAGTATGAGGCCGACGTCCTCTTCACCAGGTGGGCCATGTCCCCACCCCAGAGGGCACTTCTGGGCCCCAGTACCAAGGGACACGGGCAACAAAGAGCCAAGTGTGTCCCTGGTGGGTCGGGAAGTACAGCCCCTCATCAATGGTGGGAGGGGTGTCAGGCCTGGCCCCCTCCCCAGAGCTCCCAGCAGGCGCAGGGTGGTGGGCAGAGAGGCTCCCCAGCACAGGCCTGTCGGGTGGGTGCCCTGTCTGTAGGGAAGCTAAAAACAGAATTTTAAAGCCCTACTAAAAGTCTGCTTTTATCATTACCAAAGTAATTTTAAGCAATGCCACTGAGGAAAGACCCCACACACACAGGCCACACTGTCCCCACCCACCTTGCAACCCACTAGCCCATCTGGCAGACAGAGAAGACAGGACACAGCACCCTCAGGGCAGAAGGGGGACTTCCAGCTCCAGAGAGGGCACACAGTGGGCAGGGTGGTGCTCACCAGAGGCCACGGCCCCAGGTGGAGAAGCGGGGCAGGGATGGCAGGTACCAGCTCTCTGAGTGGTGCCCACTGAGGCCACAGCTAGCTGATCGCAGCACTTACTCTTGCTGAACCTCAGGACCCTTCTCGAGGCAGCATTCCAGGGGACAGAAGCGGAAATGTGGACGGGTGCGGTGGTGCACACCTGTAATCCAGCAGCTCAGGAGGCTGAGGCAGGAGGATCGCAAGTTCAAAGCCAGCCTCAGCAACTTAGCGAGGCCCTAAGCAACTCAGTGAGAACCTGTCTCTAAAGAAATTACAAAAAAGGGCTGGGGATGCGACTCAGTGGTTAAGCACCCCTGGGTTCAATCTCTAGTATCAATAAAAAAAAGAGGAAATGCAGCTTTTGTGGTCTGGGGGAGGCAGCACAGGCCCACACCCTCTCCATTCCTTTGTCCATCAAGCCGACACAGGCTGCTCTTGGTGGCCCTTCCTGTCTCTGCAGGAGCAGCAGCCTGAGCCACTACGAGGTCAAAGCCAACAGCTCACTGGACATCTATGATGGTACCGGACCTCCTTTCCACTGTGTTTTCAAGGTAAGGCTGGGGGACGCCCCGTGGAGAGTGAAGGGCAGGAGCTCAGGACCCCCAACCCCCCATGCATGGGGGAGGGGAGGAATCTGGAATCATCACTCATGGCTGGAGCCCAGCCTGAGCCCTGTCACCTACTCATGGCACGACTTTTGGCAAGTTACTTCCCCTCTCTGGGCTTCTCAGTCTTCATCTAAAAAACATTCAGGCTGGTGGGGGCGGGGCGGGGGGCATAAGTGAGATGAACTGTGTCTGCCCGAGATTTTTTAAATTTTTTTTTAAAAAAGCAGTGGTTTAAGCACATCAGGACTGATGCCCTCCCATAAAAAGAAGTCCAGAGTCATGACTTCACAAAGTCATCCAGGATTGGGTTTTTGTCTCGCCACCCTCAGCATGGGATCCCAGCCTTAAATTCACCTTGTGGTACAAAATGGCTGCAATTGCAGTCATACGGTTCTCATTCCAGGCAGCAGGAAGAAAGAAAGGGAAAGAGCATGCCCCCTCCCTATTAAAAAACTTCCCTGGCGGTTCCCCACACTCCAGTGTGTCTCCTTGTGCAGAATATTACGATCTAGCTGAGAGGGAGCTGGGCAGAAGCAGCTTAGCGGCCTCTGCTACAGTGTCTCCAATCTTCCTTGTCCTGAAATGAGTCTGTCAACTCCTCCTTCAACGGTGCAGGAGCTGGGGGCTGCAGACACCCTGAACTCTGCCTGGCTTGCCCAGGAGAGGATCAGTGACTTGCCCAGGGCCACACAGCTCCTCCTTGGGGTTGTACACTCCGTCTCTCTGATTCCGAAGCCCTGCCTGTAACCACCGCTGCTCGGGCCCTGGATGTGTTGGGGCCAGGATGCCAACTATCACATGCTCATGTTTATATCCTGCCTTGATCAGCAGTTATCTCTCGTAATACAGTAATAGCTGTCACCGTCTCCATTCCTGCCTTAACAAAATCCCCTGAGCCACGAAGGGTTGAGACTGGAAGGGGTCCCTCTCTCAGCCCCGGGGGCCTGGCCCCGTCAGCCCTCCTGCACTGTGGTCCTCACAGCCCTGCCACCCTCTGGCCGAGCTCTGCAGCTTCCACAGTGAAAACGCCCGGGCAGTGGTCCTGCCCCAGATGGGCTGGGGGCAGCCCGGGCTGCTGGCCCTGTGGGCCTCTCCTCCCCTCCCTCAACTGCTGCTGCTTCTGCCACAGATTCAGAACCTGGGCTTTTTCCCCATCCATGGGGTGATGATGAAGATCACTGTTCCCATCGCCACCAGGGGTGGCAACCGCCTGCTGATGCTGAGGGACTTTCTCACTGACCAGGTACCACACGCTCTGGGAGCTGGCTCAGGGGGAGGGGGTCAGAAGGAGGTGGACATAGTCCCTAGGCATGGCCCCATGTCCCCAGACCTCAGCTCCTTCTCCCAGGACCAGGGCAGCTGGGCCTTCCCTGGGCAGAAGAGAAATGAAGCATCCTGGGAGACTGGGTCTGGCAGAGTGGCCGCAAGGCTCGGGGGGTGCGTGTGTGCATGTGTACCCGTGTCCTCCGCGCAGGTGAACACGTCCTGCAATGTCTGGGGGAACAGCACCGAGTATCGGCCAGTCCCGATGGAGGAAGACTTGAGTCATACCCCACAACTGGTGAGTGGCCCCAAACCAAGAGCCAGGGGGCTGGGGAGCTGGGCTAGAGGAGTGACACCCTGCTCCAGGGGCGTTTTGTTCCTGAGCACCTGACTCACATGTTCAATTGTCAGCACCAAAAACAAAAAAAAAAAAAAAAATTTGATAGAGACCAGAGGGGTTAGGAGAACAAGGAACAAGTACGGAGCATGTCGTCTGGCAGTTGGAGAAACTGTCTGCACCAGCCACAGCCTGTGGAGCCTTTTAGGGCTGCTTCTCACACTCTTCCATGCATGCCTGATAGAAAGAGACTCTGCATGATGCACGCCAAATCCACGGCAGTAATCGTTCTTGGCAGATGGGGAGGGCTGAACTTGAGGGTAGTCATCAACGGAGAAACCTGTCTCATGTGTAAAGTATTCAGCATACAAATGTAAATAAAATGCAATACATTTAAAAAGAGTTCATTGAAGGCCCGGCTATAGCTCAGTTGGTAGAATGCTTGCCTCACATGCACAAGGCCCTGGGTTCAATCCCCAGCATCACACACACACACACACACACACACACACACACACACACACACACGATCCAGGAAGTTCCCCAGGAGTTTTTATCATGAACAGAACTTGGATTTCCTAAAATACTATTTTTGTACCTGTTGCATTGATCAGATTGTTTTTCTTTGAATCTGTTTATGTGGCAAAGGTATTTACAGATTCCTTAATGTTCAAAATTCTGTTCCTGGAACACACCCAGTCTGGTCACCGTGCATGACTTCAGAGGAGCATCAGATATGCCAACCCCAGTGTGTCTTCCGGGGAGCCTGGACCCCAGCCTATGTGCCCCACACCCACCCCTCTGCCATGCTCTCACCCAGAAGCGAAGCCCCTGTTGGTGGAACCGCATGGTGGCCCAAGCCCCTGGTGGCATGCCAGGTCACAGCCAGCCAGCTGCCTCCCCTGCTCCCTGTGGCCTTGCTGCTCCCACCAGACCCATCTTCTCTTTCAGAATCACAGCAACTCCGACGTGGTCTCCATCAACTGCAACGTGAGGCTGGCCCCCAATCAGGAAATCAACTTCCATCTGCTGGGGAACCTCTGGTTGAGGTCCCTCAAAGCAGTGAGTGGGCCTCTGGGCGAGGCTGCAGGGAAGGGAGGGAAGGGGCTGCGGTTGGCAGGTCTCCCACCCAGGGCTGCCCAGGAGGGGCAGGACAGAAGCTTCTGAACCAGCCCTGACTAGGCCTCTGCCTATGACTACAGCTCAAGTACAGGTCGGTGAAGATCATAATCAACGCAGCCTTGCAAAGGCAGTTCCACAGTCCCTTCATCTTCCGTGAGGAGGACCCCAGCCGCCAGGTGAGCCCCTGGGAACCCAGAAGACCTGGACTTGGGCCCCCCAGGCTTGGAAAGGGCTGCCGTGCCCTAGGTTCTCCTAAGAGAAAGATGGGCAGGCTAAGCAGAGAAAAAAAGGCAATAGGAATAATCCTTCAGGCAGGATGGGGAGGGACAGAAGTGGGCAGGTGCCCAGTGCCTCTCCTCTCCAGCTGCCGGCCGGCACCTCAGTTCTAATGATCTGCGAGCAGCCTGGGTGTCTGGGTGTCAGGAGCCTTGTGTGAACTGCAGTTGTAAAGACCAAGAGATGCAAGACGTCTCAGTACTTGGGCTCTTAAAAAAAAAAAAAGATAAAATCAGATTGTCACAAATCACACTGGCTGCAGTCAGGGTCCAGGAAAGGGGCAAGGTCACTGAGATAGATCCTCTCTGGGACTGGGAAAGTTGGGACTGCCCAGTTCTGCAGAAACAGATGGGGCAGCCAGGCGTGGGACTCTGCTGCCCTCCACTGGCCACATCCCAGAATCACCAGCCTGGGCTCTGGGCAAGAGTCCCTAGACACAGGAGAAGTAAACTCCACCCTGCCCCAGGAGCCAGGGACCTGCAGGACAGGCAAGGTCTGGAGGCCAGTCCTTAACAGAGGAGGCCAACAGACATCAGCCCCAATCAGAGTGGGGCACAGCAGGCCGAGGGGCAGCAGGGCCAAGCCCAGAAGCCATGAGGAGTGGGGACCCACCCAAAGGCACAGTGGGGAGCTGTGGAAGGCCAGGCCCGCAGGGCAGGGACACAGAAGCACCTCAGCTCTGGCCTCAGGCCTGCAGTCACTGCCAGGCTTTCCTCCCCAGGGAGCCAGCACCCACCCAGCCTCCCCCTGTTCTTCATCCATCTGGCCTGTGTTGGGTGCCCCTTCTACAGCTCCCGCCAGGCAGAGGATAGAGGTGAATTAGGCAGACAAGAGCACAGTGACCACCAAGTGTGGGACAATGTGGGGAAGCTCGGGCATTGAAGGAAGTGTCAGGGCCAGGAATGTCCTGGGGATGGTCCCTTTGAACCGATTCCTGAAAGATGTTAGAATTTTCCAGGCATCCGAGAGAGGAGGTATGGCAAGCCCCCTTCCCACACAGACACACCACCCCTCTCACATCATGGTTCTGTTAGGGGACCTCTTCCATCCCCCAGCCTTCCAAAAACAATCCCTCTTAGACTCTGTAGACACCTCACTTCTCTTGTAGAAATCCAGCAACCTCCAAATTGAGCACCAATACCACTAGACCCAAGGCAGGTGGGGAGGTAGAACAAGGTCCCAGCCTGCAGGGACAGAAAAAGATCTTACAAGGGACCGGACCGACCATATACAGAGCCCGAGTATGGGCCCAGCACCATGGCAGACATCACAGCATCTGACTCACTCCTCACCACCCCATGAGGCCCGCCCCACACCCTACTTTTCAGACACAGAAACTGAAGCTGCAAGTTCAGGAAGGGGAGCAGGGCTGCCTCAGGCTGACTAGGGAGTCAGTGGCCGGGGAGGGCTCTCCCGGGCTGTTGCAGGTGAACCCCCCACGGGTTTCCTGAGCTCCTACCATGTTCCAGCTCCTGTCCCAGGCATTGAGTGGGGACGCCTTGCAGGCAGAGGGCACAGCAGTGGTGTGGCCCCACAGGGGCACATGGGCAGTCAGAAGCCAAGTGGTGGGGCCAGGGAGTGGGAGCCTAAGGGCCAGCACAAGGCCTTCCTCCCTCCGTCTGAGTGACAGGGGACTCTGAGCAGAAGCTAAGTCTCCTTTCTGATTGAAAGCATCCCCCTGGCCGTTGTGCTGAGCATGGGCAGAGCAGGGGGGGCAGTTAGGTCACCATCGCAGACTCCAGGGAGAGACCGGCTCAGACCCAGGGGCAGCCCAGGAGGTGGGGAAGGGCAGCCACGTTCTGGGTGTTTCTAAGGAAATCCTGCTGAGGGAGTCATATGGGTGTGAAAGTGAGCTCCACGAGGAGGAGAGGTCTGTGGCCTGAGGGTAGCAAGAGACAGACAATGCTGCCATTGGCTTTGGTGAAACAGATGCCAAAGGAACAGGTCTGGGGTGAACAGCAGGGTCAGGAGCTGGGTCGGGGGCCTATGGAAGCTGCCAGGTGTGCCAAGGAGACTGATGGACACGTCAGGGACTCAGTGGAGGGGCCAGACAGAAGATGGAAACGTGAACGTGTCACCAGTTACAGTGAAAGCCAGTGAGTCCCAGGGTTGCTCTGTGATTTCCACGGCCCTGGCCAACTTTTGCCTTGGGGGCCCTTCCTCCACTAAAACATTAATAAACAAATAAATTCTTACTTTTCAACTTGTTGGTATGAAAAGAATGAATATAATTCAGGTTAAATTGTCTTTAATTCTAATTGTTTTTAATTCTAATTTTTAAGGCAAGTAAAAATTTCCCGGGCCCCTAAAAGTGTTGTGGGCCCCAACCCTGCCTATGATGCCCCAGAAGGCTGCCCTGGGTCCCCTGGGGAGTGACCACAGGAAAGGAGGAGATATGGCATGGGGCAACCCTGGGATGTTTGGCAGACAGTGAGGAAGCGGCAGAGAGGATGGAAAAGGAGCAGCCCAAGTGGCAGAATCCAGGGAGAGTGGGTGGCCAAAGCAGGAGAAGCAAAAAGCGACCCCCGGAGGCAGCCTGCCATGGGCCACCTAACGCTGGTGCCCACTGGGTAGGGGCTGGTGGCTGCCAGCCATGCCTGCCATCCCTCCAGCGCCTCCCTGAGGAAGGGATACAGTCCCCTCCAGGTGTCTGCCGACGCCTGCCCTGCCCAGGGCTGCCACTCAGTCCCAGAGTGGTGACACTGTGGACCTGGCTCCCCCTCCCTCGCAGGTCACGTTTGAGATCTCCAAGCAAGAGGACTCCCAGGTCCCCATCTGGATCATCGTGGGCAGCACGCTGGGGGGCCTCCTGCTGTTGGCCCTGCTCGTCCTGGCACTCTGGAAGGTGAGACCTGCAGGGCAGGGACACAGGAGCATCCTGGCCCAGGGGCCCAAGCCTGGGGCTCTCAGCCCTGTGGTCACTGCCATGGGCTCCTCTCCATGAGAGCTGACAGCCACGGGCCTCCTCCTACAGCTTGCCTGTGGCCATAGCGCCCAGATCCTCCCCACAGCAGCCACACTGCTTAAGGCCAGCAGAGGGCATCCAGACTATGGCTGTAACCCTTCTCCACTTCTGAACTTCTGGTTAAGAACCCCAGTCTCAACCTCCTCTTGTTACTACTGATAAAGTGAGGAGGCCCAGAGGGGGATATTAACCAGGGCAGAGTCACCCAGGAAGATGGTGAGAGCCAGCATGACTTCTTGCATCCTGCTCATCCACGTTGCTCTAGTCCACAGAGCCATTCTGGTGGTGAGGGTGCTGAGTGAGCTGGGATATTCAGGGAAGCCCTGAGAGGAGACCCCACAAGGGTTGGGAGAGGGGCAGCAGGAGAGACAGGCCTTGTCCACCCTGAGACTTCTCCCTTTGCCTCACCACAGCTTGGCTTCTTTAAAAGTGCCAAGCGCAAGAGGGAGCCTGGCCTGGACCCCAGCCCCAAAGTAATGGAGTGAGGCTCCAGAGGAGGCTTCAAATTGCCGGGGGCCAGATTCCAGTGCAGGGCTGTGCAAGCCCAGGCCCGTGACCCACCGAGCGGAGCGGAGAGGACGCCAGCTGGCTTTGTACTTGACCTCATCTCCCAAGCGAAGGCGCCCACTCCTGGGATGGAACTCAAGTGGTGCTAAGAGGAATCGCCCCGTGGGAGGCGGAGACACCTCCAGTTCAGATCCCTGGGATTTGAAGGGAGCCTCCGAGGCCCATCCGAGGCCTCCCCCGGGCTCCATGGAGGATTTGCCGCCCCAGCCATCATGGTGCTAGGAACTTGCAATCATGCCCACTGAGAGACCCACGGAGGAAGACTGTAAATACAGCCACTCTGTCCCCGACCCAGGCCTCTACTTCCCAAAGGACCCCACAGCACAGCAGACCTGAACGCCAGGAGGCCCTGCCACCCCTCACCCAAGCCCTGGCTCCGAAGTCACACCACCCTCTGCCCCACAGACAGGCCCCCAAACTCTCCATGAATGAACCTGAACCCCAAAGCATGAAGATGACAGTGGCAGGCCAGGGATAAAGAAAGATGCTTGGGTGAGGAAACTGAACCAGACGAGCAGGAGGGACTCAGTATGCTGGGCGACATCAGCCACCTGTGTGCATCACTGTGCCACCCAGCTGCCCTCCTGGCTGCCTCTGCCCAGCTGCTTTTGTTCCTAGGTACCTCACAGGAAGTGTGCGGATGGCGCAATCCCTTGGGCTCCTCGTTCCCACTTGTCTTCCAGCTGCAGCTGCAGCCCAGTAGAGGGGGAAGGGTAGGGCACCCCTCCCTGCATCACCCCTACACACACACACACACACACACACACACACACACACACACGCTCGCTCACAACTTCCCCACCCCTCCCGTCTCCCACCACTGCCCGGGAGAAGGGTTTGGCGGGGCTGTGGAGGGGTCCTCTCTGGAATGCACTGAATAAAGCTCGTGCAAGGACCCTCAGGGCCTGTGCAGCTTTGGTGGCAAACATCTTGCCCACCGACCCACTGAACCAATGTCAGACCAACGATGGCACCCCAAGGACAAGGGGCATGCCGGGTGCCCAGCAGAGTAATTTATGCCTTAACCTTTTTCTAAGGTAGAAATAAAACAGGGATACATCAAAGGCACCTGCTCCCTTGTGCATAGTGCGACCTTGACTGTCAATATTTTTAAGAAATTAAAAGTGTTTAGAAACACCTAAGGCACTGACATTGCGCTCTGCGGCAGTGTGTCCAGGTGAGCCACAGCTGCTTTAACAAGGAGGGAGATGGCTCCCTGCTGCCTTCACATGGTGCTAAGTATGGGGATGGTCTTGCCCGCTGCAGGCTCCCTGCAGCATGCCTTCCATGGGGCCACCTGGCCCCTCTCTGCATGACATGACAGCTCCACAGTGGGGCACTGCCAGGGATCCTTCCTCCCTCCCAAGATCACCTGTTCCATCTTTGGCCAGGGTGGATGATTAGAACCCACAAGTTTCACTGTAGTGCCAACCCCTTAGTCCCAGCTCTCCTCCTGGGGATCCCAGGACTCCCAGCCCTCTCCAGCCTGGGGTTCCAGCAGTGACCCTCCCACAGCCCAACCCTGTTTTCTCACACACAGGCTGCTCTTAAACCAAGGTGTCTCCATTCTATTCTTGCATCATTCACTCCTTGGAATCCCAACAAACAGAACCTTAGAAATTACTTCCTCATTACTGAGGACACTCAGAACCAGAGAAGAGACACCCTAGGTTCCAGAGCAGAAGCAAGATGGAATCTAGGAGGGCTATCTGCCTGGCCACTCACCCTAGCCCAGCCACTCGCTCTAGTCCAGCCTCAGAGGGCCAGATGAGCAACAAGTGGTGAAAATAAAACCTGAATAGCAAACCCCATTTTTCCTTCCAGAATAAAAGAAACATTAAATCATACTCCCTGTCACTCATCACTCTTATGGGGTAACCTGACAAAAAGGAACTGATGAACCCACACTCAAAATAGCCCCATTTGATTTAGCAGCGGGTCTTCTTTCAGACATCACGTGCGACCACACTGCAGGCCAAATAAAACGTACTCTGCAAGTCAGCTGCAGCCCAAAGGCCATCTCCCTCCATACTTCCCAGGCCTCATGACAGCCAGATGGCCAAAGGCTGCAGGGCCTGGGAGGCTTGCACCTTGAAGGCCTGTAGCCCTGCACTGTGGCTCCTTTTTCTCCTTTCTCTTATGAGTTCTCCCTCTCTACACCTATTCACTCTGACGTAGAAAAGTCCAAGGCTGTCCCTGGGATTGCCTGGCAGGGCAGGCAAAGATGAGTAAGGGGCAAGGCCTTGTGCTCTTCCATGGCTGCACATTGCAATTCCCGGGGGGGGGGGGGGCTCTCCAGCCCCTCAGGTTCAGATTTAACTGGCTGGGAGGGGGCCGAAGCGTCTCGCCTATTTGTTTCAAACTTCAAGTAACTTTGTACAGAGAGTTGGGCCCAACAGGCAAGTGAACATACAGGCTAGCAAATGAAGTGAGAGGTGGAAGCCAGGCGAGGTGGCGCACATCTGTAATTCCAGCAGTTTATGAGGCTGGGACAGGAGTTCAAAACCAGCCTCAGCAACGATGAGGTGCTAAGCAACTCTGTGAGAACCTGTCTCTAAATAAAACAAAGAATAGGGCTGGGGATATGACTCAGTAATTGAGTGCCCCTGAGTTCAATCTCTGATACACCCTCCACCACCACTCCCCAAAAAACTGAGATTGATATGCACAAGTGACTTTCTATGTGCAACAAATACTGGGAACCACACTGTCATTGTCAAGGTCCTTCAGGTTAACCTGGCTCTAGTCTGGAATCAGAAAGACCCTCCAGTTACATCAAGTCTTCAGGGTGGGATTTGTTGCAGATTTTACCATTTCCCAATGTCCTTGTAGCCCCAGTGGCTCTGGCAGGATTTGGATACATTTGCTATTGACAAAAGGAGTTGAACAGAAGTCCCTGAAGACAATTTTGGCATTTAGAGGCGAGAAGCCCCAAGTACAACCTCAGAGTACCACTAAAATTCATATTTCAGTTCACAGATGAGTGTTTTCTACCATGTTCTATGTGCTAGTTAATTATTTAGAAGGAGCTGCGGGTTAACCCTTGTGTTACCATGAAATATAGCCAAAAGTAGTTCAGCCATGGAAGGGCATTATGGGCCCAACCTGGACACCACTTTGAACAAGCTGCTTTGCGCTCCTATGGCTATAGGACAAGCTAGTTGTAGCAAACTGAAGTACAAAGGAGGAAAAAAAAAAAAGTGTACTTGGGACAAGTTCTGATTCCTGGAGTAAACCAAATTACCGAGGGGTGGTTTTGGAATTTGGCCCATAGATCATAAGGATTTCCAAGTTCTAGGCTGGTTGTCTGGTAGAAACAGACCTCCAAGTTGGGAAATGAGGTGGGAAAGATGTCCCTGATGATGTCAAGGTAAGACTCTGACCTGGAGCACCTGTAGGACCCTGCCCAGAGACAGCCGCATGGACAGGGCCAGTTCTCTGAGAAGACACAGAAATTGAAGGGCAGGCCTTGGTAGATCCAAGAGGCCTCTCCACAGGCTCCAAGGGAAGTGCGTGTCTATTAGGGAATCCCTCAGTTCTGGCCCACTGAGCTGGCGAGGAGAAATTCAGCCAAGTGTTTCTTCTCTGTGGCATTAGGTGGGATGGGCATGCAGGCTGAGGGCTGTCTCAGAAAGCAGATTAGTCAGAGCTGAGCTTCTCCAAGGGTGGCCCCAGGGCCACCTCAATCAGGACCACAGACTAGCATTTCCCCCTAGACCTCACAGTTCCATTTCTGAGGCAAATCTAAGCATGTTAAACTTAAGAGCCATAAAATTGTTATTCCTTGTTCTTCAATGTCGTTTCTTACATAGCCTATCTCAGCTGATGTTCAGCTGTGCCTGGACCTATCTTGGTGGCATCATAACAGCAAAAATCCAACCAGTGAAAACAGTAGACTCGTGTGTTTTACTGCTGTTAAGGAAGGTAGCATTTCCTCACAAGTCTGGTACAAGGTAGAAGGGGCAAAATGCTAATAGCATAAAGGTGCAAGGTATCTCACCCTGGGACATGAGAGCTGCTGGGAGATAGTGTGGATCTCTCCTTCCCTAGACCTTTATGGGATAAATGGCTTCCTCCTTTGACATTCAAGAGCCATTAGCCCCCACACTCTCCCAGAATAAAACACAAGACTAGGGTCAATCCCCTGGCTTCATGCCCCAGGATGCCAAACAATCTGCAACAGAAACAGGGGGCTTAATCACACTCCTTTCTGACATGATGACTCACTGCACCCGGACTGGAGGTACTCGGGTCTCCCTGCAGGCAGATGTGCCTGGGGTGAATTATTACAGCCATTAGCAGTGAACGATCCTGTTTCATTCCACACACACTTGCCTTGGTCTTTGCTTCAGTTAATGTGGGGCCAGTTCTTTATTTTGCACTGCTTCTTACCATTAAAAAACATCCCCAGGGGCTGGGGCTGTAGCTCAGTGGTGGAACACTTGCCTCACATGTACCAGGCACTGGGTTCAATCCTCAGCACCACATAAAAATAAATTAATTAAATAAAGGTATTGTGTCCATTTAGATCTAAAAATATATTTAATAAAAAAAATTCCCAAATTACATCAGCCTCTTGTCATGGGATGGTCAACTCTAACCAACCACAATATAATCTGCACAGTGCTTCTGTGTCAGGTTATTCTATTAGGTTTGACATCATGCTAAAGTAGGACAGCATGTTCCAAAACAGAAACTGAAACAGGAGCGGAGGAGCTTTGCTGGTATAGTGAAGGTCAGGAGCCATGCACCTGGGCGCTAAAACTTCTCAGTAAGATATGGGATAAACTGTACCTAGCAAACTCATCAGGATCAAAGTAGGGTAGGAGCAGAAAATTATTAGAAAAGGAGGGCACCATTCCTTGACGGACTCATCCATCCTAATCAGTCTCATGTGTTCCTTGCTTTTATCACCCTGGAACGACATCAAAGAATATGTGGCAACTCAATGTGTTCTAAAGGTGGCCCATGCCAGAATAAAATGCACTGTAAATTTTTATTTATAAAAATTGAGGAAAAATTGAAAATCAAATTTCAAAAAGGGTCACCTTGCTGACAACAAAACCTACATTACATATGTAATTTAAGTGTAAATAAAGCCACTTTAAAGTGGCTTTGTAAAAACATTAAAATTTCTAAGTATATGTAACAATATAAAAAAACAAACCCAATGGTAATAAATGGAAGGCATTTGTAAGACTTTCATTAAAAATAAAACTTTAAAATTTCTGGACAGAGTGACACATTAAAAAATACTTGACCAAATGGACATATCTTTATTTTTAATGAAAAAACTCAGAACTAGGGCTGGGGATGTGGCTCAAGTGGTAGCACACTTGCCTAGCATGTGTGAGGCACTGGGTTCGATTCTTAGCACCACATAAAAATAAAATAAAGATATTGTGTCCACCTAAAACCAAAAAATAAATATTTTTAAAAAAGAAAAGACTCAGAACTATGGAGATGTCCAGTCTTCCTAATCTACTGAGTCCAATCTATTGATTCAAGGCTAAACAAAATCATCTCATAACATGATCAAATAACACCAATGTTTATCTGGAGAAATAAACATATCCTAGTGGAAAAAAATTATCCCCACACACACAAAAAAAAGACAAATGAATACTAGTCCATCTAAGAATACTTAACATTTACTAGACACCTGAATATGGCAAGCACCATATTTTTACTAGACACCTGAATATGGCAAGCACCATATTAAATATTTTAATTACATCCATTTGCTCATCATAGTCCAAGCTAGATAATATTATCCCAATTGACAAGCAGGATACAAAACTCAGAATCCATAAAACAAATGATAAATTTGACTACATAAAAATATAAATTTCTAATACAAAAACTATCATGTTAAAAAACAAAGCTAAAAACTGTTCAATGGCAAAAAATTTTCCTTAAACCTCCAGAGAATTTCTAAAAAATAGTAAGAAAAAGATCACAACCCAAATATAGGCAAAGGAAATGTAAAAGGTCAGTAATTTAAAAAGTGTCCAGCCTCATTAATAATAAAAGAACACAAATCAAAATCACAAAATATGATTTTTGGTAAGTTTCCCTGGCAAAAAATAGATAAGCTAATATCTTATGTCTAAGAAAGGGACATGAAGATGGAAGGCAATTTGATAATCTCTTGTCAAGACTTTAAATACTCAGTCATTAAACCAGAAGTTCCAGGGCTAGGAATGAATTTGTTGAATGAATATTACATACAAGGATGTCCACTACAGCATTATTTAAAATACCCAAAACTGAAAACCTAAAAAGTTCATCAGTAAAGATCTGGTTAAATAAATGTTAAGTCCATCCACAGAATTAAATGCAATGAACTTGTTTTTGCAAAAAAAAAAAAAAAAATTTAAGTTTAGAAATGGAAAAATGCTAGATACATGAAACCAAAAAGAAGTTCATCTGCATTTTCAAATGTAAAGAAGTATTACATATATGCACAGAGAAATTCTGGGAAGCTACTCAAAAAATGATTGCCTCGGTAGAGTCCAAACAGGAACAGGGAAGAGTTGAGAAGGTAACTTTAATATCTGAATTTTTTTCCATACACATGTATACCTTCAACAACTTTCTTTTAATGAACTGCACGAAAAGATCACCTCACATTGAACAATAAAGACACAAACTTCAAGGTAGTTTTTTCAAACATTTACTGAACACAAATACCATTTTTCCTTTTACACAGCAAGATTGTTAGTTTCAAATTAGCTGAGCTATTAGGACTGCCAATTGCCATGAAATTAAAAATGATTCTACATGTCACAAACTCAAATAGAAAATGTCATGCAATATATAAATTACTAATAGACTTCTGGTGCAGTCAGCAAGTTTACTATGTTTATTAAAGTCACGTAAGTGTTTTGACAAAAGTGCACAATAGAATGACATCACTGGGTTGTTATAAATCACAGTGAATTACTAGAGTACAACAATGTAGTTCCTCTAGATGGAGGATTGCAGGAAGGGGTGAATATTATGAAGGACAGGGTCTTTTCAATAGGTTCAGCCAGTCAAATTTTTACTCCAAACTATGCACCTCTGAAAAGACTGGATAGGAAAGCTGAGTTGTTTTTCCCCCCTCATCTTTTCTCCTCTACTAAGCAACAACAAAAAAGCCATGCACAAATTTTACAACATCTGATAAAAAATAGATACAAAACCTGTGCACTTCATCACTTGACAAAGCTTGCATCTTCGTTCCTTCGTTGTTTTGATTAGGCCATCCATCACATGACTCACCCCTAAATGAAAAGCTGTTAATTTAGCAATATTCACCCCTGCACACACATCAAGACACACTCCCCATAACCATGAAATCACTGTCCCTTCCCTGCACATGGACACACAGGTACACACCACAAATCTAGGACTAGAGACCACATTTACTTTACAGCTTTAAAAATTAATATATCACCATTATCAGTGTGGTATTTGTTTCAGAACCCATATCTGGGGAGGGGATACTGTACAAATCAGCCCATCTGAAGGAAGGTTTGGGCAAATCTGCCAGAAATGTCTAAGAAAGCCCTGAAATGTGATACAAATATCAAAGAGCTTTCTATTTTCAAAAGATGATACCCAGAACAATGCTGCACATTTTCAGAGTAGGAATGAACACAGCTTAAAATCCTGTGGACTAAAATCTTTTCGTAGAGCAAAAAGGCAGAGTTTTCTTTTCTTTACATACCTCTTAATGTTACAGGTCAGTGAGAAAATCAAAACACTCATTTGTACATTGATACATATGGTTAGCCTAAAAACGAACATTTCAGGTTTTTCTAGAAATCTACCATAACAACAAGGACTCTATACTTTCATCCAACTACTCACTAGTTCAACCACTGGCTGCTTCTAAACCAGCAAATCATAATCCCAGATCCAGCAACTCACTCCTCACAATGTCCCATTCCAGAACAAGGAAATTATTCTGCTTGAATCATCCCAAGTAGTCTTATTCAGAGAGTAGCTGCCTCAACTATGGTGAAAACTATTAACAGGGTACCATTCCCTAAAATTTTAATTTTCAAAAACACTTGTCAAATATAGTTGGCATTTAGGGAGCTGCTGACCCCAAATCATATTTTTATTTCAAACAATGTTATCATAACTAAGTCTTCACAATTATCAATTATTAACCAACTATTAAAATAATGAAATAAAACCCTTCTCAGAAACAAACAAGACCGAAGCTTACAGATGGCCCATTTTTTGATTTGTTTGTTTGCTTACAGTTCCCACAGTTAAAAGTAGCTAGGCTGTGGCCTCCCAGAGCAATCCAGGGTGTCAACTGAAAAAAGCCATATTGTCAGATTCAGTTCTTACGTAAAAATGTGACCCCTTCTTTATCAACTGAAGGGATAGAACTGCTGCACATTCCTTGAGTTAAATAGTTAACTTAAATTCAAGAGTTCAATTTCACCAACACAGTTAAAAGCAGAAGACCCACCAAAATTTCACATGATTTGCAAACAAAAGTATCCTCCTGGGCTTCTAGTTCACCCAGATTTATAAGAAAATTCACAAGCAGGACAGAGAAATTTTGAGAAAGTCTGTAAAGCTACCAAACAAGAGTTACAATCCAAAGCATAATTCTACCAATAACAAACATCAAATGACAAAGGTGGCTGCAAAATGAAGACAGCCTAGAGTTCTCAGTGAGCTGATACAGAACTATTACCTTTCTTACCTATTCATTTTCTTTAAAAAAAAAAATTAAGTTCACAAAGGATTTGGCTAAACATATATTAAAATAATCCTACCAAAAGCAAATGTAAGAAACAGGCATGTAGATCACTTGTTTCAAGAAAAGTTTTATACAGGTGGTTCACAATTCATATTGAATTGGTATTACAAGACAGAATTAGATCCTCAGCAAGATAACGCACAATGTACTACTATACTATAGTTTTTAAAAAAGTCTAGTTACCACTAGTACAGTTCATAGTTTATTCCGCTATCTTCAAATTCTTTCTCCAAGTTTGTCAGCATTTCAATGAGCATGATTTACATTATCCAGCATTCAGTCTCCCTTCTTAAAAAATCATTAAATTTTTTATGTCTGTCTGAATATGTACATTTAATCATTATTCTCATTTTATAAATAAGTAATGTCTAAAATAGTGCTGGTTCTGGGTAGCCAATGGGATGAAATGTTTTTAAAACATGCAATATTATTTAAGTTTTGGTATTAATAATCATATACATTTAAAATGGAACCAACTAAATACTAAGTATCACAGCCATTCCTCAGACTGTCCAATATGTAGGCCTTGTAGACTGAAAAACAAAAGGTCTGATCTGAGCAATGTAAAAGGCATGATTCACTCACCTTGAGGAAGTACATTTTCTCTTTCAGGCCACTGAGAATTGCCAAAAGCAAGGTACAGTATTCCCTCGATTCACACCAGAGGATCAAGGACAGTAATTTCCAAATTAGGGCTTATTTCAATTCCTCCCTTTAAGCCATCCTAAAAACCTTCCTTGCAAAATGTCAGGTTAGGAAAATAGAAATCTATTACCATGACAGATTTACCATCAAAAGATTCCTAACTGAAGCAAGAAGACACACAAAGTAGAAATATAGCAACAGTATCTTACAACTTTGGGGGGGGAAAGCTTTTAAAGTCTCCCCTCCCACCATTCAAAGTATTTCATTTTGTGGGGTATCTCTATTTAAGGCCCTAGGTGCTGATTTTGTCTTGGCCACTGTTTCATACTGATCCAACCGCAATCTCTTTAATAGTTTACAAAACAATATCCACACATAAAATGTTAACTTAAATCTCATAGTTTTTTAAGTTTATATCTGATGTTGTGACATCATTATAATGCTTTTCATTAAGGAAAAAAAAAGCTGTAGGTCTTCATTTACAGTACCATGCACTATGAGTAGCTAAGGCATTCATTTGGCACTAGAGAGAAAATTACAGATACAGCTAATTTTAATCTCATATCATTTTTAGCATCAATAGAAATAGGTATGTACCTTTTGCTTAATTTCTGTGATGCATAAAAGATAATCACAGAATACTCTTTAGTTTGATAGTTAAAATGCTGCTGATAAATGAAATAAAAAACAAAAGACCTCTGTACAGCCTATTGGAATAAGTGACATTTTGTGGTGGAAAATTTTGTAGCTCTGACAGAAATACCTTTAAAGTGGTATTGAGAATGATTTCAGCATCAAAAACACTTAATTTCCTACACCACATTAGTGACTTTTCTATTTCTTTAAACAGACTAAGAAAGTGAGATAAATCAAAAATATCCTGGTTCCTTTTCATTTGTCATAAACACCTTACCAGGGAAGCACAAATAAATGTCCTCAGGAAAAGTAGCTTCCAAATTTTAAGATACAAGAGGAAAGAAAGAGAGGACAAAAATAGAATGTATAACTACATTGTGACAATTTGTTTCATAAGAAAACAGCATTCATAATTTTTACATGTCTGAGAACTGAATCAAATGCAGATGGCTGCAATTTAGATAAATAACATTAAAACAAAGGCTTCAAATAATTCAAGCCTAAAGGCAAAGAGTCCATCAGTATTCTCTGAAAAGTTGGTTTAAGATTATCACTTTGAATATATACTACCCAGCATAATTCAACAATTTCAATGGATTTAATTTTATAAATCTGTAGCTATTATTAGCACTTTTGTTTTCAGATTAATCTGAAGCTATACTTTTTTTAAGTCCTTCTGATGTTAAAATGTGTTGTATCACTTCACATACATTATGGAAGAGTGAAAACTATCTACAGCAGTTTGGCATATGCAGAACACCTGGATCTCCCATTACTTTTAATGTTCCTTTGTAGTTGTTTTTCCTCCATGAAATCCTCGAAACCGCTGCATGGATAACACACTGACATAGGCTAAACAGAAATACTTTTTGTAAAAGCAGCTGTTTAAAACATTATCAACTTGAAATCATAAATGTCCCTCATTTGTTACACAAACAGAATATTTTATATTCATTCCTTAAAAAAAAAAAAAAAGACAAATAGTTAAGTGACCAATATCCAAACACCTTAATTATAGTTACACCTAAACAATGTGGCTTTGCTTAAAGTGTTTGAAATCAATTACTATATGAGGCTAGAAGACCAAAGACAGAACTAAGGAAGGATGGGTTGAAAGGAAAGGTGGTGGAAAGAAAAGTAAAATTTATGAACACATAATTCTATTGTCTGTGATTAAAGTCCTTTACTTTAGCACCACATTAAACGATTTTACATATCCAGTCACTTAATGAAATCCAACAAATTCTTCAAGAGTTCTGGGGATCTGGTCTTGATAGTTAATGTCATTAGCCCGAACTGCTCGGGCAGCCAGGCACTTGAGACTCATCTTCATTTGAGTTTTGAGTAGTATTTCAGATACCCCAGTTGTACTTTTGTCTAGTGGAGTCTTATTCTGCTTATTTGTCATGTCGGTGTGAGCGCCAGCTTCAACCAGGCTAATGATGATAGAGTGTAAGGTCAAAAAATCACTGATGGGCCTGTTGTACTGAACGATAATATGAAGGGCACTGTTTCCCTCATTGTCCACAGCATTCACCTCAGCACCACAGTCCAGCAGGAGCTTTGTGACAAGTGCGTTTGGAAAACTGCAGACATCATTGGTGTGGAAATCATCGACTGGGGTATTTGAGTTGACAGCTAGATGCAGCAGGGTGAAACCTTCACGAGTTCTGGGGTCAAGATGAATCAGGTTATAGATCTGCTTGTTAATTTTGCGCTGATCTTCTTCACTGCAATGTGTTTTGGTGGAGATGCACACTAAATACAGAAAGGTATAGAGATTACATTCGTAATTGTCCATAGCATTGTGGACATCAGCATCCGGGATATTTTTTACTCTGTTCATACTTTGTTCTATTTCCAAAACACTACATCTCAAAACACATTCTATGTCTGGGGCCTTCACGGTTTCATTCAAATGTATCATCTGTGAGAAAACTTGGGCAAATCGAAGAAGATCTTTGTGGGTATTCCTGTTTCCTTTCTGTCTGAGGTGGAGCGCATGAAGCCACAGCTTGATACACTGTTCAAATTCCATATTATCTGCATAAACAGCCCCCCTGTAAATGATGGGGTGGGAAACATCAATGTTGTCAGCACCTAAAATCCGTTCCCGAACTATAAGGCCTTCCATGTGAAGAGCATCTCTGTCTTGTCGAATGGATTCCAGTTCCTGAGGGTTTCTACATTCAGTTCTATTCCCATAAGCATGGATTGGTGGCAGAACCTCTTTTTCAAGAATGTTATCACCATCTTGAAACCTCTCCAACATAGCTAAATATAAATAGTGGTATGTCTTCATGATGTCATAGTTCTCTCGGTCATTGGCAAAGGAGGCACCCAAGAGTTCCAAAGCTTCGATCCGACTTCTTCGGTCACAATCAGCATGAGACAGCAACAGTTCAACAACATCAGCTTTACAGCTTTCAGCAGCTACTTTCAATGGTGTCATCCCATGGCCATTCACAACTATAGCAGCTCGCCATTTTATCAGCTCTTTCACAATATCTATGTGCCCGGCTTCAGCTGCAAAGTGCAATGCTGTGGCTCCACAATGTGCTTTAGCGTTGGGGTCAGCGCGTTGCTCTAACAGATATCTGACCACATCAGTGTGTCCCTTATATGCTGCGATCATTAGGCAGGTGTTGTCATACTTGTTGGCAATGCTGATGTTGGCATTATTTTCAACCAAATATTTCACAATGTCCAGTCTGCCATCAAAGCATGCTGCCCGCAGCGGGGTTGAGTTGGTTACTGTGGTATGGTTCACGTTGGCTCCATGGCTGACTAGAAGTTTAACGACTTCAAAATGTCCTGCTCCTGCAGCACACCAAAGAGCAGTGGCACCATCAATGACATACCTGCATATAAAAAGAATAAACAATTAGGTAATTGAAATCAGATGCCCTAACATAAGTTTAAAAGATGTATTCATCTGCACTGATAAGGCATCCCTCTCCAGAACAGTAATAAAATATTATTTCTGGTGAACATAAAAACAGGCAATTTTGGGCTGGGGTTGTGATTCAGCAGTAGAATGCTTGCCCAGTATATGCAGGAACCTGGGTTCAATCCTTAGCACCACATAAAAATGAATGAATGGAAAAAAGGTACTGTGTTCAACTTCAACTGAACATATTTAAAAAAAAAAAAAAAAAGGAAATTTCAATAAATGTATTACTATCACTATTCTTTCTAAAGCTCGTGTGGTGTGTGTGTGTGTGTTGCTGAGAACTGAACCCAGGTCCTAATGCATGCAAAGCAAGCACTCTACCACTGAGTTACATCCCCAGCCACCTAAAGCATATTTTTTTAAAAGTATTTATTTAGAAGTAGTTGGACATAATACCTTTATTTTGTTTATTTATTTTTATGTGGTGGTGAGGATTGAACCCAGGGCCTCGACCGAGCTAGATGAGAGCTCTACCACTGAGCCACAATCCCAGCCTTGCTTTATAAACTGAAGAATTGCCCACTTGCTACTAGCAAAAAGCAAATAAATCTCAGAAAAAAAAAAAACTGTATGAAGGTTTGTAACATCTTTACCACCAAGCTGATATTGTAGCTCTTAAAAACACAGCAGTCTCCCTTCATTAGTAAAACCCTATTCCCTACAATAACAATGTATTAGATACTGCTTTCAGGTGTGTGGAGGAAAAGCAGATAATATGTTCACTTTGTGAAATTATTATGTACTTATAATTAATGGGTTTTTTTGTGAATAGTATGCCCCAATTTGAAACATTTTAAATGTCTGTGTGTATACATGTATATGTTTCTACTTGTGTTCCTCAAACAAACTATTATTGGGGATTTGAAAGGGAGAATACTAACAGCAAAAAACAACTAGTACTTCCACAGAACCAAACAGGTTACCCTATATGATGGGACTTTGTGACTCCGTATTCACAAGCTACTTACTGAACCTCATACGTGCTAAGGTTGCTACCTAACATATAAAATTAGACTCTTGCCAGAAGTACAATCTTTCCCACTTTTCCACTTTAAATTTTTTCCCAATTTTTGTTTTGTTTTGTTGTTACTGTTTGTTTGGGGGATTAAACCTAACAGCACTTGACCACTGAGCTACATCCCAGTTCCTTTTCATTTATTTTGAGACTGGCCTGGAACTTAAGATTCTCCTGCCTGAACCTCCCAAATCACTGGGATTACAGATGTTTACCATTACACCCAATTCATTTTCTCAATTTTTAATCCTACTACTGACCATAAGTCCTAAAAAGTAGATATTTTCCAGAGCGATTCAGATCTACTATGCTATAAAACTAATAAGTACACATGCAAGTGTTAAGGAAAAAAGTCAAAGAATTATTCACAAAGGAATTAAGTCTACATAACAAAAATCTCACTAATGAGCTTCTCACTGCACAATCTTATGTTTTAAGGTTTTACGTCAAATCTATTCGCCATGAAGTGAAGAAAGAATAAGCTCCCCTTGGTGCTATGCTTTGAATGTGTCAGTTCGCAAATCCAGGTGTTGCCAATGTGAGGTAGAGCTTTTAAGAGATAAGTAGGTGATTGAGGGCACCTCCCTTCCCAAATGAATTAAGTAGAAAAGAGGCTTCATGCAGTGGTTGGTTGGTTGACGGCTGGCCTTCTGCCTTCTACCTTGTAAAGACAATATTCCATTCCTCCTCTCTGAAGAATTCAGCCCTCACTCACAACCAAACCTACCAGTAGCTCAATCTTCGACTTTCCAGCTTCCGGAGAAATGAATTTCCATTCTTAATAAATTACCCGTCTTGGGTTCTTGTTATAGCAGCATAAAATTGACTAAGATGTATAAGATAGTTTAACCTCAGTTAACACCACCACAAAAAAACATCACCCAATATCACTTTTGCTAGAAACAAAACACCCAATTCATAATTCAAGCAATTTTTTTTAAATATTTATTTATTTATTTTTTAGTTCTCGGCAGACACAATATCTTTGTTGGTATGTGGTGCTGAGGATCGAATGCGAGCGTGCTACCGCTTGAGCCACATCCCCAGCCCTCGAGCAATTATTTTTTCCAGTTTCAAATCATTACACAAAATGAAGCGGGCATGGTGGTGCACACCTATAATCCCATTGGTTTAGGAGGCTGCGTCAGGAGGATTGCAAGTTCACAGCCAGCCTCAACACTGGTAAGACCCTAAGCAACTCAGTGAGACAATGTCTCTAAATAAAATTTAAAACAGGGCTAAGGATGTGTCTCAGTGGTCGAGTGTCTGCCCCTGAGTTCAATCCCCAGTACCCTCCTCTCAAAAAAAAAAAAAAAAATTATTACACAAAATGTCTATAAGTACAAGTCTTCTCAGCTGGCAATGTTTATCTATAAGGAGGAGAGTAGCACTAACTAGAAAGTCTTGAAGGTGTAAAAATGTCCTTGTATGTTGATCTGGATGAATATTTACAGAAAAATATTCAGCAAACTGGACACTTAAGATATGTGCATTTTACTATATGATAATACTCAAAAATTAGAAGAATTCTGAAATTTCTTTTTAAATTTTTATTTTTAAAAATGTTATTTGGGGGCTGGGGATGTGGCTCGGCAGTAGAGCGTTTGCCTCGCATGCGCAAGACCCTGGTTCGATCTTCAGCACTACATAAAAATAAATAAGAGAAATAAAGGTACTGTGCCCAACTACAACTAAAATTTAAATATTTTTTTAAAAATGTTATTTGGTCTGCACTTGCCTAGCACTTGCAAAGCCCTGGGTTTAAACCCAATCTCTGTTGAAACAAAGAGAGAAAGTCCATCTAATTATTAACTGATTTTTAAGAAATAAATAATCAGAAAAAAAAAAAAGAAATAAATAATCAGTAAATTAAGACATACCAGTAGTGTATTTTATTAATAGTTGCCAACTGTACCTATGGCCAAGAGTTCAGTTCAATAAAAACTCATTAACTATAATTATAAATACAAAGTTCAATAAAACGCTTTCACCGTCAACAAAAAATGCCATTTGCAACATCAAAAATATCAATACCTAGTCATAAACCAAATGAAAAACGTGCAAAACATCTACACTTAAAACTATAAAACACTCCAGAGGCTAACAGAAGAAAACCCAAAATAAATGGAGAAATGATTCAAGTTCATGGTATTGAAGACACCATAGTGTTCAGATGTGAATTTTCCACCAAAAAAATCTACACATCTGATAAGATCAAAATCTTAGCAGATGGGCTGGGGATGCGGCTCAAGCCGCGCTCACCTGGCATGCGCGGGGCGCTGGGTTCGATCCTCAGCACCACAAAAATAAAGACGTGTCCACCGAAAAACTGAAAAATAAATATTAAAAAATTCTCTCTCTTCTCTCTCTTTAAAAAAAAAAATTTCAGCAGATTGTGTGTGTGTGTGTGTGTGTGTGTGTGTGCATGCATGAGCACATTCACATGTATAGAGAAATAAACAGGCCAATTCTAAAAAGTATACGGAAATGCAACCAAGACAATCATGAAGAAAAATAAGGTTGGAGGACTAACTACAGTAATTAAGAAAAGCATGTCACTGGCACAAAGACAGAGAAACATATCAATAGAACAAAAAATTCTAGAAATGGACTCACACATGTAAGAATCACTTGTTTTATGACAAAGGCTCCAGGGAAATTCAGATAGAAAGTATGACTTTTTTATTAAATAGTGCTGGTGCAACTAAATAACCTCTGTGGCAAAAAAAAAAAAAATAGCCTTGACTTCTATCTCACGCTATATATAAAATAACAGTAATATAAACCTTTAGACCTTTAGTCAAAATACAGTACCCCTTCATGTTCAAAACACTAGAAAAACCAGGGACAGTAGAAACATACCTCAACATCATAAAAGCTATATATGCTAAACCCAAAGCAAACATCATTCTAAAATGGAGAAAAATTGAAAGCATTCCCTCTAAAAACTAGAACAAGACAAGGATGCCCTCTTTCACCACTTCTATTCAACATCATCCTTGAAACTCTAGCCACAGCAATTGGACAGGAAAAACAAATTTAACACAGCAAAGTACAGGATATAAAATCAACACCCATAAATCAAACATGTTCCTATACATATGTTACTAATCTACCTAGAGAAAGTAGGAAAACTACCCACTCACAATAGCTTCAAAAAAAATAAAATACTTGGGAATCAATGTAACAAAAGGGGTAAAAGACCTCTACAATGAAAACTACGGACGGAACACTAAAGAAAGAAATTAAAGAAGATCTTAAAAGATGGAAAGACACCCCCCCCATGCTCCTGGATAGGCAAAAATTAATATTGTCAAAATGGCCATATTACCAAAAGTGTTATACATATTTAATGCAATTCCTATTAAAATCCCAATGATATTCTTCATAGAACTAGAAAAAGCAATTCTGAAATTCATTTGAAAAAAAATTAAAAACCCAGAATAGCCAAAGCAATCCTCAGCAAGAAATGTAAAGCAGGAAGCATCACACTACCAGACCTTAAACTATATACTACAGAACCATAGCAAAAAACAGCATATTGACATCAAAACAGACATATAGACCAATGATACAAAATAGAAGACACAGAGACAAACCCACACACACACACACACACACACACACAAAAAAAAAAAAAAAAAATACAGCTATCTCATACTAGACAAAGGCACCAAAAACATTCACTGGAGAAAAGACAACCTATTCAATAAATGGTGCTGAGAAAACTGGAAAATCCACATGTAACAAAATGAAATTAAACCCCTATTTCTTACCCTGCACAAAACTCAAAGTAGAACCAAGACTTAGGCACTAGATCAGAGACCCTGCCCCTAAGAAAAGGAAAAAGCAGGCCCAAACCTTCATCATGTCAGCTTAGGACCTGACTTACTGACTTCCTTACCAAGACTCCTAAAGCATAAGAAGTAAAATCAAGAATCAATAAATTGGACAGATTCAAACTAAAAAGCTTCTTCTCAGCAAACAAATCAATAACATGAAGAGAGAGCCTACGGAATGGGAGAAAAATCTTTGTCACATGCACCTGAGACAGAGCATTAATCTCCAGGATATTTAAAGAACTCAAAAAATTTAACACCAAAAAAAACAAATAACCTAATCAATAAATGGACTAAGGAACTGAACAGACACTTCACAGAAGAAACAATCGATCAACAAATATATGAAAAATTGTTAACATCTTTAGTAATTAGAGAAATAAAAAGCAAACTACTCTAAGATTTCATCTCACCTCAATCAGAATGGCAATTATAAAGAATACAAACAATAAATGTGGGCAAGTATGTGGGGGAAAAGGTACACTCATACCCTGCTAGTGGGAATACAAATTGGTGCAACCATTAGGGAAGGTGGTTTGGAGATTCCTCAGAAAACATGAAACAGAACCACCATTTGACCCAGCTATTCCATTTCTCAGTTTATACCCAAAGTACTTAAAATCTGCACATTACAGTGATGCATCTCAATTCACAATAGCTAAACTATGGAACCAACCTAAGTGCCCTTCAACAGATGAATGGATTAAAAAATGATACACACACAATGGATTATTACTCAGCTGTAAAGAAGAATGAAATTATGGCATCTGCAGGTAAATGGATGGATGGAAGGAGCTGGAGAATATAATGATAAGCAAAATAAGCCAATCCAAAAAAAACAAAAGCCAAATGTTTTCTGATTAGTGGATGCTAATTCACAATGGGGTTGCAAGGAAGGGTGCTAGGGAAGAATAAAATTACTTTAGGTAGAGGGGAGTAAAGGGAAGGGAGGGGGTATGGGGTAGCAAAGATAATAGAATAAATCAGACATTATTACCTTATGTACATATGTAACTACACAACTGGTGGTATTCTACATCATGAATAACCAGAAGAATGAAAAATTATCCATTACATATAATGTATCAAAGTGCATTCTACTGTCATGTATAACTAATTAAAACAAATTGTAAAAAATTTTAAAATATTAAAAAAATATAAACCTTTAATGTGAAAAGCAAACAGTAAGGGCTTTTTTAAAAGAATAGACACTTTGATAGGGACAACATCACACACCTATAATTCCAGCTACTTGGGGGGTTGAGGCAGGAGAATAGTAAATTCATGCCTAACCTCAGCAACTTAGCAAGAATGTGTCTCAAAATAAAAAATAAAAAGTGCAGATATAGGGTAGAGTACCACTAAATTCAATCTCTAGTATCCCCAACCACATCCCTCTTCACACAAAGAATAGACTTAGTGACCTTGGGAATTGATCATTAATTTCTTAAACAATTCACAAAATTATTATTAATCATAAATGACAAAGTGCACTTCAGTAAAAAAAAAAAGGAATTTCTTTTTCTAAAAATATTTGTTTTTTTGGGGGGCTGGGGATGTGGCTCAAGCGGTAGCGCGCTCGCCTGGCATGTGTGTGGCCCGGGTTCGATCCCCAGCACCACCGCCGATAACTAAAAATAAATAAATAAATAATATTTAAAAAAAAAAATATATTTGTTTTTTAGTTGTAGTTGGACACAAAACCTTTATTTTTATTTATTTATTTTTATTTGGTGCTGAGGATAGAACCCAGGGCCTCGCATGTGCTAGCTCTACCGCTGAGCCACAATCCCAGCCCAAAAAAAAGGAATTTCCATTGATCAAAAGACTTTACTTAAAAAGTGAATAGGCAATCCACCCATTGTGAGAAGATATCTGCAATAGATATATTTACCAAATCAATAAGAAAAAGGCAAAAACCTATTTTTTTAAAAAAACGAGATATAGGACTGAACAAGTAGGCTTCACAGAAGATTTCCAAATGACCACTATGAAAAGATGCTCAAGATAATTCCTCACCAGAGAAATGCAAACTAAAACTAGTACTGTCCAACACATACCCTTCAGAAATGCTAGAATTAACAAGACTGATAGGACAATACTAAGTGTAGACCAGGATGTGGAGCAACTGAAACTCTTGATACTGGCAGAAACTGCTGGTACAAATGTAATTTGGTTCAATATCTCTGGAAAAACTGGCACTATCCATTAGTTAAACATGTACCTACTTTATACCCAGCATTTTTTCTTACTTCTTCCTTAATGTATACCAAAGAAAAATGAATGCAAATGTCTACCAAAAGACAAATATAAAAATATTCATAAACGCTTTATTCATAATAGTGAAATACTGAAAACAACCAAAATATCCATTAAGTGGAAAATGGATAAACTGAAGTATTTTCATGTAGCATTAAAGAAATTAAGTCACATTCTACTGTTACATGGATGCATCACATAGATACTGTATTAGCACAAAAAGCTAAACACATAAGAGCATACTGAATGATTTCATTTACAGAAGCTCAAGTACAAACAAAACTAACCTACAATAATAGAAGTCAGAATAATCATTACTTCTGGGAGGGGAAAAGGGAGAAATTGAGAAGGGGCATAAAGGAAATTGTTAGGGTGATTAAAATATTAATTAACATTAATATTAGCATTAATCAAGAAAGTGATTAAATGCTTTTAAGGTTCATGTACTTTGCTAGATGTTATGCTTTAATTTGTGTGTGTATGTGTGTGTGTGTGTGTGTGTGTGTGTGTAAACAGGAGGCACAAATGGCTTTAAATACTTTCAATGACTACAAATGTTTTATATCAAAGATTTTCAATATACCAAGCACTGTATTAACCACTTAATAATGCAATAGATCTCATTTAATCTTTACAGTTACAATGACCCAATGAGGTAGATATTATCATTATGACCATTTTACAAATATAACTGACAGGTTTACTTGAGATTGAATATACAAAAGTACTTTGAGTATCATAAAATGCACCCAATGGAAGGAAACATAGTATATGTTACTGTTCAAACATTTGTTTCAAATTAAAAAGCAAATTTTCCAAACTGATTATTAATATAATCTACCAAAAACCAAATACATAGTTATGTATGGTTATATTTAGATGGTTAGTTACAATATTTCCTTGCTCTGGTTTTTAAAATATAAAATTACTCACATTATATAATACGAATCTAAACTACTTAAAACTCAAAAAAATGTTACATTAAAATAGGTACTCAGGGGCTGGGGTTGTGGCTCAGAGGTAGAGTGCTTGCCTAGCATGCATGAGGCACTGAGTTCGATTCTCAGCACCACATAAATATAAAATAAAGATATTGTATCCACCTATAACTAAAAACAAATACTAAAAACAAAAGGCACTCACATTGTCTTTAACTCTAGTAATTAAAGTATTACCCTTTTAAAGAGAAAAAGAAAAAGTGATTAGAATATTTTTACCTCAAACTTCCCAGAATCTATGATAAAGTAAAATACTAAACTGCAAGTATGTACTTCCCTTGGTTTTCATAATGGAAACTATTTGGTCAGTTTAATATTTTTGCTGGAATAGTCTAATCAGTTCCATTTTTTTTCCTTTTAATTCTATACAGTAATGTCACAGAAACCTCAAAAAAGTTCCAATTAACTTTTTAGCAACATTCACTAAGTTACTATGACAGAAACCATAGAAAACAATCTTTCCAGATGCAGTCCAAAACTATAGTGCAAATTCTCTATTATGCTTCATCTTATAATAAAAAAACTATAATCTTATATTCACCTTTTCAAACAAAAAGTATGTATCAGACCACAGAAAGTTTTCACAGTAAGAGATAACTTTTTTTTAATATTTTTTAGTTATCAATGGACCTTTTATTTTATTTATTTATATCCAGTGTCTCACACATGCTAGGTAAGTGCTCTATCCCAGCCTAAGAGATAACATTTCTAATCACAAGGCTAAGCACACCGATCTCCAGATTCAATGTGAACTACAAATGCCTAGTTCAAGCATTTGAAATGCAAATAAAAATTCATTAAATGTATATAGTCAGCACTTTATTTTAGCTAAAGTCCTTATTACATCAGGCGTAGTTCCTTCAAACATATATTGGCAAGGACTTTCTAAATGCAGTCAGATGATGGTGTGCCACAAGCCTATCCTACACCTGGACATTTATGAATAGTATTAGTACTAACACTGACTTTAAATGTAAGGGCACTCAATAAAAAGCTTTAGCATTCTCACAGGTCCTGTTCTCCCCATCCATGTCAGCAAACCTCCTCAAGGACAGGTGGTCCCCACAAATACTGTCAGAGAGCAGTCAGACCTCAGTCCAGCACAATATTCCATGGTCACATGACACTATTCCTTTATTCTGTTCCACACCTACAACATTCTTAGTAGTTTCCCATTCTCCAACTACAGATTCTTCTTTCATTCTCACTCATGACTTTTCTTCTTGTCCACTCACTTATGTCAACTTTGGTACTCATGTGTTAAGTCATAAGTAAAATAATATCAAATATTGCTCCTAAGAAAAAGCAAACAAGAACTGAAATTATCAATATGGGGCTTAATACAGGTAGTGCCCCCCCCCTTAAGTCTCAATTGAATCCAGTTTGGTTTCCTAAGGTATTACAAAATAAGGTATATTTTAAAAAAGTTTTAGGCAGAATACATACTTAATATATATATATATATATACTTTTATACAATAGTTATTTATTTTTGTCCCTCCCTTTCACACACATACATACAAAACACAGCAAACAAACTCATAACTAAAGATACTGTTGCAGGGACTGGGGTTGTGGCTCAGGGCAGAGCACTCATCTAGCACATGCAAGGCCCTGCGTTTGATCCTCAGCACCACATAAAAAATAAAGGTACTATGTCCAACTACAACTAAAATAAAATAAAAGGTACTATTGCATGGGCTGAAGCTAAGAAATGAGTCATTCTAAAGACAAATACCAAGTGAATAACAAAAATCATTAAAAAAAAATATTAAGTGAAGAGCAGGAGAGATGGTGAATAATTTGGCCAAAACTCGTGCAGATGGTATGCAAATAACTAAAAATTAGAAAGTTATCTATTTCACACATAAAGAGAATATGTTTGTTAGTGTCCATTGGCTATGGGTCTCAACTGCCAAGAGAAGATAAAGTAGAGGAATTGGCAAAGTACTTTCAAGAAGCCAGCACTAGGGCAGGGAGTACAGCTCAGAAGTAAAGCCCTTACCTGGCTTGCACAAGGCCCTGAGTTCCATCCACAACACCTCAAAACACAAAACAAAAGCCAGACCCAAAGGATTGAGTGAGCTTCATATTGTTAACACCACTCAGGCTAACATTTTCACAGTATCTGAGTAAGTGCAAAGACAAATTATCACATTTATAAATAATCTTTTCTGGTTCTGAAATGCAAAAATCATTTTGGGATAAACTCCAAAATAATCCCACGAACTGGCATGAGGGCCAGAAAGGTGGCCATAAACTTCGATTCTTCTCTTTTATCAATTAATTGGTAAGTTCCTCAAAAGTAGAAACCTTATAATTTCCTCTTTATACGCAACAGAAAGTGATTCAGGGTTAGGCCTACCATGGCATTTAGTAAATAAAATAAATACTAGACTACTTCAACACAGCAGCTAATAAATTCACAGCTGTAATAATCTATAAGCTAGATTATAGTCTACAGATTCAAGAAAGCTCCGAGAAAATGGCAAATGGTGGAAATGTTTGAAACTGCAGTTTTGCCAGTTTTATTCTTTATATTTTACACAAGGATCATTAAAATCTGGTCCCCACCTCTTTCCAGTCTCTCACAAGCTCTTTTGTAATTGCCCCATCTTAAATTTTTTCTTGCAATAGCAATGAAACATTTGTCATTGCCAGTGCACCAAGCAGCTGTCCCTCTTCTACATGGCTACTCTCTTTAAAGCCCAGCTCATAATCACCTCTTCAGTGAAGTCTTCCATGATCCCCACCCCCACTGCAAAGCTGAGCACTCTCCCTGTTTTCCCTCAGTAATCCAAAGATTTCTAAGCCTAAATGGCAAAGCATCTGCAATTACTCATTCATATATCTATTTCTCCCCCTATACACACTGTCATCCTCCACAGTGGGAACACTATGTCATTTGTCTCTACATACCAATACCTAGCTACTACAGAGTCTGGCACACAATAGGTGTTCAATATATGTTTGCTTGCTACACCCCTTAATTTCACTAGCCAGTGCAGAATACTGGACAAGGTAAGCCACTAAACACACTCAATGCTATATTTCTAGTCATTTCAGGTTATTTTAATTGCCTCCTCAAAATAGCTTTGATGATCCAAGAAGATACCAATAAGCAAAGCCTTTCTAACTTCTTTAGAAAACTATTTTCTCTCCTGACTGTTCTCTCTTATCCACATTAGCAAGCTCATTAGCAGTAGTGTTCCCGTAGCTATTATTGCAGAGAATCATATCTTAATGGATACATGTGCTTATATAGCTGGAATGATGCTGGAAGTTCATGAGTCATTCTGCTTTACTCCTGCTCTAGGGGTAGGTAAAGCTATGAGAACGCAGGAAGTTACAAAAAAAAAGAGAAGCTAGTAAGGGGAAGCACGCATGAAACAGGCTGCCATCTTTAGTCAACACCATCTTCTTAATGGTCCCAGAGATAAGCCACCACCCATGGGCTATCATGGGTTAAGATGTTAACACTCTAAAACATTTCCTCTCATCTAAAACAGAATAAAAAGCTTTTATTAATTAAACCTAAAACAGAATCAACCGAGGGCTGGGGTTATAGTTCAGTGATGGTAGGCTTGCCTGGCACATGTGAGGCACTGGGTTGGATCCTCAGCACCACATAAAGATAAATAAATAAAATGAAAGTATTGTGTCCATCTACAATTAAAAAATATTTAAAAAAAAAAAAAAGTCAACCAACATTAACATGTCCTGGTCATCTTGAAAAAGCAATATTTTTTCAATGGGGTTTTAAGCAGGTAATTTTTGGTCACCAAGACTAAAGCATACATCATTTTTTATGCTTAGACGTCATCTACTTCAAAAGAAGAAAATGCTAAAAAAGCCTACCCATTGGTATGAGTCAATTAAAACCAATGCAATCAATGATGCAAAACCTTTATGCAGTTGTAATCTGTAAAAAAATGTTTAAATCCTCCATCACAGAAAAGAGGATAACATAAAACCTGACAATTCTGTTATTATCATATCCCAAAGTATGTTCAATTAAACTCAAAGAACAAATTTTTAACAGTGACAATATAAATTTCTGAACTCCCCACCTCAAATTTCAACAGGAACTAATCAAGCTTCCCCACATCATCACGTGTACTTTAACAATGGCACCATCTTCTACATCAGGTCCAGTGCCACTTTTTAGCCAACATATCAATCCCAGCAATGTGGAAGAGTCGGAATCATGTCTTGAGATGTCTGGCTGCGTGACAATCCCTCAAGAGACTGCAGCTGCTTCTGGTTCTAGAGACTCATTTTGACATAAAAGCCTCAGCAATCTGCTGGGGGCTTTATCGGCCCACTCACATGAAGGGGAGAAACTGGGGTGGCCAAATAATCCATCAGAGGTCTTCAATTTTAATTGCTGACCTCGTTAATTTCTGATCTCCATTACAACGCCAGTACTGATAAAGGTAAAACCTGGAATCGCAGCTACCCCTCCACACCGCTTGTTCACGGACTACCTAGTAGAGAAGACCATTAGATCAAGACTGAGGGTGTGGCTCTCCATCTACAGAGGGAATAGGGTAGAGACAGATGAAGATAGGCAGCAAAATATGGGATGCAGTGTTAACTCTAGGAGATGAATTGGGCACTTAGTAGGACTGGAGGAGGTACAAGAAAGGAGAAGTGAGTACCCACATGAAGGAGGGTGAGGGAGGGCAGGGTCCATGAACTGGGTCCGCGGGCATCGGAGGGGAGGCTGTAGTTTGGTATACCTACCCGTCGAAGCGGACGGTGCCAGTCTGCTGGGTCTGCACACGGTAATGTTCTAACAGCAAGCGCACCACCTTGGCGTGCCCATTGCGGGCTGCGATGATGAGGGGCGTGGATCGCTGCCCTCCCTGCTGGCTGACATAGCCGAGCAGATAGCGGATATCGCTTTCAGACCGGTTGAGAAGCAAGGCGGCCAGAGTCAACACCTTGCCCTCGCTGGCCGCCTTGTATACATAGCCAGCCAGGCCCTCCATGGCCGCCGCCAACTCCAACACCCGTTTGGTCGCCACCGCTGCTGCTGCCTTGCGCCCCCGGAGGCCGCGTTCGCCAGCACTTCAGACCTGGGCCCTCACAGCCCATTCAACAGGGCGCCGTCGCCGCCGCCGCGCCCAGGCAGCAGCGCGGCCCGGGGAGGGCGGAGACGCAAGGGTGGCCGAGTGCCGCAGGGGCACGTCTGCGACCCGGCCCCGGCAGGGAGGAGGGCGATCAGGGCCGCCCCCAAGGCCCCAGGCGCCGGCCCTGGGCCGAGGAGATCTCCATGGCGGCCGCCGCCCCGGGCCTCAGGCCGGACCCCTCCTTCCTGCGGGATGCGACAGGCGCGTGCCCGAGCTACGGGTCGCCAGCGGAGCCCCGAGAGGGCCGCGCGCGCCCTGGATGGCGAACGATGGGCGCGCCTCACCCGGCCCGGCCCGGCCCACCCGGCCTAAGGCCGAAAACTGCCTCCGCTTCTGCTCTCCGCCGTCCCTGGCTGGAAGAAACCCGCAAGCGCTCGCCCACCGGAGCTCAGAAGTGCTGGGCACAGTGCAGGGCTTTGCTGACCCACGCGTGGGTGGCCCCGGAGCGACGCGGAACGCTCCCGCAGGATCAGCGCCGGAACTTGGGGCGGGAGGCATGCGAGCCTCCGCAGACAGGGCCGGGAGGGGGGGAGGGAGGAACGGTTAAGTGGGGTGTCTCTTCCAAAGCCGGCCGGCCGGCAAACGAGGCCTTGATGAAGAAAGGTTCTGCTACGCGGAATTGGAGCATCCCGGATTCCGGCCTGTGTGTCCTCATTGCCCTTGACGCGTGGGGTTTCCTCCTCGCCCCCTCACGAGACTGGGACTTCCTGGCTAGGGAGGGGGTCGGAGTGAAGGCGCTGAACCAGTGGGTTAGGGAGTCTACCCCCATTTTATTATAGACATTGCTGGACCCCTCTCTGTCGCTGATCCAGGAGTCTGGGGAAGAGGTAGCAAGCTCCCAGAGGATCCATTTTAGGAAAAGGGCAGCTATCTGAGCCCCCAACATGTAGGAGGGCCTGAGAACCGCAACTGCACCAGACTCTGAGAAGGGACAGGAAGTCCAGCATGCCCTCCAAGGAGAGGCAGATTAAGTGGGTGAGGAAGATGGAGAGAGAAGGGAAACTGCTCCCTGATGAAGAGGGGCAGGTATCCTAAGACGAAAGGCGAGTTCAATGGTCAGATAGAGCAGGTCTCTAATTCTGAGCCTTCAGAAACTCTGCTTTCTCACAGTCTTCACAAGATTGTTGTTAGGAGTTGAAAAGATCGTTTATCAAACTCTAGAAATCTATATGTGCTAAACTTTGCTTAACATTAGGTATTCAGTGGTAGGCCAGCCCTCTCTCTCTCTCTCCAGGGTGTTGTTGAGGGTGGGGGACAGATAAGTAACCAAATGATAACAAGACTACTTGAATTAGTGTCAATACCATTTGCTAGGAAGCAAATTAGAGTAGTGTGGAGGTTTAGCAGGTGACTAGTTTGGGTGGTCAGACAAGACCTTAGTGACAGGTGACAAGAACAGAGGCTAGGCAGAGGAGTAACTAATACAAAAGCCCTGAGTAGGGAACTGACTTAGTGAAGTCAGGAAGAAAGGTTAGTGTGGCTACAGCAGAGTGGACCAAAGAAAGAATGTTAAGACAGCAAGATGCAAGTCACATTAGGGCCCAGCAACCTATGGCAGAGGGTTTAAGTTCTATTCTGTAATGGGGCATTTGAAGAGTTTTGAACAGGGAAATGACAAGATACTGTTGCTTTTTTAAAAAAGAAAGAAAGAAAATCCCCCTGGCTTCTGTTATGAAAGTAAACTCAGAAGATAAGAGTAGAAGCAGCAAATCCAGTTAGGAGGAAAAACTCGGATTAGGATGGTAGGAGTGGACGTCATGAAGCACTTGGGGCAGTCATGGAAAGTACTGGCTCAATATGGAGGTGACTTCTTCCCAGGCTCCCTCAAAAGACAGTATCTCCCTATTGAAAGAACACCCACATTTATTTTGCTCCAAGGGACAGGAACAGGCTCAAAAAGTTCATATAAATTGTTTTATTTCAACCCCACCATTAAAATCCTAGGAGATAAAGACCTCATCTCAGTTGCAGAGCTACTGATGAGGTGTTAGGCCACTTCTCAAATTCTCTCCCATTTTATAGCACAACTTTACCTGTTTGCAGATCCCTATGCAAACATTGGGGGTTTCCCCCGCTTACCATATTAAGCAAAAACAGTGTTGCAAATAAAGATTAAAGATGACATTTAGTGATAACTTCTGAAATAACTGGTGGAAAACAGGATAAACTGGCTGGTTTCATCCTGGGGCTTCAGCATTGTAAGAAAATCCAGGTTTGGACAGGCTAACACAGCTTTTTGACCTCTGGAGACTTATCAGTGACACCTTCAACTGTGTGAGCCAAGGCTGTCTTCCAACTTCCTTCTGTGGCTCTTCCTTCTGAAGCAGCCAAGCTTCTGGTCTTCCACCTCTCTCTCCTTTCTGCATCTCTGCCTCTCTCCATCCCACCCTCCCACCCAACACACACACACACACACACACACACACACACACACACACACACGATTTGATTACCTCGGCACAAGCTCCCATTCATGGAAGAGTGCTTCCTCTCTATAACCTGCCTAGAAAAGAACTCCTCACAGCCTTTTGCTGTGTTTTATCCCCAGATCATTCTTTTCCCACCTGACTTTTTTTTTGAAGAAAAGGACTTAAAAGCCCAGACACAGGCCCCTTGTTCCAGCTTTGTCTTCCAAAGATGGCATAACTCATCCAGACCTTCACTCCTCTTGCCCTCCTTGCCCCATTTGTAGTATAACTGCTGGTTAACCAAGACAAGAGTCTAGACCAAGGGTCATATTTGACAGGGGCTCAGAACTTGCATTGCATGGCTTTCTTCCCCAGGCAAAAATATGTCTCTGCTCCAGCAGCCCAAGGGTACTGACCTTGGGCTGCTGTTTTCTTCTATATTTATCACAGTTCTTAGTATAGGGGTCTGGATGCTCTTGATTGCTCAATTGGCTGACTAGAGCCTATTAGGTTGGCTCTATTTACCTGAGCTTGGTGGGTGACATTTCTGTGGTCAGACTGTGCAAATCTGAGGGAGGATGTGTAAACAGGACAAGACTGCTTTTCCAAAGGCCAGAGCCCAGAAATAGTTCCTTGGACTTCTGACCTATTACCTGGACAGAAAGCTCCTGAGCAAATGACAAATTGTGAAATATAATGACAAGTAGTTCTAGCCCGATAAGTTTTCTGATGACAATAAACTGCCGACTTCCACCTGGACAAAATACAGGAGGGGGCTGGGGTTGTGGCTCAGAGGTAAAGCGCTCACCTATCATGCATGAGGCACTGGGTTTGATCCTCAGCACCATATAAGTAAAATAAACATTGTGTCCACCTATAACTAAAAAATAAATATTAAAAAAAAAAAAAGAATGGCCAGCCTTTTCTAACACTTTGCTTCCTGGAGATTATAGTGGCTCTTCACAGAATTGACTGTACCTTCCAAGGATCATTTCTTCTTCCAGTTTGAGCCAGGCTTACAGTTCTGAGCCAATGGAGATTCTCAGATTTTACAGAGAAGACATGCAAGGGCTGGGGTTGTAGCTCAGGGGTAGAGCACTTGCCTCACATGCATGAGTCCCAGGGTTTAATCCTCAGCACCACATAAAAATAAAGATATTGTATCCATCTACAACTCAAAAGAGAGAGAGAAGACATGCAAAATGTCATTTTTCAAGCACCAATAAAGACACCTTGTTTTAGTCCTAGAGTGCCCCCACATACTAAAAAGTAAGAGAGAGACTAGCATTGAATAGATCCGGGTTAGATCTCCATATCTATAGGCTAGCTGTGCGGCTTTGGGCAAGTTCCTTCTTCTGTGTTATGGAGTTAACTATTTTGCTTGCAGGGCTGTATGATGGCGATTTAGAAGCTGCTTGGCCAAACCTGGGTCCTATGAAAGAGTCTCCATCAGTGCATACTAGTTTCCCTCTCCCTCACTCCACCAGACAGTTCCCCATCTGTTGTGCCATTAATCTGTTCAACAGAGAACTTCCCACCCTCTCTGCTTTTTCCCTGCAGAAATGTGCCTGCCTCTGAGAATGGAGAGTAATTTCACAATACATAAGAGCTGGGGAGGCTAACGAAGAAGAGTTCAGAAATTTCAGCAAAGCTACAGGGAAGGAAAAGGTCAAAAATCAGGGTGATAACCAAGTAACCACTGATGACTAGTTTCAGAGAATGGGTAGCCTGTTGGCTTCATCCCCTGCCTCCCACTCTCCCACCATTCCCTGAAAAGCAGAAGTAGAGACTGGTGAAAACAAACCAAGAAGGGTGGCAAGGGACAACTGGTTAGGCCCTGCCAGGGTTAGCTTGGTCAGGAAAGCAGATTGAAGCAGCACATCTACCGTGTTCTAACTCATTCTTCCTTGTGAATGGTGAAGATTTCAGCTTCCCTGCAGGTTGAAGTTTGAACATGAGAGAAGCACGCCGAGGCAAGCATATGAAGCAGGGTTTATTTAAAAAGAGGTAACGTAGACTTCTCCCCTGAGGGAGAAGGGGACCACAGCTGGTATCATGGTATCCCAAGAAGCGAGGTGTTCTGACCTTTTTATATGGCCTAGGCTTCCTTTGTTCTCCTGCTTTACCCCCTTATCTTTCTCCTTCCTGCATACCTGACTAGGCCCAGGAATGCTCAGTGGGAAGGCCAAAGGTGGGAAACAGGTGGGCTAAAGGGGGAAGGGCTGGATGGAGTAGACAGGACACATTAACAACCTTATTGCCTTGTATGAAATATGATATGTCAAGAGCTTTGTAATGTTGTGAACAACCAATAAAAAAAAATCTATCAAAAAAAAAAAAAAAAAAAAAAACCTTATTGCTCCCTGTGAGGAGGGGAAATCCCTGGGACAGGTTACCTTGGCCACAGGTTGAAGCAGGGGCAGAAACACTCAAATTGGCCTCCAAGATCCGACCTGACTCAATTTACCTATCTACACTGCCTGTCTAATTCTGGCTTCACTTGGACAGAGGTACCAATAGGGAATCCTGGCATTGGAGGGGGGATTTTTTTTTTTTCAGTACTGGGGAGTGCACTTAGGTATGCTCTACCACTAAACCACATCCCCAACTCTTTTTATTTTTTATTTTAAGACAGGGTCTCGCTAAATTGCGTAGGGTCTCACTAAATTGCCAGGCCTTGAACTTGCCATCCTCCTGCCTCAGCCTCCAGAATCCTTAGGATTACGGGAATATACCACTGTGTCTGGCTATCCCAAGATTATAATGAGGGAAATAACAATAGCTAGCTCTTATCGAGTGTTTGACTGTGTCAGGCATTAAAATAGACACTTTATACTGATTAGCATTGCCATCTTTCAGAAGAGGCACAAAGAGTGGCTGAGCAGCCTGTCCATGGCCTTATTACCACAGTGAAAATAATAAGCCAGGCATGGCACACACCTCTAATCCCAAAAGCTCAGGAGGCTAAGGCAGGAGGAGTGCAAGTTCCCAGATCAACTTCAACAACTTAGTGAGCCCCTGTCTCAGAAAATTTTAAAAGAGCTGAGAAGGCTGGGGATATAGTTTAGTGACATAGTGCTTAGCTAGCATGCATGAGGCCCTGGGCTCATCTCCAGCACTGCAAAAAAGAAAAAGAGGTGAGGATGTGGCTCAGTGGTAGAATGCTCCTGGGTTCAATCCCCTGTGCTGCAATAAACAAGGATAAGCATAATTTATAATAAATATAAATAATAATGATAAATACATTTATAATAAGAGTGATGGAAATTCAGGATTTGAACTCAAGCTGTCTGACTCCTCCCTGGCTCTGCTATGTCCTCTTTTTATCATCTCAGTTGCCTGCCCAGCCTGCTCTCTGCAGTTAGGATGCCAGCCTCATGCATCCAAGGCTTCCTGTGATTCTGATCACTTCACCTGGGCCAAGATGCCCATTAACTAATTAGCCATCCTGTGCTATCAGGGAAGGGCTGAGGAAATCTCCACCTCCACCCTACCTTCCAACACACACACACACACACACACACACACACACACACACACACACACACTTGCCCATCCACCTAATGCAACCCTTTTTTGCCAAACTTCTTAACCACTTTCCGTGGCTGAGTGGCACAGGGCATGACGGTTCAGCAATAGAACTGAGCTCCAGAATCCACTCGGTCATCACCCTAGCTCCACCACCTGGCTCACTGTTTTATCACTGAGAAAGTTATTTATTGGCTGCCTCAGTTTTCCTGTCTGCCCCATGTTACTGGAGGGTTGAGTGAGGTAAAGAGAAAGTGCTTGCGCTCCCAAACTCAATTAGTGATGGCTAATGTTATCATCATCACACTGAATCTTCCCTCCAGACCCCGCGGGAATAAACAAAGTCAGTCAGTTCTTGACATCAGGAAGGATGAGTTTAGACCAGACGACCTCTAAGCTCTCTTCCAGCTCCATCAAGCTGTGATTCTATCATGAGTCACTGTTGTTTACGCACACATCTTAGCTCTTCCTGCTATAGCCCTTAACATAGGGCCTTGTAAACTATTGGCTGTGCTTCCAGATCAATGTTAGCACATAACAATAGTCCCTGCCTCATCCAGGCACTGGGATAAGCAAATTTCTGTATAGCATTTAGCACAGTTCCTGGCATTTTGTAAGAACCTAATAAATCGTGATTACTATTATTATCCCATCTTATAACAATAAGATTCCCAAATATGATCATTAAAAGGATTGACAAGCCAAGCAACTTGGCCCACACCTGTAATCCCAGCAACTCAGGAGGCTGAGGCAGAAGGATGGAAGGTTTGAAGCCAATCTGGGCAATTTTAGCAAGACCCTGGCTCAAAATAAAAAAATAAAAAGTGCTAGGGATGTAGCTCAGTGGTAGAGTGGCCTTTGATTCAATCCCCAGTATGGGGGAAGGAGTGGAAAGAGTGGGAGGTGTTCTACTGGTAGCACCCTACCTGAGTTCATTCTGGTAGCCACCCTGTGACACCTGGAGCAAATTGATTAACCATCCTATGCCTCTGTCTTCTCATCTGTAAAGTGGACATGATGATCACAGTAACCACCAAATAAGGTTGCTGTGTAGATCAAGTGAATTAATATTTAAAAAGGCACGTATAGCTGTGCCTGGAACAAGCTTGATGTATGTGCGGGCTTTGCAGAGGAGGAGACACATCAAGTAAGTGTCCAAGCTGTAGTGGAGTTGGGATCCAAACCTAGGACTGACTGTTTCTGGAGTCTCATATTAGGACGTGTTTCTGCTCCAAACGATCCATGTCCATTTTCTCAGGAGTTTTCTGCATCCACTCCTTTCCTCCCTTTTCCCTCACAAAGAAGTCTCTCTAATAGTGGTGATTTGGGCAGGGGAGGAAAGAAATCAACGCAGAGGCTTCTGGGGTGCGGGCGACACAGGATGCCCTCGGGTCACAGTGAAGGTCTTTGCTCACACTGTCTGGCCACCTCTCTTAAGCACTCCAGCAGGGGCTTGGTCCAGAAGCCCAGAAACATGGCAACACCCACGCCTTCCTGCTAGCCTGGAACCTCAGCACATTACTGTCGCCCTAGAAGCTGGGCCCCAGCTCTTCAACAGAGACAGTCCCTGACCTGGGGGCTTGTTCCATTTCTGAAGCATGATTCACCCAGCAGACAAGACCAGACAGACTGGTACCAGAGGAAGGAGGGCTGGGCGCTCCAGGGAAAGAAGAAAACAAACGCGGGTTAGAGGTGGGCGGGACGACAGCTGCGGGGCTGCAGGGGCGGGGAGCAGCCGGCGGCGGGAGCCCGCAGATCCCGCGACCCCGACGGAGCCGTCTCCGCAGCCTCTTGCGGATTCAAGGTGAAGCCCACCGCGCTTCCAACGCCCCGGGAAAATGCTGACGGCATTGCACGCTGGTGTCGCACATTGTGATTTTCAAAGCCCTTTCACACAAATAATTTTAATTCGGAGGTTTTTTTTTTTTCTTTCTTTTTTTTCTTTAGATAATTTGCTTCTCTTATTACAAAGCAACACATGCTCATTGAGGACAACTGGGAAATGTTTTCAAATGCAAATTTCGAAATTTCAAGTGTGTATATAGAATTATACCATGAGCAATAAGGTTTTCAGTCAATTCCCAACTAGTCTTTTTCTAAGCCTCTATACATTAAACAAAATGGGAGCCATACAACATAAAGGTTTTTCTTTTTCTTCTTCTTTTATTTATTTATTTTTTTGTTGGGGGAGGTACCAGAGATTGAATTTAGGGGCACTCGATCACATGATATATTACAGCCATATTTTGTGTTTTATTTAGACACAGGGTCTCACTGAGTTGCTTAGCGCCTTGCTTTTGCTAAGGCTGGCTTTGAACTCGGGATCCTCCTGCTTCAGCCTTCACAGCCATTGGGATTACAGAAGTGTGCCACCGCACCCGTCTGGTTTGTTGTTGTTGTTTTGTTTTTACTTAACATAAAGTCTTAAGCATTTTCCAATGTTACCAAACGTTTTGCTATAACAATTCGTAATGGCTGCATTTATCACCATAGATTTTCTGTAGCCATGCCTGATTGTTAAATATTTAATGTTTACAAAAACTTTACTATTATAAATAATACTGCTACGAACATCTTTGTACTTACCTTTCTTGTCTGTAGACCTTTTTATATCCCCGATAATAAATTTCTAGTATAGCAATCCCTAGCGTGAAGGATTTGAACTTTTTTAAGAGACAGGGTCTTAACCATGTTACCCAGGTTGTCCCCAAACTCCTGGATTCAAGAGCTCCGCCTGCCTCAGCCTCCTGAGTAGTTGGGATTACAGGTGCCTGATGCCATGCCAGCTCCAGTATTTTTTAATATAGCCCCCCTTGCTTATCTGTGGTTTGCTTTCCATGATTTCAGTTACCCATGGTCAATTGTGGTCTGAGAATATTAATTTGTCTTCACTCTTTTAAGAGAGACTACATTCACATAACTTTTATCATGGTATATCATTATAATTATTCTATTTTTATTAATAGTTATTTTTGTCTCCTCTTGTCCCTGATTTACAAATTAAACTTTATGGTAGGTATGTAAGTATATGAAAACCTGATTATTTAGGATTCAGGACTCTCTGCAGTTTGGGGCACGCACTGACTAGGGTCTTGAAACCCATCCTCTCTGGGAAGGGAGGATTTCCACATTTATAGCTGAATTATCATCCAGACAATATGTTCAGTTTACACACCTGCCAGTACTGTGTGAGAATGTGCCCCTCACTCTCTGTTGTGAGCTCAGGAGAAGTGGTTTATGGCAAGTGTCTCATGCTATATGAGAACTGGGCACAGAGCTAAGCAATCAGCTCAGGCTCACACACACAAGTGAGACCAAACTCTGGCCTCCTGCAGTTGGTGTCAGGACCTTTCCCATTATGCTTTCCAGACAGAACTCTGAAGAAGTTTTCCTGAGTAACATGATTTTATTAAATTTCTTTTTATGCCAGGCACAGTGGCACACGCCTGTAATCCCAGTGGCTTGGAAGGCTGAGGCAGGAGAATTGCGAATTCAAAGCCAGCCTCAGCAACTTAATGAGGCGCTTGGCAATTCAGCAAGACTCTGTCTCTGAATAAAATATGAAAAAAGGCTGGAGATGTGGCTCAGGGGTTAAGCACCCCTGGATTCAATCCCCAGTAACCCTCCCCAAAAAATTATCTTTATGTCAATATCTGTAGGTGAAAAAAATATCTTAATCTTCCATTTCTTGACCTTGTTTTTGCCTGGGACACCTGTGGCAGTCTGAGTAAGCCAATCGACCTCTTCTCAGAATAATGTACTTATGATTGTATTAATATTTGAGATCAGCCTGGGCAACTCATTTCACCCTATGGTTAGCCAGTGGTATTTTGAGATAGTCATTTGTCATGGATTTGTTCTGAGAAGTGTATCAATAGGCAGTTTTGTCACTGTGCAAACATAGAGTACATTTACCTGCACACAAGCTGTCTGAGGCTTCTGCCTCAGGAACATGATATATTACAGCAAACTTTTTGTTTAAGTAGAAGGAGTACACTCTAACAATAAAAAAGATAGCATAATAAATAGATGAACTAGTAGTCATTTGTTGTCGTTATCAAATGTTAGGTACTGTACATAATTGTGTGTGCTATTTTTTAATACGAAGGCAGCACAATATTTGTTTACACTGTCATCACCATAAACATGTGAGCAATGCACTGATATCACTAGATGAGGTGAAATTTTCAGCTCCATTTTAATCTTGTGGGACCACTGTCATCCGTACATCCTGTCGTTGCCCTCATATGCAATGACTGTGATTTTTACAGGTGACAGTCATTGTGGTTTGTTGCTTACATTCACAATGAAGTGAAATGGTGAATTTAATTTATGAAATAGTGACTTTTTTCTCAATGGGGTCTATAGAATTTGTAAGAAATCTGTATGGCCAGTTCTCCAAAGAACACCAGAAAAACCTGTTGATCAACCTGTTATTTTAGTGCTTACTTTTTTCCCCCATTTTTTTTATTGGTGCAATTAGTGCTAGGTGCTTACTATTAAAGTAAGTGGGTGAGGTATAAATCTAGACTAGCCAAGTGAGGTGGTGCATACCTATATGAAACCTGTGTAACTCAGGAAGCTGAAACAGAAGGATCACAACTTCAAGACCATCCTGGGCAACTTGGCAAGACCCTGTAGGGTCTCAAAATAAAATAAAAGGGCTGGAAATATAGCTCAGTGGTAGAGTGCCTCTGGGTTCTATTGCCAGTACTGAAATAAATAAATTTACTAGACTAGCTACAGTGAGAGAGATCACCACCTGGGGGGAAAATTGGTAGGGAGAACTTTTATTTCTATGTACTTGCAACAAAATACACAGACAATTGGCTAGGGATGTAGTTTATTGGTAGAGTACGTGCCTAGCACATGTCCCTGGGTTCAATCCTCAGAATCACATGTTCATATATATGGTTATATATGGTTTTTTATGCTGCTAATATTCTCTCTATATATGTGTGTATATGTATGTGTGTATATATATATAAGAGAGAGAGAATATTAGCAGCATAAAAAAACAAGATTTCTTTTTTTAATTGAACAATACCTTTTTAATTTTTTTATAAATAACAAGTTTTTTACACAGAAAAGTAAATGAGCATTTTGACATTAAATTTATAAGACCTAAGTAAATGCAGGGATACACCACTAGTGTAAAGATGTCACTTCTCCCCTAGTAGTCTTTAAGTTCAATGTAATCCTACTCAATGTTCCAGTTTTCCCTTTTTGTAGAAATGGAAAGGCTCAGTGGAAATTATGTGAAAATATGGAGGATTTAGGGTAGCAAATATAATCTTGAGGAGGAAGAATAGAGTTAGAGGACATATACTATTGTGTATCAAAATGTATTACAAAGCTACAATAATCAAAGCAGTGTGTATTTGTGCATGGACAGAAATGTAAGCTGATGGAAAAGACCAGAAAGTCCAGAAACAGACCACATATATGGTCCACTGACTGATGACAAAAGGCCCATTGAAATGCAGTGGGGAGAGGATGGTCTTTCAATGGACAGTGCTGAATCAATTGAATAAAATGAACATTGATCCTCTACCTCACATGATACAGAAAAATAAGTTTCACACAGAGCACAGATCAAAAGATAAAATGTAAAAGCATAAAGCTTCCATAACAGAAAATACCTTTATTACCTTGAGGCGGGCCAAGATTTTTTGAAAAGGACACATGTTTTGTTTTGTTTTGTTTTTAACATACTAGATCTCATTTAAATTTAAAATGTCTATTCATTAAAAAAAAAAAACTCCATTAAAACAGCCAAGAGATGAATGTTTCTCAGCCTACCTAAATTGTGGAACCAACCTAGATGCCCTTCAGTTGATGAGTGGATAAAGAAATGGTAGAATATACACAAAGGTATATCACTCCGCATTAAAAGATAATAAAATCATGGCATTTGCAGGTAAATGGATGGAGTTGGAGAATATCATGCTAAGTGAAGTAAGCCAATCCCAAAAAACCAAATGCCAAATGTTTTCTCTGATATAAGGAGGCTGATTCATAATGGGGATGAGGGGAGGAGCAAGGGAGGAATGGAAGAACTTTAGATAGGACAAAGGGGAGGGGGGAAGGAGGGAGCATGGGGGTAAGAAAGACATGGAATGAGATGGACATCATTATCCTAGGTACATGTATGAAATGGAAAGCTCACGAATGGTGTGACTCTACTTTGTGTACAACCAGAGACATGAAAAATTGTGCTCTATATGTGTACTATGAATTGAATCGCATTCTGCTGTCATATGTAACAAATATATGAAAAAAAATTTTTTTTAAATTGTTGCACCTTGATTTGTGGTCTGGTATGTGGTCAGTAAGCTCATGGGTCAATACCTACTTTATAGTCATAGATGTCCATTGACTTAAGCATGTCAACTGTGCCCTTCAAACCTATATCCTGATTATTTTTTTGCTATGCTAAAATGATCAGTTACTGAATGAGATATGTTCACATCTACCACCGTGATGTTTGGTAGATTTATTTATTTTATTGTTTACATTTCTATTAATTTGAATTCTAATTTTAAGATATATTTACATAAATACAATAAATGGATACATGTTTAAAATTGCTCTAGCTTCCTAATGAGCTGAATCTTTTATCATTATGTATAAAATGATATTATACTGTTAATGCTATTTGCCTTTTTTATCTAATATTAATGTAGCTACAACAAATTTTTTTAGGGCTTGTGTAGAAAATCTACCCAATAGAAACACCTGTCAGCCTCTTAAAAAAAAAAAAACAGCCAAGAGAAAGCCCAATATAAAGGGAAAAAATATTTATATTACATATGTCCAATAAAGGACTTAGATCTAAAATCTGCAAAGAACCAGTAAGAAAATGACTTCCAAGGAAGAAATGAACAAAAGACTTGTGAAAGACTTTTCAAAAAGGTATTTTCACTTAGGTGCGCTGGTACATGCTTATAATTCCAGTTACTTGGGAGGTTAAAGCAGGTAGATCACAAATTCAAGTCCAGCCTGAGCAACTTAGTGAGACCCTGTCTCAAAACAAGATAAAAAGAACTGGGGATGTGGCTCAGTGGTGAACATCTCTGGTTCAATTCTCAGTACTGGCGGTGGGGGGGGGCAATATTCAATTGATACTATATTCAATGAACATATATTTTTTAAAAGTTCAGTATCATCAGGCATCGGGAAAATACACATTAAAATGATTGTGAAGCTGGGCATGGTGGTGCACGCCTTAATCCCAACTGCTTGGGAGGCTGAGACAGAAGGATGGTAAGTTCAAAGCCAGCCTCAGCATCAGTGAGGCACTAAGCAACTCAGTGAGACCCTGTCTCTAAATAAAATACAAAATAGGGCTGGGGATGTGGCTCAGTGGTCCAGTGCCCCTGAGTTCAATCTCCAGTATCCACCCTCCCCCCTAAAAAAAAGGGTTGAGGATGTGGCTCAGTGGTAAAGCACTTATGAGTTCAATTCCCAAGAGTGAGCCACCATGATCGGCTAATAGGTGATGCCCGTACTCATTGTTTCCAATCACTCTCCTCTTATTCACTTCTTTTTTTAAAATGAATTTTTTTAATTTCAAAAATTTCACTGGGTGTGGTGGTGCATGCCTATAACCCCAGCAATTTGGGAGGCTGATACAGGAAGATCACAGGCTGAAGCAGGAGGATCGAAAGTTCAAGGCTAGCCTCAGTAATTTAGCAAAGAATATTTTTCATTTGTCTCAAAATAAAAAAAAATAAAAAGTGTTGGGAATGTAGCTCAATGGTAAAGCAGCTCTAGGTTCAATACCAGTACCAAAAAAAAAAAAAAAAGTCAAACATATACAAAAGTAAAGCAAATTATATAATATATATTACCCAAATTCAAAAATCATAAACTCATGGTCAATTGTGATTGATCCATACCCCATCCCACACTCTTATTACATTGTTTTGAAGCAAATACCAAACATTGCATCATTTCATCAATAATTATTTCAGTTTATAGATATATAAGGCAAGGGGCTGGGGATATAGCTCAGTTGGTAGAGTGCTTGCCTCCTATGCACAAGGCCCTGGGTTCAATCCCCAGCATAACCAAAAAAAAAAAAAAAAAAACCCAAAAGATATATAAGCAAAACACCATCACTGTATCTAAGCAAAATGTCTTCTTAAGGACTGTGGAATGAGACAGACATTATTACCCTATATACATGTATGAATACACTACTGGAGTGACTCTGCACCATGTACAGCCAAAGGAATGAAAAGATGTGCTCCATTTGTGTACAATATGTCAAATTGCATTCCACTGTAAAATAAATACATTTAATTTTTTTTTAATTTAAAAATGCCTTCCCAGGGCTGGGGATGTGGCTCAAGCGGTATCGCGATCGCCTCACATGCGTGCGGCCCGGGTTCGATCCTCAGCACCACATACCAACAAAGATGTTGTGTCCGCCGAGAACTAAACAATAAAACATTAAAAATTCTCTCTCTCTCTCTCCTCTCTCACTCTCTCTTAAAAAATAAATAAATAAATAAATAAAAATGCCTTCCTAACGGCCTAGCCAAAATAACATCATTATATCTTTAAAATTAACAATAACTTATTAATATCATTAAATATCCAATCAGAGCTGGGCATGGTGGCTCATGCCTGTAATCCCAGCAGTTCGGGAGGCTGAGGTAGGGGGATCCCTAGTTCAAAGATAGCCTTAGTAGTGAGGTCCTAAGCAACTCATTGAGACCCTGATGAGTTTTATATTTTATTTATGAAATATTTTTAAAAGGTCTGGGGATATGGCTTGGTAGTTAATCACCCCTGTCTTCAATCCCCAGTACCCATCCTCCAAAATCCAAATCCAATCAGGGTTTAAATTCCCCACTTCTCACACATTATAGTTCATGTATTTTATTTGAATCCCAATCTAATTATCATCTATGTATTGCATTTGACTGCTGTGGACCCTAAATTTGTTTTAATTTAGAGATTCCCTCTTCCTTTTCTTCTTCATTTTTTTTTCTTTTAACTTGTTTATTAAAGAAACTAGGTCACTTTTCCAGTAGTTTCCTACAGTCTGGATTTGCTGATGGTGTCCCTGTGGTATGTCATTTAACCTGTTGTCGGCATCCCTGTGTTTTCTGTATGCTGATAATTGGTGGCTGGTGATGTGATCAGGTTCCAGTGTTTAGGCAGCTAGAGCAAAAGGTGGCACTGTGTTCTGTTAGCCAGCATAGAGTTGTGGCTTTCTCTTTCTTCCCACTTCTCTTGTAACCATTGATGACTGTGGTCTACATGCGCGTGATAACATAAATAGTTATTTAAAAGAATGCTGTATTGGTGGTGATATGGAGCCATCTGTAAACTGGCAAAGAGCAAAAGAATAAAAACACAAAACAAGAGGTATATTATGCTTCAATGTTTTACAATTATGTAAAAATGTTATTACACATATAAATATATATCCTAGTAGAGGCATAGAATTTATTGATACACTTATAGAAGAAATGAGTAACAGTGATGTTTCTGGGGAAATAAATGGGGTGTTGGGAGGCAGTGATGTAAAGAAGACTTAGTTTTCACTCTGTATTCTTGTGTGCCCTTGGGGACTTTTTAAATGATGAAAACATATAATATGAAATTTGCCATTGTAATCATTTTAGATCATATAATTCAGAGGCATTAAGTTCATTCATAATGTGCAACTATCACTACTATATAGTTCCAAAACTTTTCATCAACCCAAACAGAAACCCTATACCCATAAAGCAGCCACTCCCCTATTTCCACTGTTGCCAGTCACTGATCTGTTTTATTCTCTAAGGATTTGTCTCTTCTGGATATTGCACATAAAAGGAATCATACTATATGTGGTCCTTTGTGTCTGGCTTCTTAGCTTGACAAACAGAAAGAACGGCCAGAGCCTGGAACTTGAAGTAGGATTGGCTGTGTAATTCATGAGCCCAGTTAAAATGAAGATGCAGGGCCCCTTGCCCAAAAGGCAAGAAAAAGCATTTTCCTTCCTCCAGCCATCTCTCTTGATTTGTCATTGTGCATTTTGTTACTTAATGCCTAAGAAAAAAATTAAAATTTTTAGATTACTAGAATGAATTCACCATTCATCACATTGCACCATGCCAGTTTTACATGCAAACATAGTATTTAATTCACTTGTGGAATCGCCAAAATGACAGTCTGTTGAGGCTTGTCCCCAGAGGGTGTCTTAAACTGACCAGAAAGAAACAAATGGGAGAAAGACTAAGGAAAGTTGGAAGGAGGAAGTCAGGATCCCCAGCCTTGGCCCTCAAACCTGGGGACAGGCTTGCTTGGCTGGAAACCCTCGGTGCAGGAGCAGACCCTCCACCGCCCCCGCCCCAGCCCTCAACGCCGGGTGCGTGCATTCGCGTTCTCGAGCGCACCCTGGCGGCGAAGGGTCTGAAGAAGTCAAGCCAAGTGTCGGCCCACGTTCTGCCGCCCAAACCCACCACGACAGACAACCCCAGCGGTACTGCGACCTCCGTGCCCGTGGTGCTCCGTGCCTGGATGGGGTGGGCGAAAGACCCCCGCGCTGCCAGCAGAGGAAAGGGATGGCCACCACCACACCCCGGGCTCTTCTCGTGGCCACACCCGGGACTCTACTGGAGGCGGAAAATAGCAGCAGCTACCTGGCAGCAGTTGCAGGGTCAGGGACACAAAAGTGCAGGGAAGCCATCCTCTGGAGGCAGCCTGAGGAGGCCGATAGTGCAAGAGCCTGGACTGCAAGCCCTGGCGCATGCTCCATTGTCCTTTGAGAATTCACTATAAAACTGAAATTCAAAGATAAAGAATGTCAAGACAATGACAGCAGAATTAAACCAAGTTACGAGAACCTTCTGGACATTGGACCCTGTGTAATCTTGTGCTCTGGTGACAACCTATGAAGCTGACATCACAAGAAAAAATAATGTCTGTCTGCAAAAATGAAAAGTGAGTCAGATATGCGAGCTGCCTATGTGATTTTAAATTGTCTGGTACCCACATTTTTTAAAAAATGTCTTTATGATTTTTTTATTTTGTTTATTTTTATGTGATGCTGAGGATAGAATCCAGTGCCTCACACATGCTAAGCAAGTACTCTACCACTGAGCTGCAACCGCAGCCCCTAGCACACACATTTTTTAAAAGGGGTGTAGGGGGCTGGGGTTGTTGCTCAGTGGTAGAGCACTTGCCTAGAATGCTTAAGGCCCTGGGTTCCATCATAGCGCCGAAAATAAAATTTAAAAACTAAAAAAGAATATTCAAATAAACAGGTGATATTAATTTTCATAAAATATTTTTACCCAATATATAAAAATGTCATTTCAACATGTGATCAAAATTAAAAATTATTAAGAGACATTTGACTTTTTTCTTCCCACATCAAGTCTTCAAAATCTAGTTTGTATGTTACACTTATTTCAAGTGCTCAGTGGCCACAAGGTGGTTAGAGCTCTGGTGGTGGACAGGTCAGACTTGTAGAATAAAAAATGAAAATGGGTAGCCCCGGTACTCTTTGTATAAATTCTACTTGGTGATCTAATACTGGCTGATAAAACAGAAATATCTACCAATATTTGTCAATATCATATCTATCACATCAATCACATCATGTAAACAAGCTATATGGAACTCCAGAATTTCTGTGAGCGATTTTGATGACTATTGCATTAACTTTCTCTCCCTTTCTTTCCCCCTCAGAACTGGGGATTGAACCTAGGGGGCTGTCTATCACTGAGCTACATCTCCAGCCATTTTTATTTATTTAATTTTTCTTTTTTTAAAAAATTTTTCTGGTTCCAGGGAATGAACCCAGAGGTACTTAACCACTGAGCCACATCCCATACCTTTTTTGTATTTTATTTAGAGACAGGGTCTTAGGATCTTGTTAAGGCTAAGGCTGGCTTTAATCTCACAATCCTAGTGCCTCAGCCTCTCTAGCCACTGGGATTAAGGTGTTCACCACCAGGCCTGACTATTTTTAATTTTGAGACAGGATCTTGCTAAGCTGCCAAGGCTGTCTTCAAAATTGTGATCCTCCTGCTTCAGCCTCCTAAGTAGCTGGGATCACAGCCATGTACCACTGCACCTGGCTGCATTTATATATTAATATCATTATTAAACTTAAAATATTTCTTCAAATACTATAATAGTGTCATATAGACAGTCATGAAACAATGATTCTAATGCTAGTGCTGAAAAACAAATCTATAAACATAAAAACATAAAAACATACAAACATATATAAACATATATAAATATATAAACATAAAAACATATAAACATAAAAAGGGGAAGTTAGATGTTTCAGTTACCATGAGGGAAGCCAAGTAACCACCCTCATGCTCCATGTCATTAATTTAATAGTGAACAGCCTGAGAAACATTGGAAAGTTCTGAGAAATAAAAGTCAACATTTAAGCAGATAGATAACACTTATAAATTAAAAAAAAAATTGCATAACCAACAAAAAGAAGGAAGAAAAAAACAAACCCAGCCACATAACCAGATACAAAACTCAAATTGCAGTTATGTACACCTGAACTGCCTTGGTTGTGAATTTTAGTACTCTAAGAATATAAACATATATGGATATTCATTCATATATATATATAGGAAAAACTATTGGACTACTGCTCTCAGGTTCGTTTTCCCCAGCCTTTTCAGGACTTATTTTACTGATGTACTGGCCTGCCACATAGTGGTAAGAAAAAGAAACTACAAGTCCCTTAAAAAATGTTCAATACATAGTATTTGATATATCCAAAGGAAAAAATGCAACATAAAATGAACAATTGGAAACCCATCATCCAACTTAAGGACTAGAACATTACCTAATGGTGCATCCACCTGTTTGTCCTTTTTCTGTCTCACCCTATCACCAAAAGTGCAATGCTGGATCCAGCAGGTAAAGCCCCTATTGCCCCCTACTGAAAAGATATAAATCATACTCATTGTAAATTTGCCCATTATTACAGTACAGGTGTTGAAAAGTGAATTTGCAGCTAAGAGGCACGAATTTGGTTATTGGTACATCAAGTACCTAAGTATTGGATACAGGAAAGTCAAGGTTTATGTAACCCATTGGAGGGAACAGATGTAGCGCTTCAACTGCATCTTCAGTCTGTAGCAACCAAGTGGGTGGATCCCAAGTGCTTCTCCTGTGGCCACACTAATCTCAAAGAGCTCCTGGGAAGCTCCCACGCAGAAGCTCAGGCTGCAGGTGATTATTTAGAATCACACCGGGAAGCTGCAGAGAATGTTTATCTGCCTCCATGTCTGCCTGCTTATACTTTCTGGAAAAGCATGCCTTCTTCCTGCACTCCAGACCACTCACAAGGGCCTCTTGCTTGCAGTCTCTGCAGGTGTTCCACATAGCAGAGGATTCTGGGAGATAGAGTTCCTGGCTTCTCTGCTACAGATGGGACCTCTGAAGGGGTCAGCAATAACACGACACAATGCTGAGAGAGAGAGAGACAGACTAATGTAGAGTCTTGGTCATTGTGGTCACTTGTGGTCACTGGCACTGAGGGAAGCTTCCCATCAGCAGCTGACAGGGGCATTTGACTTCAGGACAGGTCAGACTTTCCTTTGCTCCCAATTTCAGTCTCAGCTTCATGATCTCTTTCTTTTTTCCTTTTTGTTTGTGTGATTTTAGTGGTGGGAAGTCTAGGTGATTTCCCTTACTTCCTGCATACCCAACAATGCATTAAAAATATTCTCCCCCCAAATTCAGTTGTTTTATAAAGAAGATTGAGGGCTGGGGATATAGCTCAGTCGGTAGAGTGCTTGCCTCGCATGCACAAGGCCCTTGATTCAATCCCCAGCACCACAAAAAAAAAAAAAAAAAAAAAATCTAGGTTTTTTTCCTCCTCCTCCTCCTCCTGCTGCTACTGCTGCAGCAGCACAAGCTCTGAAAGTACTCTACCACCAAGCCACACTCCCAATCCCTAGGATGGTTTTTAAAAGATGATTCAAACTTGAACACTCCTCTAAAGCCAGAGGAATACTTTTGATCCCATAGCTTGTAACAACAACAAAAAAAAAACCTGAAGAAATAAATTATTCAAGCTTATGTAGCCTTATCAAGAGGTCCTTCAGGATCTGATGAAAGCTAGGGATTTCAGAAAAAAATTATACAAGGTGAGCGTCCCTAATCCAAAAATCCCAAACCCCAAATGCTCTAAAATCTGACATGATAGCACTAATGGGAAATTCTACATTTGACTTCCATTATGGATTGCAGTCAAAACATAGGTGCAATTAAAAATTTTTGTAAAATAATCTTCAGGCTATAAAGGCATATGAAACATAAATAAATTTTGTGTTCAGTCTTGGATCTCATCCTCAAAATATCTCATTATATATTTGTAAATGTTCCAAAATCCCCCCCTCAAAAAAAAAAAAAAAACAAAAAACCCAACATTTCTGGTCCCAGGCATTTTAGACAAGGGATATTTGATCTGTATGTCCTGAAAACATGCATGCAATTTTGGGTGGCTCAAAAGTCCCTGATATCCACCATAGACCCAGTCTATGGAAAATAAAAACCTGACTAAAAAGAAATAAGGAGTCACATGCCAAATCCCAGTCCAACCTTTTTGTTGTTGTTGTTCTAATTAGTTATACCTGACAGTAGAATGCATTTGGACATATATATATAAATGGAGTCCAGTCCAGCTTTTATAAACAGGCCAAAATCATCAGAATTTTTCTCCCCATGCTTTTCTAAACATACTTAAAAGCATTGCTAGTTAAATGTTCACTATTCACCACTGTTAGCATGTTAGTTTTAAATTATATTATAGATATAGCAAATTTTGTTGTGTTGCATAAAAACTTTGCAGTAGAATGGATCCCTTGTGTAATTAACATCTATAGAGCCTTCTTGTTTGACTCATAAAGACTGATCATAGTTGTACTAACATATTATTACAAGGGTTTCTACTTACAATAACTTTGCCTCTGGGATATTTCATCACTTATATCAAGACTTTAATGAGGAACAAATTCCCAACTTTCACAATGTTCTTATGAAGAAAGCAGTTTTATGCAACGGTCAGTTTTTTCAACTGTTTTCCAGGAATGCTCTGGGCAAAAAATTAGATTGCCCTTTTACTTATGTGTTTTCTGTTCTTCTAGGAAGGAACAACTTTGCAAAAGATGACGAACCTGGGAGCCTTCTGCTAGGCAGTCTTGGACAGGCTAGTTCACATTTCCAAATTCCCATTTAATCATCCATTAAGGAATCATTACAATATCCCTGAGCCTCAGGGGAGCACAGTGAGACATATTAGTTCAGTGTGTGCCTAATCTGGTACAGATCAACAAATGCCTGTTGACTGACAGGTAACTGAGAACTGCCTCTGGTTAATTGTCTAGCTGGTGAAAGAGATCCAGCTTTGTCTGCTGGGTCCATTAAGAATTATGACTTGCTCATTGTTCATTGGGGGATCCTGTAGCCAAACAAATGAATAGTTAATTTAAAGACAGACAACTAGGTGTTTTTTTTGCTTTGGTTGGAAATTTAATTCCCAGACAATTCATACATTATGTATAGATTGCCTTGACCTGATTCTGCTTTTGGCACTCAGGATAGGGCCCAGCTCAGAAAGACCAGGAAGGACAAAAAAAAAGCATGAGAGATAGAAAGCGGGAGTGAATGGCCCAGTTTATAACTTCCCTCTGGAATTGCAAGGATGAGGAACCTCTAGGTCAAAGAAGTTGAACTCTCATCTTGATTCACCATCAGGACAGTATTGCTATGGTTATCCACTGCTATAAGCCCAGAACATAACTTTTTTTGATTCCCACTATGAGGCAAAGCATATGAAGTTTTTAAGATGACAGACCACTATCAGGCCTGAAGGCATACAGCTATAATCCCAACTAATCCAGAGACTGAAGTAGGAGAATCACAAGTTCAAGGCCAGGCTAGGCAATTTAGCAATACCTTACCTCTAAAAGGGGGAGAGGGTGACTGGGATGTAGCTAAATGGTAGAGCACTTGCCTAACTTGATTGGTTCAATCCCTAGTACTGAGAAAAAAAAAAATCAGTTAAAATGATACAACCATTTATTTATTTAGTACTGGAGATTGAACCCAGGGGCATTTACCACTGAACCATATCCGCAGCTAAGTTGCTGAGGCTGGCTTTGAATTTGCAATTCTCCTGCCTCAGCCTCCTGAGTTGCTGAGATTACAGGCAAGCGCCATCACACCTAGCTTAGTACAGCTGTTTTGGAAAACAGTTTGCAGTTTCTTATAAACATACACTTACCGTATAACCCCAGCAACCCCATTTCTAGGTGTTTACCCAAGAGACATGAAACATCTGTCCACACAAAGACTTGAGTGTGGTATGTTCCTAGAAACTTTATCATAACAGCCTTGAACTGGAAGCAACCCAAATGTGCTTCCCTGGAGCATGGATTAACAAACTGAGATATCCAAACCACAGACTTCTACAGTAATATAAACAACCAAGCTCTTGGTATAAAACTATATGAATGAATCTCAAAACCATAATGCCTAGGGGGGAAAAAACCCAGAGTGAAAAAGCGGTGTGATTCCATGTATATGAAATTTATGAAAAGACAAAACTGTAAAGACAGAAAGATTGATTAGTGGTGGTGAGAAGCTGGGGGTGGTTGAAGGGAGTGATTGCAGAGAGGCATGAGGGGATATGTTGAGGTGATGGAATTATTCTGCATCATGACTGCAATGGTGATTTTGTGAGATTGTTTTTGTCAAAACTCAAATGGAAGCCAGGCACATTGGTGCATGCCTGTAATCCCAGCAGCTCAGGAGGATGAGGAAGGAGGATCGAGAGCTCAAAGCCAACTCAGCAACTCAGCAAAGCCCTAAGCAACTCAGCAAGACCCTGTCTCTAAATAAAACATACAAAAAAAGGTTGGGGATGTGGTTCAGTGGTTAAGCGCCCTGAGTTCAATAACCCTCCACACAAAAAGAAGTCAAATTGGGGCACACCGGTGCACACCTGTAAATCCAGTGACTCAGGAGGTTGATGTAGAAGGATCACATTTGAGGCCAGTCTCAGCAACTTAGTGAGACCTTGTCTCAAAACAAAGAAAGAAAGAAAGAAAGAAAGAAAGAAAGAAAGAAAGAAAGAAAGGAAGGAAGGAAGGAAGGAAGGAAGGAAGGAAGGAAGGAAGGAAGGAAGGAAGGAAGGAAGGAAGGAAGGAAGGAAGGAGGAAGGAAGGAGGAAGGAAGGAGGCGGGCGGGCTGGGTTATAGCTCAGGGGTATAGCGTCCCTGGGTTCAGACCTTAGTACCCCAAAAACAAACAAAATAAAAAACTCTTATTGAGATGGATTTAAAATTAAAGAATTTTTGAAGCCAAACATGGTGGCACACACCTATAATCCCAGCTTCTCAGTAGGCTGAGGCTGGGGGATCCCAAGTTCAAGGCCAGCCTCAGCAATTTAGCAAGAACTTGTCTCAAAATAAAAAGGGCTGGTAGAACTTCCATTGGTTCAATCCCCAATACCACAAAAATCAAATTAAATTCAAGAAGTTTATTCTATGCAAATTATACCTCAATAAAGCATTTTTGTTTTGTTTTAATGATGCAACTTGAAGCTCTCCTGTTTATCTCTCAGTAAATCTGAGATCAGCTAAATTCTTGAGTTTGATCTGAGATTCCTGTTCAGGCTGGTCGGTGGTCCTCAAAAGAATTCGCAAGGACCCACTACTGAGCCCATGGTAGACAGGGCTGATGTGAGGCTTCTGAGGCCAGAACTTTATGTGCTTTTTGGTTCAGGGGCCCACAGACTCAAAGCCCAGAGGGTTATGCAGGGCCGCTCCTGTGATGTGGAGAGGAATGCTGAACACATCAGCATGGGGGACAGAGGGGACCCAGGGAGTCTCCTACAGATGCCCCACATTGGTGCTGACTTGGAAGCTTAATGTGGCTTCCAGGATAAGCAGTGATTCCCTAGGGCCTCCCACATTTCTTGCCACCAGAATGAGTCAACAGGTTTCGACCACCCTCTTGGAGCTGTCTGATTATCTTGAAGAGAGCTGTTCTGATCATCCCCATTTTCTAGGCAAAGAAACTAAGACTCAGAGAGTTTGGGTGACTTTTCCAGGATCACACAGCCTTTAGTTGACTTCCATGGGACCAGAGTCTAAGGCTTCTGTCTTCAAAGCCTGGGCTTTCTCCACTAGGCTGGGCCAGTCACTAAGTTGGGACTCCAGGCAGTGTGGCTGTGTACCAAAGAATGGCTCTCCAATTTTTAAAGGCCTGGGGCTATGAAGAGGCCTCCTGGAAAAGCCAAGGTTGTCTGTAGACCAACAGCTCTGGGGCTTCTGTAATACTGCCACGGATGATTAAATCCCCAAATCTGATCACACAGTGAAACAGTTTTCAAAGTGGATAGTCCTCATTGCTTCCCATGGCCATGGCAAACCCTCCCTGTAACCTTCATGCCCTGGCTTTTCAGGCAAGTGGTGGGGTAGTTTTTGAAGAATGCAGAACCCAGAGGCAGGTGGCCCAGATTCACCTAAGCTGTACCAAGACAGCTTCTCTTTGCCTGAGTTTCCTCAACTGTAAGCAAGGACCAAAGTTATTCCTCTGAAGATTGAGATAACACACAAAAGCACTGAGACCGGGGCTGAGTACCCAGGAAATATGCCATAAATGTTAGCTGCTAAGAAAAGAAAAATAAAAAGGAAAACATTAGCACAGTGTAGACCCTGGGACTCTCTCAACATCTCCCAGCAGCAAATGGGAGTGGGAGGGGCGACTTGAGAGCAACTCAGCTCAGGGCTGTCATGGGAAGGCAGGCTTCTGGAAAGGGCCTGAATTTATACCCACACGTAAAAGGCAACGAGGTCTTCCATTACAGGGCCGGGAAAAACAACAGAATCTCTTACCTTAGGGCTTGTTCAAGTATGCAAGCCCCAGGTGGTGAGCTATCCTCTTCTCCCCTTGGCGGTCTGGCTAGAAAGGGAGCAGCCATGTTTGTACACCACCTAGTGCAGGGTGAACACAGAATTCAAGCCAGGCCAGTCAGGATCCCATCATGGGATTCAGAATGGTGGTGCAGACCTGAGGGCCCAGCTACCTAGGAGGCTGGAGCAGGAGGATCACTTGATCTCCCGAGTTCAAGGTAAGCCTGGTCGACAGAGTGAAACCCCATCTCAAAAAAAAAAAAAAAAAAAGGAAAGAGAAGGAGTAAGAGGAGGAGGAGGAAGTGAAAAATAATCCTTTCTTAGGAATTTAGAATTGAGCCCAGAAGAGTCTGGGTTTATTCTGCTGATCTCAGCTCTATGGTTTGGATATGGTTTGCGTGTGTCCCCCGAAAGGGAAGCTTGGTCCTCGATGTGATGATGTTGGGAGATGCTGGAGCCTAGTGGGAGGTCCTTAGCTCTTGGGGGAGCTGCCCTCAGAAGGGATTAAGGTAGCTCTCGGGAGACCCCTGTTCTCTCACAAGAGCCTCTTGTTACAAGAATGAGTCTGGCGTTGAATTGCTCTCTGGCTTCCTGTTTGCTCTCCTAGGCACTCCATCTTTAGGCCCTCCCCAGATGCAAAAACCAACCAGGGCCACCTGATATTGAACGTGCAGCCTCTGAAACTGTGAGCTAAATAAATACAATCATCCTGTCTTGAGAATCTGATGTGACTCCATTTTTGAGAAAACAGCTTCTACCTCAAGGCCTGTCCTAAGGAAGGGGGCATGACCCTTGTCCTGGGAAAAACCCACAGAGCACTCCTAAGCACATACCCACCCTGCTGAGTTGTTTGTCTGTAAATAACAGGAGAGATCTGCCATGTCAGGTGTCCCTGAGTCAGTCAGGTTAGGTGAAGACCCACAGCAACCCCCTAGCAACCACCAATCAGCATGAGACAGGGAAAATACCTGGGATGCCAGATGGCCCCCAAGTAGTTTATGATGGTTGATAACATGTTGGGAAAGCATGTAGTTTAGCACATAACCCCTCGTGGCCTAAACCAATCAGTTCAAAGGAATCTCCCTCTTGTACTAACCAATCACCCTTATCTAATTTGTTCCCACCAGTGAATGTGCTAATCAATGTTAAGAGTTGTTGTTTGATTTTCCCGAGGTATGGAATGATTTGCTGTGTGATGTTGTGACGCATAGAGTATCCCTGCAAAACCTATAAAATCTCACTGAACAAAGGACCGGGACTCACTCCCTAGGACCGCTGCATCGGGAACAGTTGTGAGTCCAGGCTCGAGCTTGCAATAGACTCTTGTGTGATTGCATCGGATTCAGCTCCTGGAGGTCTATTGGGGGTCCCACTGATCTGGCATTATAGTCTCAGGTATTTTATTACAGTCACACAAAAAAACAACAATAGGAGATAGGAGAGAAATTAACCTGGGAGCTGCAGGCTGATGCCAATTGTTGCCACATTTCTTAGGAAGCAAGGAAAGTCAGTCTTCAGGGAGATAGGACAAAACAGAAACTGAGTAGGGCAAGGTGCCTTTCTGGGACCCCTGAAGGCTGGGCCCTCGTTATCTATGCCCAGCTGCACCCTCATGCTCAGATCCCTTAAGACTCTTCCATCTCCTTATTCTATAGAATCCTCTTTTGTCATCAACCTATCCTCAGTTTCTGGCAGTCACAACCACAAGAATCTCAAAGGCGAACACCTCCTTCTCCTTTTTTTTTTTCCTTTTAGTTGTACATGGACACAATACCTTTATTTTACTTATTTATGTGGTGCTGAGGATTGAACTCAGTGATCCATGCATGCGAGGCAAACACTCTGCCACTGAGCCACAACCCCAGGCTGTGTGAAAACTTTGTAAGCACAGGCCAGTCTGTCCAGAAAGTGGAAGGGAGGAGAATTCACCTACCAGCCCCCACCTCTTAATGATCAAAGGCTTACCTCATGGGCTGTCAAACACTCCTGCACTTCTGCAACTAAAGGTGTGGAGTCCAGGAGGAGGTGATGGAGGGAGCTGCTGACTCCTCCTTGTGAAGTCAGCTGTAGTAGGAGCTGGAGGCAAACAAGGACCAGGGGGCTGGGAATATGGCTCAGTTGGTAGAGTGCTTGCCTCGGATGCACAAGGCCCTGCGTTCAATCCCCAGCACCACAAAACAAAACAAAAAACAAATGGCAAGGATCTAGACAAAAGGCATAGCTGGGAGTATCTTCGATGGTGTATTAAAAAGTACCAGATATATATATCTAGAATTGAAAAGAAGTGAGCTGGGTATGGTGTGGTGCACACCTATAATCCCAGTAGTTTGGGAGGGTGAGTTTGAGGCCAGTCTTAGCATGTTAGCAAGATACTTAGTGACACCCCGTGACACCCATCTCAAAATAAAATAAAAAAAGAGCCAGGGGCAGTAACGCATGCCTGTAATCCCAGTGGTGAGGGAGTCTGAGACAGAGAATTGCAAGTTCAAAGCCAGCCTCAGCAACAGCGAGGTGCTAAGGAACTCAGTGAGACCTTGTCTAAATAAAGTACATAATAGGGCTGGGGATGTGGCTCAGTAGTTAAGTATCCCTGAGTTCAATCCCCTGTACTCTGTCCCCCACCAAAAAAAAAAAGGGCTAGGGAGGGAGCTAAGTGGTAAAGTGTCTCAGTTCAATCCCCAGTAGAAAGAAAGAGAAGAAAAGAAGGAAAGGGAAAGGAAAGAAAAAGAAAGAAGGAAGAGGAGTAAAGGGCTGGGTGTAGCACCCCAGGTGAGCACCCCTGGGCTCAACCTGCAGTACAATAAATAAATAAGAAAAAGAACTTCTGCTAAACCAAAAGTCAAAACCACTGGGCTGGATAATCCCAAAGGACTTCTCAGGAAAAAGATTACTTATTCATGTTACTGAAATTGCCTTTTTTTTCTTTTTTCTTTTTGAGAGAATTTTTAATATTTATTTTTTAGTTTTCAGCGGACACAACATCTTTGTTGGTATGTGGTGCTGAGGATCGAACCCAGGCCAAACGCATGCCAGGCGAGCGCGCTACCACTTGAGCCACATCCCCAGCCCTGAAATTGCCTTTTTGGTGTATAGGAACCATGTCTCCACAGAGTCACAAGCAAGATTCTGAAAATGTGTACACCCCAGTGCCCAAGAATTAGTACCAACTTTACCCTAGGCACTCAAATTTCCATGAAATTTAAGAGATAATAGAGATGGTGCTTTTAAACCGAGTCCTGGCTGCTAACCCTATCAGGATGGAGTTCTTTTGTTCTGGAAGGCCTGGGGCCCTTCTTTTTAGCTTGGACTCCCTTCTACTCAGAGCAGCTGCCAGTACCAGGCAGAGTCAGATTTGTCAGTATTTAAGGGAGTGGAGGAGTAAATGGGTCAGAGAGGCTCCCTCCACACAGCCTGGTCCTCCGATGGCTGGAAGCCCACCCCTAAGGATTATTAAATCCATGATCACATCATGGGTACTTCAAGCCCCTCCTTCTGCAGCCAGCAAAACCCACAGAGAATGAGAGATTGGGATCAGAACAGGAAGCCTCAATCCTCTGATTTATGCTGCAATCAATCTGTATATTAGACTCACCAGAATTAAACCTGGGACCCAGTTTGAGAGTTGTCATTGGCTGACTTCAGCTCAGAACACTGGCTTTCTCTGCTGCAAAACTGGTTCATCACTTGCTTTTCTTACAACATAGTAAAAACCAAATAAGAGAAAGTAAGCTATGGAGCAAATGTGACACCCAGTAGCACATGAGTGGGGACTGAAGTGTGACCTCTGGGCTCCTGGAGTCCAGAATAGAAAATGACCTTGAGGCAGACAGTTCCAGCCTCCCATGGCCAAGTAGGACATGCAGACCAGACCAAAGTGGAAAGGAAGAAGCTCAATAAAAATATCCCAAGGAAAAAGACAGAAAAGAGAAAAGAATGGAAGTAGGCAGAGCTGAAACCCCTTACTGCATGGCGGGAAATGATAGGTGCAGAGAGACTACTGTAAATGCCCAGTTTACCAGTGCCAGGCTGCCTGCCAGGTGCCTCACAAGCACTGCAGCATTTAATCATCACAATGCCAATGTGGCAGACAGAGGAGTAAACTGAGGCTGAGAGAAGACAGTTTATTTGTGACACAGCTAGTTTACAGTGGCACCAGGACTGAAGTCTAGGCAGCCTGCCCTCAGGTCTGGCTCTGTTCTCTTTTCTCATAGTGACAGGTAGCAGATAGACAGGAGCAGTAGGAACATGAAGTTCAGGGGCTAACTCCACAGTCTGGGCCTACATACTAGCACTCCACATGTTTGCTCTTAAAAAGCAATTTACCCAAAAAGCAATTTACCTAAGGCTATTCTGGCCCTGTTCTGGCTTAAGTCAATAAGATACATTACATTACTCAGCAAACGGACCTGTCATCTGTAAAGCTATTCAAAGCTCACTGATCATAAAATCTGCAAAACAAATTTGAATTAGAACCGGTATAATAGCAAAATCCACTCCTCATGGTTTTTGTTTGGGTACCCATGGGTAAGGACTTAAAAACCGGATACTATCCTGTTCTGTCAGTCAAGGTGAGAGGTGGTACCTGGGCAGGACTCTAAAAACTTCCCTACAACTCCCAACAAAACTAGGGAACAAAGGGGTGCCACTTGGCTCTCCTCTGAGGAGCACTTTCTCTTCTTCTCTAATAAACTTTGCTATATTTCTATAACATTTTCTCCTGTGAGGACACAAAAGCTGAGAGAAACAATGGGACCCTCTGGACCACCTGGTTACAACAGGGATGTTGTCTCCTAGGTTTTGGGTGTCATCTATATTCCTATGACTCACCAGTCTGTCTGCCAGGCTCCCAGATATTGCCTGAGGTTCAGATCCACAAGTCCAGCAGCCTCCTGACCCACCTTAAGCTTAGTGTGTCCAAAGATGAATCATATTTATTGCTCCAACCCACACAGATGAGGAACCTGACCACCACTAAGCTCCTCCCCTCAGCCCCAGCCATGCACCAGGTCATAGCCATGGTACCACCCACACAACCCTACTTCACCACCTCTCTTCCCACTGTCACTGTTTGCAGTCCAGGACTCTCACTAGTGAACAGGGCCCCACTTCATGCTTTAATGTAACATTGCTACCACTAGCAGCTTACTTTAAAACTGACATTTGTCCCCCTTCCTCTTCTTCCTCTTTCCCTCCCTAACCATGAGGGAAGCAAGATTATTAACCTTCTTCCTGTTCTAGGCAAAATTATTTGTTCTTCAGCTCACTGACTATGGGAATGGAGGAATCCAGACTTTGGGGCTGGCACCTGTGGATCTAAGAAACCAATGTCTCTCAACTCTACTAATCAATTATGACTGCTGATAGGGCACACCTGGAGTTCAGCTTTTGCATCCCCTTTTTAAATGCCCACGATTCCCCCTGGCAGTCAAAACCGCAGCCTCTGAGACAGAAGTCTCTTGTGGGTACTCCTTTGCTAGCAAAATTTTTTTTCTTTTTTCTCAATACATTGTCCTTGTTCTTGGATGGTGTCAAGGACAAAGACCAAAGTTTCGGCATCATTAGAACATGGTACTTCCCTGTACTTCCCTGTCTCCAGTTCTGCCTATCATTCACCTGGACACTAGGAAAGCAATGTGCCTAAAATGCAAATACATGCCACTCCCCTGCCCAGTGTCCTTGAGCTGCTTCACACTGTTCTGAGGATAGACTTCTGGTCCACTCCTGTAGCTCTTCCACCTTGCACTCTGCAGCTCTCACTGAACTTTCCAATCTTCCAAACCCTAGCCACTCTCTCGACACTGGACCCCTGCCTGACTAGTCCCTCTACCTGAAGCACTCTCCCCAACTCCCTGCGTTTGGCCAGTCCTGTTCACATTTCACTGTCACCTTGGAAGTCCAAAGCCACAGCTAATGTGTTCTCCTCCAAAGCCTTAGTTTTGACCCCACCTCCTCTGTTATCTCTGACCCGGTACTTTCTTCCTCACATCACTTACCAATAACCCCAAAAGCAAGCTCCACTAGAGCAGGGTTTATCTGTCCTTCCCTGCACAGTGCACAATCACAGTAAGACTTTAACACCTGTATGAATTAGGGAGAGGAAAGGGGACTGAATTTTCCAAAGCCACAAAGCCCAAGAGTGACAAAGCCATGAATGGACTCTGGACTCCCACCCCACCCCAATTTGGAAAGAGTTCCCTGTTCCTAACCCACCGATTATTGAGTTCCTGTCTTCAGGGGCTACAGTGTTTATATTTTAATAAGAAACACCTTTCATTCAAAGAATGAAGGCGTCATAACTTGGAAGGACACGAAACCCCCAGGCCATTCCGTCCCCCAAACAAGGGTTAATCAGGCCCTGCCTCCTCCCCAGGGGAGCATGTGAGTTGGCCTGGTCTTTTCCCCGAGGTCCTCACAGCGTTCCAGCCCAACACTCGGGCCTCAGTCAGCCTCCCGGGAAAACGGAGGATACCCCAGCAAATCCCAGCCCTCACGTGGTCCCCCGCCCTGCTCGCGCGCGACACCACCCCAGCACCGCCACAGCCGCGTGCCCTCCTCCGCGGGCGGAAGCTCGCCCCGCCCACCCCCGCCCTCCCCCGCCCTCCCCCTCCAGCCTCCCAGGCCGCGCTCTCCCTCCCGACCCCGCGCTCGCTGCAGCGCTAGCACCGGTTACGGAGCCGGTTTCTAGCTCCGCAGGCTGGGCCGAGAGGCGCATGGTTATGGAGGCAGCGGCGCGGAAGCGGCAGCACCCGGGAGCGGCGGGCGGCCCGGGCTCGCAGCTCGGCGCCTCCTTCCTGCAGGCCAGGTGGGCGCGCGCTGGCGGTGGAGGGGGCGGGCGGGCGGTCTCAGCGCCGGGCCGACCCCGCAACCCGGCCCGAGACCGGGAGCGCGGCGGGCAGGCCTTTCTGTGGGGCGGGCCAGGGCGGAGCGGAGCCCGGCGTGGGCGGAGGCTGCACTGCCACTGCCCCTTCGCCCCCTGACCCGCGGGACCCGCCGCCGAGGCTGGGCGGCCTCACCCCGCCGTGGCTTGAGTAGGGGCAGCCCCCTCCCAAAGTTTGGGATCCTCCTCCTCTTCACCCTTTCCCCCGTGACTTGGCCGGCCTTAGGACAACAGACGGGATGGGATGGCGAGACTCTTAAAGGGCCAAGAAAACTCCGGCGAGAGCGGGGGACCCGCAGGACGCCGCCGCACGCACACAGGCGCTCCCAGCTCTTTTGCAAGTTCCGGGTGCTGCCTCCGAGTTCTCAGCGTCTCTCCGCCCTGAATAAGACTTGTGTTCTGCTGTTAATCGGGAGACTCACTTTTTGCCCTGGGGAGCCCAAGAAAGTGAGAAGGGACAGCTGAGAAGCGAGGAAGCTCCCAGCGAGAGTATGCAGAGCCCTTCTCCAACCGTAGGGGAGACCCGTTTGGGTGTATCTAATTGGGCGGGGCAAAAGAATGGCATCACCTTTTAATCTTTCCCTCCGTTCTGCCTTCATCCTGTGTTACTGTCAGATACATGCATTGTGCTCAGCAGGTGTACATTAAGCACCTCTGTTATGCCCAGCGCTGATAGGCACCTAGGGGGTGGACAGGATGAAGCTGGGAGGGTTTTACCGTCCTGTAGGAGCCCGGAAGGTCAGAGCCCAAGCAACCGTGGTAGGTAATGTTGGAAGCTCATGGAGTCCCAGAGGACTCCTCAGGGCACCCAAGGAAGAAGGGCTGTTCCAGCCAGGGAATGAGTATGGAGAAAGGGGTGCAGTGGGGCTGGAACTTTCCCTATGTAAAAGGAAGCGAAAGGAGGACTGATATTTGAATTGCCTTTAATATCAGGGCTGGGACTGGAGTGCAGAATTTGAGGCCCTCCTTGCTCTGGGACAGGGTACAACCCTGAACCTAGCTAGACTCACAGGTTAAGAATGCAGCCCTGGGCTGGGGATGTGGCTCAGCGGTAGCGCGCTTGCCTGGCATGCGTGCGCCCGGGTTCGATCCTCAGCACCACATACCAACAAAGATGTTGTGTCCGCCGAGAATTAAAAAATAAATATTAAAAATTCTCTCTCTCTCTCTCACTCTCTCTCCTCTCTCACTCTCTCTTTTTTTTTTCTCACTCTCTCTTAAAAAAAAAAAAAAAAAAAAAAAAAGAATGCAGCCCTTATTCCCCAGGCTCTGAGGAGCCATGGAAGGTTTTTGAGCCTCATTGTATTTAGTCAATTTTAGGAAGCTTGTGATTCGGGTTGATGGGAGATGTTTGGCATACTGGGCCGAGGCCAGGTCTTTCTTTTGCAACTGAGGAATATGTGGACTGAGGAACTATAGACTGCTTTTTTCACTTGGAAATAATTTCCTGAAGATATGTTGTCATGTGGCACATACATTTTGGTCAACAACTACATCTATGTTGGCCACCCTGTAAGAGAATATCACTTGGCTGGGCTGGTAGCACATGTCTGTAATCCCAGCAACTCAGGAGACTGAGGCAGGAGGATTAGAGTTCAAAGCCAGCCTCAGCAACAAAGCAAGGCCTTAGGCAACTCAGCAAGACCCTGTTTCAGAGTAAAATAAAAATGGGCTGGGGATGTGGCTCTGTGGATAAATGCCCCTGGGTTCAATCCCCAGAATAACAACAACAACAAAAAAGATCACATCATTTAATGGTATTGTAGCCATCATTGTGTAAATAACACTCACTCTGTGATGTTTACGTAAGGGCAGAATCACTGAGGATACATTTCTCAAAACTTAGTCCCATCTTTAAGTGACACCTGCCTCCACTTTATGACCCATTTGGCCATCTAAGTCTCATCTCAGCCTATGAGCTGCTCATTTTATTGATGAGAAAATAGGCTCCGATGACCAGACTGAGGCTCATACCATTTCAGTGACCAGAAACATTGATTGGGTTCTGCCGACATTCATTAAGCATCTCTGGTGTGCCCAGCATTTGCCAGGCACCAGGGGGTCATAATTATCTTCTACATTTTGTCTGTGGATTGATTGTAAACACTGAAAATCAATATACAGTGTTGACATTATTTAAGCTGTTTAAGCTATTGTTCCCATTGGACCCAAGTGATGGTTAACAATTACATTTGTTTTCTTATATTTTTCCTGAAATTTCTAATTGCTTCCCCCCATTTTTTTGTGTGTTTGTTTCTTCAATTATTTTTGCACAAACTGTTCATATCTGCTGTCTTACCATTTTTTATATAGAATCAAAATCAGCCTTTCTGTGAATCCATTTATAGGTCCCTACTTGTCCAGGACAAGCCCCTTTCTTTTCTGCCATCCAGCCTTGCAGGTGCTGCTGATGACCTTGAGTATTCCCACTGTACCGTTCGCGCTCCCCAGCTGTCATGGTGTCAGTTTCTCCATAAGGTAGATCTGGAGAGCTGTGGAGGAAAGCAGAGGCCAAGTTTGTCTCAGGTTATCTGCCACTGTGCTCCCACCGTTTTTCTAAGCAGTAGGTACTGGTGATTGAGACCTAGGGGTAGAATGGGCCTGGGCTGGCATGTGGGGTCTGTGGAGTCGGGAGCTTGGGGCAGCCTTGAGATGGCCCATCCTCAGGATAGGGCCAGCAGAGGGGATGCCGTTGGCCTCCATGGATCTGCCTTCTGTGGTCAGATGTTTAGAGTCCCAACAGTCCCAACAGAAGAAACCAGTAAGAGGCTTATCAATCTTTATATATATATATATATAGAGAGAGAGAGAGAGCGCACAAGCGCACGCCAGAGAGAAAGCGAGTGCTCATGGACCTTTATTTTATTTACTTATTTATATGCAGTGCTGAGATTCAAACCCAGTGCCTTGCACATGCTAGACAAGTGCTCTACCACTGAGCCACAACCCCAGCCCAGGCCGGTCAATCTTGATGCCCGGGCTGAGAGTCCCTGTGACTACTTTCTCTTTCTTCCCTTCCCTGCTAAGCTAGGTTGGACAAATGACAGAAGTTCCAACTCACCGAGGTGCTTCCCAAGAGAGAGGAGGAAATAGTTCCTGAGTTCCTAGTACGTACGGGGTGAGGATGGGTGCCTTGGTCCAGACAGAAGGCACCCAAAACCTCCACAGGCTTTCAAAATTTCTGTCCCCAACGTCCCACTTTTTGCCCAGTTTGGAGGTTTCAAAGCAAAACACTGAGGGTTCTTACTCTCCTTCATCCTGGCCCTTTGAGCTTGGAGGCCATTACTGGCTACATTTTGAGGCCCTGCCCTGATGGGCACTAAGAAGAAGGAGCAAGGTGGTACCTCTATGCTGGCACTGTCTCAGAGCCCTGAACTGTCCTCCCGATTACTCTCTACCCACTCTGAAGGTTCACTGCCCCTCCTTTCTCTTCCTCTGTCCCCAGTGAGTATCTCAGCTGCCTTCAGGGCCATTTCCAGGCCTTTCCTCCTGCTCTCTGCTTTTCTGTCTGGACCAAGGCACCCATCCCCACCTCAAGTCTTCCTTCCTTCTCAAAGGCTTTGCATACCACCCCAGGCCACACTGATCCCTTTCTAATTTGATCTCCTAATATGCCACCTGACTTTTATACTAACCAAAGAGAGAATAGTAACCTGTTAAGAGTACAGGTCTTGAATTCATAGAAACCCAGGTGTGAATTCTGTGCTATTCAGGACTCCTGAGTTGCAAGTAACAGAAAGCCAGGGTGAACTGCAGCGAGAGGGAATGCATTCTCTCAGATGGCCAACCCACTGGCCCGGGGATGCCAAGCCACTGCGCATTCTTTGCTCCCCTCCCCATCTTTTCTGTGGGGCTGCTTCATTCACACCTGGCAGCACCTGGAGGGTGGAACCTTGGTTACAAGCAACCTTGAGCTTGCTCATCCTCAGGATAGGGCCAGCAGAGGGGATGCCATTGGCCTCTTGCATCCTTAGGGCCCTGGAACCAGAAAGGGGCATTAAGGGGTCTCTTTTCTGCCCTCCAGTTAGAAATATCCCACTGGGCCAGCCTGGTCAATGGTCATCCCTGTAGCCAAGGAAACACCATTCATCCCAGAGAAAGAAGAGGGTGGGAAAAGATGGCAAAAGGAATGGTTGCAGCAGCTCCTTACTTCGTGGGTGACAATGGTTAAGCACATTACCCTTCTAAGCCCCAACATCTGCACCTGTGAAACAGTAGGGCATCAGCTCCTACCTCCAACTGCTGCTCTGAGGATTAGATTAGGTGGCACAGCTAAAACTCCTAGCAGAGTACACAGGTGGTGTTCATCAGGAGAGGTGGGCACTGACTAAGAGAGACTGGAAGACTTAGTTGACCTAGGCAGGGTCCACTGCACCTGTCTTGCCTGCTACCAGAGGACAGTGAGATACCCAAGGGCTTGCCTCCCTGGTCTCTGGTTGCTCCACCAGCCCAGTGTGGATTGTCCTTGGAACTGGCTAAAAAGGATCCTGGAAAATTATGGAAGAAATAGCATTGACAGAGGAAAGTCTTCAAGATGCTTCTAAGCCAACATTTGCAATTAGGGAATGAGTAACTGGTAATTGTGATTGTTTTAAATCAGCCATTGGTTACTGGGCCTGACCCAAGTACTGAGCTGAGAACTCTGGAGAACATGGATCCATGTCACACAGAACCCATTCTGGACACAAACAGGACAGTGAAACTTGGATCAGTCATCTTAGGAGGTAGTGGGTTGCTTGTCTCTAGGGGCATGCAAGTAATGGTAGAGATGCCTAAAGGAGGATTTGGACTGATGGGGAGGTGGATGAGTTGAGAACCTCAGAGTTCAGCTCTGTGCTCGAGGGCCCAGGTGGGGAGCACAATTCCAGCCCCATTGCTAGGAGCCACAGCAAAAATATTGATACAGGCACCTTTGGGTTTAGTGACTGCCAGCCAGCCATTCAAATTATGATTATGTTAAGTTACATTCATATGCTAATTGTCTCCTGCTGTTTACCTGGGCCCGTTTCGGGACTCAGGTTACTCATGTCACTCTTGTAATGGGAGAGTTCCCATTGGTTGGGAAAGGATGGTAGGAGGGTGTTCCGGGAGAAGTGGAGTGCCCCCGGCTCAGGTAGAACACACGTGGTGGACCCACTTGTTAGGGGACGCACACGGCCTCTCACAAAATAAAACTTTGTCTCAGTTTGACTGGCTTGTGTTTTTGTGCCCAACCGGGTTGCAAGATTGCAAGCCAGCGTGCACTGACAGCACAGCAGGGAAGCGCTCAGCAGGGGTGCGGCAGGCAGAGCTCAGCCAGCCCGCTAGGCCAGGGGCCGGGAAGCCTGCGGCACCCCATGATGTCAGAGCTGTTCTGAATGAGCAAAAGGTGCTCCCTGTAGAGGCTGGTGGGGTTTTGGGAAAGGCTTCATCAGAGAAACCTCCCCAGAGGCCTTGGAGCTGGCCCTTGAACCTCAGTGCATCTGTGAACCATCTGGGACCAACTTCTTTGCTAGAGGGATAGGCATCCAAAGATGTGTTGTCAGGTGGTATTCCACTTCTTGCTACGTCTCTCACGTCAGCTTGACCCTGCCAGCTTCCTTCTAGGTTTCACTGTGGATTGGTGAGAAGAGGAATTCCAGCAGCCCCAAGCTTACCTCCTCCTAGTCCCACAGTCAAGGGGGAGGAGGCCCTTTCCCTCCCGGCCCCTGTAAGGCAAATCTCATTGGAGAGCTCTGTTTGGCCCAGCTCAGGTCCTATGTCCATTCCATGAACCAATCACTATGGATACAACTTTGGGCTGGAGACTGAAAGTGTAAACCCTGCAGCATAATCATTTAGTTTTTAGGGCGCAGTTGTATGAGGATGGTCAAGTTACTTCAACTCTGGGGCCTGTTTTTCACTTGTAAGATGGGGTAACATGCTAACCTCGAAGGGTTTCTATGAGGATTAAAGGAATGAAATGAGGGGCTGGGTTTGTAGCTCAGTGGTAGAGAGCATGCTTAATGTATGTGACACCTTGGGTTCAATCCCCAGCACCAAAAAAAGAAAAAAAAAGAGATGAGATCACACAGGTAAACAGCTCATGATAACAATGCCTGGGGTGAAGTAACTGCCCAATACAGGTTCCTGCTGGTGTCCATCATGGTGTTCCGTGTTCTACAGCCGTGTTTGCTTCCTCTACCTCATTTTATTTCCCCACCATTTTACAGGGCAGAGTCAACAGTGGTTACACCGGTTTGACAGCTCCCTTCCAGAATCCCAGGGAGTCTATATTCAGGGCAACTGAAATCCACCTTCCCCTTGAGTATACAACTGGACCCCAATATTTCCATCAAAAACCTTTCCCTAGACCTCAGTCATGTGTGTCTTCCCACCTTTAAATCCCCACACCTCTTTGTGGCTCATCTTGGGGGAATATTCTCACAGGAGGACAAGAGCTGACCTATCTCGTCTCGTTCCTACCCAGGCACAGCTCCATCAAGGCTGAGGAGGCTGACCACACGGCTCCCTTCCACCTCGACCTCTGGTTCTACTTTACACTGCAAAACTGGATTCTAGACTTTGGTCGCCCCATTGCCATGGTGAGTGTGAAGCTGAGGATGGAGCCCTGCCTAGCATTGAGGAGACTTGAATTTGTTGAATGGCCCGAGATGAGTCGCCTCCCCTACCAGGAAACAGAGGAGCACTTTAGCTCTAGGCCTACGGACCACCAGACAGCTGCAGCAAGTGAGGGGCTCTGGGGAGTTGTCACATGTATTTTTCAATTTATTGATCCTATGCATATAGTCAGGGCATTGTGAAATGTTTTGACCATGCATATGGGTTTTCCTTCTGACCCCAACCAGGCCAGGACTTGGGATAGACAAGAGGAGGACAGGGCATTCCAGATGGAGTAGCTGCCCCCTGCCCACCTTCCTCCTTCAGGAATGAAGAAGCGTAGTTCCTTTGTAGAGCACATCTATTTTCTGCTTTGTTGCCTGATGTCTACTGTGATTTGATTTGGAAGCTGTCCGCCGCTAAGTGGATAGAACCGTTTTCACATGTGGGCCAGCGAGGTCTTTGTCGTCATCACAAGACCTGGACTGCCAGAGCTGTGTGTGTCAAAGTAGACTACTTGGGCCATCTCTCCTGTGTTACAGATGGGGAAGCTGAGGCACAGAAAGGGGAAGAACTTGCCAGGGTCATTCAGCAAAATGGTGGCATGGCCAAGTCCCAAAGGAGACTCCTGGAATTCAGGGACATTTATTTTGTACTCCCTGGGAGAAAGGTCAGATTCAGGCCCTGGGTTTATATCTACTATATGACTAGGAACATGGCCATTTACCTTCTGTGGGACTCAGTTTCCCTGTCTAGAAGTCCTTCCATCCTGAGGTTGCTAAGAGGGCAGTTTGCACAACAAAGACACAGCAGAGAATTAAGGGGGGCAGGGAGGCCTTGCAGGCCAGCCTTGTGGGTACATTCCTCCCCTCGTTCCCCAGCTGGTGTTCCCTCTCCAGTGGTTTCCTCTCAACAAGCCCAGCGTGGGGGACTACTTCCACATGGCCTACAATGTGATCACGCCCTTCCTCTTGCTCAAGGTAAGTCCTTTGTTCTGCCCTCCCCTCCTGCCCAGCAGGGAGCTGGTGCTCGGCCCTGGGTGCTGAATCCAGTTTCCCCAGCCTGCATCAAGGGATGAAGACTGTGACAAAGGAAGAGTCCAGCGCCTGGGCCATCAGAAGTGGGGCAGCTGTTGGCTGCAGGGATGGAGATAGGCCCCTCCCTGGGCTCAGTGTTCCAGCAGATGAAGAGGGAGAAGTGATTGGGCAAAAGGACCTGCAGATAGGCTGGGAGACGAGGCAGAAGAGGTGATTGGGTGTGTTGGGAAAGACTGGGGTCTGTTGCCGAGGCAGGTGTGAACCACCTGGCAGAAGAGGCAGCAACAGAAGCTGAACACTGCCCCTGCTCTGGAGAGCCCTGGCTTTGAGATGGCAGTGGGAGCACACGGCAGAGGCTGTGATTTTGCCCTCTGGGAGACAAGGGCTCTTGAACTACTTGTCCCTTAGCCTCCACAGGGAATTGGTTTCAGGAATCCTCTGGATAATAAAATCTGCAGAGGGCTTAAATTCCTTACATAAAATGACATAGTGTTTACTTTTTTTTTTTTTTTTTTCAGTACTAAGGATTGAATCTAGAGTAAGGCACCACTGAGCTATGCCCCCAGCTATTTATTTATTTATTTATTTATTTATTTATTTATGTATTTTAAAAATATTTTTTTAGTTGAAGATGGACACAGAACATTTATTTTATTTATTTATTTTTATGTGGCGCCAGGGATCGAATCCAGTGCCTCACGCACGCTAGGCAAGCATTCTACTGAGCCACAACTTTGGCCTTTATTTTTTATTTTGAAACATGGAATTACTGAGTTGCCCAGGCTGGGCTCAAATTTGTCCTGCCTCAGACTCCCAAATTGTTAGGATTATAGGTGTGTACCACTGTGCCCAGCCTCCAATACACTTTATTTTATTTTTTTTTATTATTTTTTTTTATTTATTTTTTAGTTCTCGGCAGACACAACATCTTTGTTGGTATGTGGTGCTGAGGATCGAACCCGGGCCGCACGCATGCCAGGCGAGCGCGCTACCGCTTGAGCCACATCCTCAGCCCCTCCAATACACTTTAAATCACCTTTAGATTGCTTATTATGAATAAATAGGGTTGGGAATATAGCTCGGTGGTGGAGTGCTAAAAAAAAAAAAAAAGGCTGTGTCAGTTATCAGTCACACTGTATTATTTAGGCAATAGTGACAAGAAAAGTGCATGTTCAATACTGACAGGTTTTTTTTCAAATGTTTTGGTCCTGGGTTTGGTTAGTTCTATGGACTGTGGTGCCCCTGGGGGTGGTGGATATGGAGGGCCAGCCATAGTCATTTCGTTTAAAAAGTTTTTTTTTCAAATCTCCAAAAGAAAAGGGGCATGATCTGAAAGTGTAGTTTTTTAGTTTCGGAAGACCCAGCCCTGTACCCAACTCCTAATGTTTTCTTCCTGTTTGCTGTGAACCAACCACTTAGAAATCAGGTCCCTTCAGCAGACCAGCCAGCCACCCAGGCACAGCTGGGGCCTTGGAGGGCTGGGCATCAAAGGCCTAGTGTCATCTGTGGCATGCGGCTTGTATGTGACCATGAGCAGTGAGCTTGTCCCCAAGTGATTCTTCCCTGAAGAAGATATTGCACAGCCCCTGCTGGGTTCCTGGGGTCATGTGACAGCCTGGAGCCAGACTGGCCCCCTGAGGGACTCACCCCACCCCTGTTTGAGGGAGAGAGGCACAGGGTGTCACATGTTGTGACAGAAACGGGGACATGCTGTGGACCTCACTCTGACCCTTAGCTCATCGAGCGGTCTCCTCGCACCCTGCCCCGCTCCATGGTCTACATCAGCATCATCACCTTCATCATGGGTGCCAGCATCCACCTGGTGGGCGACTCTGTCAATCACCGCCTGCTTTTCAGTGGCTACCAGCACCACCTGTCGGTCCGGGAGAACCCCATCATCAAGAATCTCAAGCCTGAGACGCTGGTGAGGCCGCCTGGCTCCTTGTGGAAGCCCCGGGGGCAGGCCCTCCTGGGAGGCTCCAGGCCTCGGCCTGGCCTGACCTGTGGTAAATGCATTCAGCTCCGTGAGGGCACTGTGACTCTTGCCAAGCCAGGATGCTCATGGACTATTAGAAGTGTCCCATCAATTGGCTCCCAACTGGGCCACCTCTGATAGAGGCCACCTTTGATAGAGGGCTGGAGCCTGTGCAGGGAATGGGGGCAGGAAGGGGAGATCCGTGGTGGGAAGCAGGGCCTGGACGTGCTGCCCACCCTCTGAAGCACTTCCCCCTCTAACTCTGCCATGCCTGCGCCTCCTCAGATCGACTCCTTTGAGCTGCTCTACTACTATGACGAGTACCTGGGCCATTGCATGTGGTAAGTGAAGGGACATTCTGTCCATTCCAGGGCCCAGGACGCAGGACTTGGGGCCTGGATCTCCATGTGTTGGGTGGAGCGGCTGGGTGGTATTCTCTTCCCCTGTGAGGGTGCTGCGAGTGGGACGCTGAGTGAGCCTACCAGAGACCCCATCTGCTGCCCTGTGGCCAAGGTCCTGCTTCCTTCTTCCTGCCTGCAGTGCCCATGGAGGCCACAAGAGGGCAGCGAGAGGATGTTGTCCAGCTTTGACCCAGCCTGGCTCCCGCGGGTGGGGAGGAAGGAGGTGGCAGCCTTGATAAACAACACCCGCATCCTCGACCATAATGGGGTGGGCTGGAGAAGGGACCCCTACCTGGGTCAGGCAGTGCACTTTGAGAATGGGAAGCTGAGAAGCAGCAGGACTAGGTTGTGGTGACGAAGTGGAGGTGGGGGGTGCCGTTTGTGCCCCAACTCCCAGGGGAACTCCTTTTCCCCATCCCCCCTCACTGCAGTCAGAGGGAAACCTCAGAAATGTGGCTCAGCCTCAGGAGATTCAGGGCTCAAGCTGGGCAGTGCCATCTGCCACCCTGTGCCCTGCAAAAGATAAAAAGGCCAGAGAGAGGAGGCCAGCTCTGGGCCTGGGGACTCACGCTTGAGCCGCGTGGGCTCACCCAGGCCACGTGTGTTATGGGTCTGTTTTCAGGGCATGAAGTGAACCCTTCTGGCTCAGGGGGCCTTGGGGGTCCCTGGACAGGCCTCTTTCCTGCTTTCCCTGGCCTTGCCTGAAGACCCTTCCCATGGAAGGTTTGGAAAGGGTGGAGGGGCAAAGAAAGAGGCCTGGGGAACCAGCTAGAAATGGGCCATGTCGGGAAGGGGAGAGAAGAAACGGAACAGAAAAAATGTGTGTGTGTGTGTGTGTGTGTGTGTGTGTGTGTGTGTGTGTACAGGTGGGAGAAAGGGGAGGAGAGAAGGTGAACTTTCGGATGAGATTGCGAGCTGGGAGTGAGTGGGTGAAGAGCTTCACAGAGGACCTTGGAGGCTGTAGCAGTGTGTTCTTCATCCTCAGCCTTCCTGGGCCAGTGCAGAACCGAGGCTGCTGGTGTCTGGGCATGTGCATAAGACAGACCCACAGGCCCATCCCCTCTCCGCCACAGAGTGGATGAGGTGGCCAGGGCAGTGTGGAGCCTGTGGGCTTCTGACTGGTATGAGCCTCGCCATCTTGTCTCTGGTCCTGCCCCACCCGTGACCCTTGACTCCCAGTGCTGGGAAGGCCGGGTGCACAGGCACATCCCTCACCCAAGCCAAGTGTTTTGGAAACCTGGGACAATGCAAGGAAGCAGTGAAAGGATGGTGGGGAAGGAGACCTGGATGGAAGCTGGTGGCCAGGGCCACTGGGCAGGCCTCTAAGACACAGCCTCTCTGTCGCAGGTACATCCCCTTCTTCCTCATCCTCTTCATGTACTTCAGTGGCTGTTTCACTGCCTCCAAAGCTGGGAACTCCATGCCAGGGCCTGCCCTGCTCCTGGTGGCACCCAGTGGCCTGTACTACTGGTGAGTGCTCATTAGGATCTGGGGGCAGAGACAGGGCAGGGCCAAGTGAGCCACCACAGTAAAAATCCACACCTGACCACAGACCTGTGGTGGCCCCAGCTGAGAATGGCCCTTTCTGGGTCCCTGCTCCCTTCTAGGTCTAGTAGGGGCTATGGAAGTGCCTTGGTGGCGCCCGCTCCCAGGAAGCCCAGGCCTGAGTATGACAGGTCGGGAGAATGAGTTGCACAGTCTCTCTATCCTCTGCCCCTCTCCTCCCCACCTCCCAGACCCCAATTCCAACTTTGAGGCCAGTAGAGCCACCTCAAACCCCAGGCCCTGCAGAGCCCACTGGGCCCCAGTGTCCACCTCTGTGAAATGGAGGTGATACCTGCCTGTCTCCCCCAGAAGATCGTGAGGATGTGGGGAGGGGAGGGAAAGGGGCTTTGCAAACTATGAAGCACCACAGACACGAAAAGGACAGACTAGGAGAAAGACCAGGACCTCAGGATACTTTGCCTGGTTTCCTGTTACCCTTAAAGAGGACCCAGATCTCAACCAGGCTCTTACCCTCTTGCCCTGGAGACCAGTACCTCTTGCTGCCTGGGCCGTGGTATTGCAAAGGACCCAGGGGCCCCCTCTGATTGGAAGCCCATCTAAACATGAATAAGGTCCCTACCTCTCTGAGCCAGTTCCAGCCACCTCCAGGGCCTACTCAGGCCCCACCAGGGCTGATCTGTATGCTCCCTGAGGCCAGGATTGAAAGAAACAGTGGCATTTACAGCAAGAGGGAAGGAGGCTAGACCCCTGCCTGCTCCTTACCTCTGGTGAGCTGGTGCAGCGGTGGCTGTGGCGGGAGCAGCAGCCGTTTGTTGAACAGTATGCTCTTCTTGTAAGAGATGCCTTGCACTTGAAAACAGAGGTGCCAAGGTGTCACTTAAATTCCCCGAAGTCAGCAGTGAGAGAATAAGCGGGTAACCTTGCAGAAGCCCTCAATAAGTGCCACTGAGCTGGCCATGGGCTCCATACTGCCATGGGGTGCCGCAGCATCTCTGGGAGATCTGAGACCATGCCCCAGCCTTCAGGGAGACAGTAATGACAGCTGCCACCAATTGCAACTGCATTCCCAAACCCAAATTCCCAAGAAACTACACAGGTGATGGACAGGCAGCCAACAGGCCGCAGGTGGGGCTGTAGAGACTGGCAGGGACTGTGACAGAGCGGACAGTGCTCTCTAAAAGGGACAGCTGATTTCTGCTCTAGTCAGTTATTGTCACGTGGAAATATTCTGATGTGACCAGAGAAGCCATTTGTAGATATTCTCTCATTTAAACATAAGCAATGAACTCAAAACTTTTATAGGTGGTGAGTACAGGCCAAACCAGCACACCGCGGTGGGCTGCAGCCTCTCACCTCATGAGCTGTTCCGACTTCCTGGGAGGGCAGCCTGGCACCCAGGTCCAGGGAGGGAGGCCGGGCAGGGTGGGGTTGCCGCAGCAACTGTCTTAACTCAACCCCTGGTCCGTCTCTCCAGGTACCTGGTCACTGAAGGCCAGATCTTCATCCTCTTCATCTTCACCTTCTTTGCCATGCTGGCCCTCGTCCTGCACCAGAAGCGCAGGTGCCTCTTCCTGGACAGCAACGGCCTCTTCCTCTTCTACTCATTCACCCTCACCCTCTCACTGGTGGCGCTCTGGGTCGCTTGGCTGTGGAATGACCCTGTACTCAGGAAGAAGTACCCAGGCGTCATCTATGTCCCTGAGCCCTGGGCCTTCTACACCCTCCATGTCAGCAGTCAGCACTGAATCCCGGGCAAAAGCCATGGCTATGTCACTGGGAGTCATGGGCCGTGGAGGGTAATGCAGCAAGGACGCACCGCTTGCCACCTGCTCATCCTCAGGCCTGTGCTGACCCTGGACGTAGGTCATGCCAACTTTCTCTATATTGTTGAGCAAAGCACCTCTCCCCGCAGGGCCTCATTTGTGCTAACAGGCCCATGGTCCCAAAGTGGCTCAGTGCTCTGGATTTGCTGACCTCTTTATAGTAGCCTTGTCATGGGTGGGTGCTTCTATCCTGTCACCACCCTCTTCCAGCCGGGGAGGGGTATGTGTACCCCAAATCCTTATCTGACCTCAGAGCCACCCTCACCCCAGGGAGCCAGAGGCCCAGCCTGAGCTTTGGGCCTGGCAATGCAGGCCCACCTGCAGGTCCAGCCCCCACCCCAGGACTGTCACGGCACCGTGGAGTACAGCTGGCTATGGGTTTTTGAGCTGCCGTGGAAGGAGATCTGAAACCCTGGCTCTGTTTCCTGAGTCACATTGTAGGGTCAGGGTTCCTCATGGCTTTCCACACTCAGCCCTGTCTCAGCCTGAGTCACTGGCCTTCTGCCAGTGGCCCTGCTCCCAGAAAAAGGAGGCCTCCTTCCCAGCATGGTGAGCCCTGCCTCAGCCCCCTTCCCCCAGGTCCAGGTACCCTCGCAGCACAGAGCACCGCAGCCCCATTCCCCATCTCCACTGGCCCATGTGGACTGTAGTCTCAGGGGTCTGCCCTGCCTCACCCCAGGCCTGAGATTCCCTTCTCACATTGGGGCCCAGACCCTGGGCCAATCCCTGCCTGCTGGCAGCCCTGGGTGAGAAGAGGATGAATAGAGGCTGGTGTGGTACCCAGCCTGGCTGGCGGCTATTTCTGAGGTGTGAAGTGGGGGAGAGGGGGTTCTAGAGTGGGGGAGAGGTTGGCTGGCCTGGGGCCCAGGCTAGAGCCCACGGTTCCTTCTAGCAGCAGTCCTGGGCTATTCAGCCTGGTTTGGTCACTGCCCACTGTTTCTGTACACCACTTGGTAGGCTCCTGTGGGTGAGGGGCAAGAAGAGCCTCTTCATCCTGACCAGTCCAGCTCTTTTAGGAGGAATTGGATGGGGCATTTCCTAACCTGCCCCTCTGGGATGGCCCACTGGGCCTCCCAGCTGTGCTGCCTTTTGGGAGATGAAGGGAGGCTGGCTTGCTGGAGGTGTCCCTTAGCCATGGGTAAGTCATTTGACCTCTACAGGCCTCAGCCCTTAATATTCAAAGGTCTCAACCTCCCACACAGCCACCGTGGGCTGATGTCAGACAGCACTGCAAAGGCCCACCAGGCAGGAGACGACTCCATCCATGTGTCCTGTGTCCCCACCTGTCCAGCACACTCCTTTGCTTCCTTCCCCACCTCGAGGATGCTGGACTTCATGGACCTCTCGTAAGCAGAGGCAGGCCTCTTGGTGGGGTCCGTGTAATCTTATTCAAATTGGGGAGCCACTGCTAAGGAAAAAGAAAAGCATGAAAGTGGATGTTCAGAAAGGGAAAGCAATAAATCACTGGAGCCTTGAAGATTTCTGTCCCTCTTGAGATCTCTTGGGCACTTTGCTGGGGATGTTTTCCTGGAAAGATGTCTTGATTCGTTGCCTAGAAAAGCCACAGGCCAGTGATTCTCAGAGTACATTAGGACTTACAGGAGAATGCACAGCTTTGCCCACACTGCTGAATAAGAACCGGGAGACAAGGCTGCAGGTGGTTCTTATGTGGGCTCCCGTTGGGGAACTGCCAATCCAGGTCCTGGCTACTCAAAGTGTGGTCCCCAGACCTGCAGCCTCCACTTCATCAGAGAACTGGGGAGGAGCAAGGCAGCCTACCCCATGGAGACTTTCTGAGTCTGTCTTGTGGCATCTAAGTGATCCAACCACAGGGTGGAGGGGCCAGCGGGCCCAGGTGCGAACATGTGGCCTTTGTGAATTTTTTTGTGTGGTGGTGGTGCTGGGAATTGAAACCAGGACCTTGTGCATGCAAGGCAAGCACTCTACCAACTGAGCCACGTACAGCCCAGCCCACAAGCTTAATAGCCTCAAAACAGTTTATCCTCAGTTCTGGAGGCTAGAGGTCCAGAATCCAGGTGTTGGCAAGGCTGTGTTCAGCAGGAGGATCCTTCTCCACCTCTTCTGGCTTCTGGTGGGACACAGACAATCCTTGTGTTCCTTGGCTTGTGAAACCACCCAGCTCTGCTTCTGTGGTTCTGTAGCCCTTCCCTGCATGTCTCTCAGATCCCTCCCTTGGGTTATGATCCACCTTACTCCAGGATGACCTCATCTAAATTCTATTTGCAAAGATTTCCAAATAAGTTCTGTCACCGGTTCCAGGTGGATATGAATTCTGGGACATCAATCAAGTAGAGACCTGAAGTTTAGACTCCATGAGCCTTCCACTCTGGGGCACACAGGACAGGGGGAAGCAAAAGCCAGTGGGTCTCTGAAGGCCATCTCTGGGTCCTTTTCCCAGCAGGAGTGCACAAAGCCTGCCAACACTTGTGTTCCCCGGGTCCCTGGGGCTAGCTATTCTGTTGGCCCCTGGGTGTGGAGTGGGAAGCCCTCATGGGGAGAGCTTGGCTCAGGAACAGTGCAAGATGGAGAGGAGGAGACTCCTGCATTCCTGGGAAGGATAGGAGTGGGGGCTGTGGGCGGGAGCCTAGAGCTTTTTCCAACGACAACTGTGTTAGACGTTAGGACCCAGGGGTCCTGCTTGGGAACCTCTTGGACAAAGTATCCTGGGCCAGGGGGTGTAAGGAGGAGGAGCTTCCCCTGGCCTGGAACCCTTCCTGTGAGGGTCCAGAGAATGAAAGGCAGGGAGAAGGGACCCAGAGGAAGCCATGGTATGCAAGGGAGGTGCCAGGCTCCCAAGAGGGGCCAAGGTTCAACAATAAAGTGAACAAACTCAGGCCTCAGGTGGTACCAGAGGTGTGTGCTGCTGATTGGACTTGCTGCGTCTTGCACCCGGTGCTCTGGGCAGCTTGAGTTTGTGTGTGGTGAACCCTCTTGAGACCACGGCCCCAAAGCAGGTTCTTCATCATCTGTGAGACCCCTTGGAGACCTACAAGGGTAAGGGGAGTTGGTAAGAATGGCAGGCCCTGGGGCACACAGCTCACCAGAACACGCCAACCTAAACCCCAGGGAATGGCTCCCTGCTCCCAGCCCCTCCCAAATGCTGCTGATCTGGGGAGAGCATTTCAGCCTGGCTGTCCCAGGCCCACAGCCCAGGTCTAGCCTGCCTTTCCAAGCCCTGCTGAGTTCCCCCCTTGTCCTCCTCCTGAAGCTCCTCTGAGCAGGCCTCTCACCTTCTGTACTCCACCCACAGTGGGCCCATCCTAGGCTACAGGGAGGAACCAGAACCTTCTAGCCAAATTCTCTAGGTCCCACAGAGGTTTGAAGAGGTGACTCAGGAGGCAATTTGGGAGAAAGGAGAACTTTTCACATGGAGGTGGTCAGAACAGGAAGGAGGGAGAAGAATGGACCAAAGCCAGGCTCTTATACAAATTAACAAGAGGTCCCCTCTTCTTTGGCACCAGCAGCCCCTCACCACACCCCACTGGTCCCCTTGTGTAGGGTACAACCTGCTGGCCCTGACAGCATGGGCAAAGCTTGGATTTAGAACCCACAGCCAACCCAGGGAAAGGGGACAAGACAAGGCTGAGAACCCAGTTCTGCCCAGCACCCAGTGGCTCTAGGGCGCCCACTTGCCCCTGTCCTTTGTGAGTGATGGGAGCCCTTGGGAGTCAGCAGGCTGTGTGGCAGGTGGCTAGGAAGAGAAGGGGAAGGAAGAGTGGAGGAGCCTTCCCAGCCAGGGGAGGGTCACCTGAGAGGACGCACTGAGTAGGTAGACGCAGGGCTGGACAGCAGCCTGGCCACCCACAGACACTCCCAGGGGCCTGAAAGGTGGGAGAGCTGGCAAAGGATGGGAGTCAGCCGGGCACTGGCTAGTTGATTCTCCCAGCCGCCCGTAATGTGGCCTGGCAAGGGGGGAACGGAGGCACAGAGAGGCAGTGACTGGGAACAGCAGGTGGGAAGATTGGATCCCAGCCCCAATGTACTGAGGCCTGTGTTCCTGCAATCCATCCCCCAAGGCTGAGACCCAGACTCTGAGCTGGCCCATCCGGGACAGGCTCCATTCCTCTGCAGGGTTGTGGGTGACAAGTCTTCAGGGAGAGTGTGTGCAGTGCCCAATTCCAAGAGGGAGCTTGTCAGAGGGAGACAAGTTCCCTGAGGCAGGCCCAGACTCAGCCCTACCCCAGGGCCACCTTTCTGTTCTCTAATGTCCCCTCTCAGAGTCTGGGAATGGTTCACTTGCTACAGAGCATCAACCTCCAGAATCGGGGGCCCTGAGTCTCACAAGAGCCCTTCTGCGGCCGTTTCCTCAAAATCAACCTGCCCGGGTTGGCCGGACGTCCGCCATGCACGGGAAGCTGGAATCTGACCCTGGTGGCGTAGGGCCCGGTCTCCATGGCAGCAGAGGATTTATTACTGTGGCCTCCACCCAGCTTGGCGGACTTTCAACTCAAAGCCAGAGGAAAAGGAACTGAGAAGCTGGTTCTGAGAAGAGCGGGAGCCCCACGATGGTAAAGTGGGGACCCGTGGCCAGCCGGGTGGGGAGGGCCTCTCACAGAACCCTGCCCTGACCGTCTCCCTCTCTCTGCTGCAGGCCAAGTTCCTTTCCCAGGACCAAATTAATGGTAGGTTGGTTTGTCCTTTAATTAGCAGCTCCCAGCACAATCGGGACCTCTTTATTTTCTCTACTCCTTTTCTGCTCCAGGGAAGGAGGGCCCCAGCCACACCCACGGCAGGGGTCCAGCCGCTGCAGGGATACCCTTGGTGGCGGTAGGGGGGACCTCAGGTGGTGGTGGTGGGACTGCTGGCTTTATGTTTGTCTGGGTGGTTTACAAGCCAGGTCCTGGAGTTCCCACCAGAGCCAGATGGTCAGATTTGGGCAGGAAAGGGTCAGGGAGGAAGAGAGAGACCATTAACAGACTGAAAGGCAGGAAAAGAAAGGGGCTTTGTGATTGGCAGAGAGAGAGAGAGAGCCCAGGTCTGCGCCTTGGGCAGGATGGTCTCCTGGGCCTCAGTTTCCCCATTGTAAAACAGGGTCAGCCAGGGCCCTTCTGCCTAGTCTGAGCATGAACACTCTCCTCTCTGGGTCCTTCAGTTTCGTGTGGCTGGGCTGTTTCCACAAGGCCAAGAGGAGAGGGTTGAGTTACACAGAACTGGGGCCAGACTCGGGCTGCGGGGGCTGGTCCGGAGCACTGGGCAGAAGAGGTCTCCCCACGGCGAATGTAGCAGCTGCTCCTGAGGCCGTGCCCCGGAATCTGCCCCAACAGTGACAGCCCTGGGACTGGTAGTCGGCCCCTGAGCATCCCCTCCCCCAACTCTCTGCCGAACTGTCCCATTGTCAGCTAGACCTTCCTGACCACTAGAGATAAAACGGCAGGCACCCTGGGCCCATGATGCCCTTGGTTCTGCAGACACTGGACATAGCTCCATGTTAACTGGGATTCTAGAGTTCTGGGTACCCGGAGCTTGGTCTAGAAGGGACGGGTGGGGTTGTGGGCTCCAGGTGGGTACCTAACCACAGACCCCTGTCTTGACTCCTTACCCCTAAACTAGGCCAAGACCAGAAAGAGCACGCCAGGGGGCTTTTAAAGTGCCAGGCCCAGGGCAGGGCCCCTCCTCCCCAGCTCTATAGGTGACACTGAATGGCAGGTCGGGGCTGGAGTCCAGCTCTCAGCCTGTGTCCTCCACCCACGCCTGGACATGAGGCTTGCTGGCTCCCCCTCCTGGGGCCTCTGGAACTCCCCAAGGGAAAGAAGGTAATTTCTCTTGGTATCTGAGTCTCTGGCACCAAGAAAGCGACCACTAATGTTTAATGAATGAAAGACTAAACAGGGATAGTAGGAAGAACAGGAGCTTTGGAGGCAGCAGACCTAGAATCCAACCACCTGAGCTTCAGTTTTCTCACCTGTGAGGTAGGTAGGAAGAGAGATGCCGCCTCATCTGGCCTCTGTGTGCTAGGGACAAAGTTAGAAGCTTGCCAGCATATGAGAGCTACATATTTAGGAATTTCACAAGCCAGTTGTCAGAGCCAGAGACTGTTAAATAACATAGGCTCAAACAATGTGCCAAGCCCTACAGAGAGCGAAGAAGACAGCCCTGCTGCCCCCAGATTTGAAAGAAGTTTCAGCTTAATGAATGTAATTTGTACTAGGGCGAGAATTAGTTTAACAGTAGATCGCTTATCAGATTGAATGACAACACAATTTCAATTCATTGGAAAAAGAATTGCCTTCTTTTGTCATGATTTGACAAGTGAAGCTGGCAGGTAACCTCCCTTGTCAAATCATGGTTGAACCCAAACTGTAGGTTAGCAGTGAACCTGAGTATTGGTGAAACTCACTTGTGATAATCAATCAACTAGGCTGACTTTTTTAGAGTTGACTTTTTTGCTGTGTGTAAGTCATGTGTTTCCCATCCTCTGTCGAGTGCGTAGGAAACACGTACATACATGTCAGGGCTGTTGCTTGCTAAACGTTCTCCAGCACGTCACTGGGGTTCTCCTAGGTCTTTTCTGGGACTTTTGCATTTTCCAAGAGAAAACCTAAAGGGGACTTTTAATCCAATTCATCTCACCCTGTTCATTCTTTCATTCAACAAATTTTTGAGTCCTTTCCTGGTGCCAGCCCAGCTCCCTGCATTAGAGATAGAGCAATGAACCATAGAAGACCTCTCCCCTCTCAGGGGTCCCAGGGGAGGACAGAAGGAGAGTGAAGGATGGAGCCTGGGGATGGCTGGACAGTGAGGGGGAACTCCAGGGAGAGGGGAGAGGTGCTGAGGGAGTGCCGGGGCCAGCCTGGCCAGGGCTGCTCTCCAGGTGGCCCTGTTCTCTTGTTCCCGTGTAGGAACTCCAAGTTCAGATCTGGTCTTGCAGTTTTTAAAAGGTATATTTGTTGCAGTAGGAAGACAGAACGCACTTGAGCTATCTGTTTGTTAGGAGGTGGGTCTCCATTTGAGCCCTGCTTGCTGATCACATAGGGGACTCAGTGTGCCCATCTGAAGAGCCAGACAATTGTCCCTGCCTTCCAGCTCTGACCAGATAGGGACAACAGCCAGGAGAGCCAGGGCACATGAGAAACCCAGACAGAAAAGGAATGCAGGGTACGGTGGTGCATGCTTGTAATTCCAGCGACTTGCGGGGCTGAGGCAGGAGGATAACAAATTCAAGCCTCAGCAACTTAGCTAGACCCTGTCTCAAAATAAAAAATAAAAGGGAGTGTGGGTGGCTGACTAGTAGCACACCCCTGGGTTCAATCCTCAGTAACCCCCCCCCCCAAAAAAAAAGGTAGGGTGGCCCTGAGGACACCAGGAACCACACCAGGAAGAGGACTTTACTAAGGAACACAAAGCCACCCTAGGCCTGGGCTACGGGGTTGGGGGATGTACTCTGCCTAGTCTCCACCCCACCCTGCTGTCCTGGGACGGAGGCAGTGTTGCCTGGTGGACAGAGCTCCACTTCAGGGGTCACGCTGCTTAGGTGAGGTTTGAGGCCGCTCTAGGATGGCTTCACACCTGCCCAGCAGGAATAGGCAGTCCCCTCAGAGGGTGAGGAGTAAACCAGGGCTGGGGTGACGGGCTCAGCAATGGGAACTGCCCTTGTTATTTCTGTTACTAGTTAGCAAGTCCCTAGTCCAGGCCTCTGAGGATCCACCCAGGTGTGAAGGCAGTAGAGGAACAGATTGTGGAGCCCAGGCTGGAAGGCCAGGGCCAGGGTACCAGAGCACCTCCAGAGGGCAGCCCACCCTCACCAGAGTCAGGATCCCAGTCTCCAGCCTGGGACCTTTCCCAAGCTCCTGACTGGCTTTCTTCAGCTTCCAGGGCTTGGGAACCGCAGGATAGTCTTGTTGGATTGTGGAATACTGTAACTAGCGCAGCCTGAGCTCTGGCAGCCACTTCATCTTGCTAAGCATCAAGAAAGAAAGGGCCTCGGGGCAGAGTCACCAGCCACCTAGGTTCAGAGCCTGGGGCGCCTCCCGGCAGTTCCCCTTGAAGGCTTTGAAACCAGGCCCAGGCTGTGTCAGAGGGCAAACAGCTTCAGGGGCCAGCAGCTTGGAGGCCCAGGACTGGGCCAGGCGCTCAGAAATGCCCTCAGCTGCAGTGGTAGTAATAGTAGTAGTAATAATAATGATAGTAAATCGTTAAACATGAGAGCCACTTGTCGCCAGGCTCCCTGGAGGGATTTCCTCTGAGTCTGGCTGCCTGACTGTGGGCACTAGCCCTCCCTGGGAAGCCCAGGGGTGGGCGGGGGGGGGGGGGTATTTCAGTTAGCTGTGGGAAGGGAGAGAAAGGGACTGAAGAAGGAAAAGGAGGAGTGAGGCAGGGTTGCCACATAAAATGCTGGACACCCTGTTAAATTTGAACTTCAAATAAACAAATATTTTCTTAGTGTGAGTATATCCCATGCAAAACTCGGGACATGCTTACACTAAAAATTCACCATTTCTCTGAATTCAAATTGAACTTGGAAGTTTTGTGTTTTCCTTTGCTGTATCTGGAAACATTGGTTGGGGATAAGTGTGGGGAGGGGGCCAAAGGAAGGGGAAAAGAAGTGTGAAGGAGGGCTGGGGTACAGCTAGGACCTGGGTTCCATCCCCAGTACTGCAATAAAAGGGGGCCTGGGTCCCAGGGAAGAGGGCAGAGAAGGGGTGGGTGGAGAGTGAGTGAACACAGCTGGTCCTCCCTCCTGCTGTGCAGAATACAAGGAATGCTTCTCCCTGTACGACAAGCAGCAGAGGGGCAAGATAAAAGCCACTGATCTCCTGGTGGCCATGAGGTGCCTGGGAGCCAGCCCGACGCCTGGGGAGGTGCAGCGGCACCTGCAGACCCACGGGATAGGTGAGTGGGCTGAGCGGGCTCCGGGAGGGGCGAGCGGGTGGCACAGAGGGTGGGGTGTGTAGGGCTCACAGGTTAGAGAGGCAGGGGGCAGTGAACCTCCCAGGAGGCAGCTGGCCAAGTGCACTCTGCCTCATCCTCAAGGCAATGGTGACACCCCATCTTGCAGGGGCCCTGGGTCTGGCCATTCCACCAGGTTTATCACAGACCTAGAGAGCGACAGTGCTGCCAGTGATCCCAATGTTGTTTTTATAGAAAAAATGTCCCTTTGGTGAACATCTAACAAATGCTTAGCTCAAATCACCCCAAGAGGGTGGCTGTCCTGATCCTACTCTGCAGGCAAAGATCAAGACTCACAGCCATAGGTAACTTGCCCAAGTACTTAAGCCAATGGTAGAATCAGGATTGGAACTCAGTTCTTCTGATTCCAAAGACTTTCCTGAAAACCATACATGACTGCTAGGAAACTGGAAGAAAACCCTCTTGGAAGGTGGTTCTCTCTGGTGATAGGATTAAGGCTGGTTTTCATTCCCTTTATTGTTCCCTGTATTTTCAACAATGGGAACAGATAGGTCTCTTATCAGAAACAAGTTTTGTGGTTTCTTTTTTTTTTTTTTTAAGTTTTAGTTATCAATGAACCTTTATTTTATTTATTTCTATGCAGTGCTGAGAATCTAACCCAGGGACTCACATGTGCTAGGCAAGCGCTCTACCACTGAGCTACAACCCCAGCCCCTTTGTGATTTCTTTGGGAGATTTGTTTTTAATTTTATTTTTAAAGTCTGGGGTGTCTATTTACATTGGGAGCTGGATGCCCAGGAAGGAGGGACTGGCCTAGAGGAAGAAGTGGCCAGCTTCCAGCATTTAACTGGGAGCCCCCAGGTCACCTCTGTCTCTGGTTCTCAGCATCTGTTGGGGCACTAGAGGTCACATTAGCACACCTGCAGCAACAAGCCCTAGGAGCCATCCTGGGGCAGGTCTTGGAGGGCCAGAGCCTGGTGATAGGGCACTCAGTGGTCTCATTTTCAGCTCTGAAGGAGTGGTGGTTTTTGTCTCCTCTAAACAGGAAGTTGTGGTCAGGGGAAGTTCTGACTTCCTGCTGTTGTGGCCAGGCCAGTGTGTGGGCAGAGGCTTCTGGACATGCCTGGAGGGGGCTGCAGGGAGGGAAAGGCACAGGAGCAGGTGGGGAAGGACCTGAGGTTTGAGCTGGGGGCGGGGCACTTATCCCTCCTCAGAGATCTGCTCTGGTGGCAGAAGTGTGTGTGTGGGGGGACACATGGACCCAGTTCCTTCCAGTTCAGGGGAGGAGGGAAGCACCAGAGGGAAGCTGAGCAGTTGGTGATGACTGTGACTACACACTACAAGCTTCTGTCCCCTGAGGAGGCAAAACGAGGGGATGATAACCGTGGTCACCAAGGGTCACTGGGTGGATGAAATGAAGAATATCCAGTCCAGGAGCTGGTCCATGGTGGGAACTCAGTAGCGGGGGCTGTGTCTTCTTCACCACGACCACTGTCACCATGGTGAACCAGGTGGAGCTGGCGGTGACGAGGGTGCAAGGAGGTAGGTTGGCTTCCCCAAGAGCCTTTCCCTCCCTGCTCACTCTGCTATTTGGGGGTTTCTTAGACAGAAATGGAGAGCTGGATTTCTCCACTTTCCTGACTATTATGCACACGCAAATAAAACAAGAGGATCCAAAGAAAGAAATTCTTCTGGCCATGTTGATGGCAGACAAGGAGAAAAAAGGGTACATCATGGCATCCGAGCTGCGGGCGAAACTCACGAGACTCGGGGAGAAGCTCACCCAGAAGGAAGGTAATTAATTGCCTGACCAGTCTCCCAATGTCTGCAGAGAGTTAGGGAGTTGGGGGAGTTCACCAAAGTACCATCAATGCCACCATGGTTGTGTAGGCTTCTGTAGTTGATATATAGCTGCAAAGCCCAGGAGCAGTCACACTAGCCGGGGACTGGTCTGGGCCCAGTGGTCAGGGTGGAGGGTCAGCCTGGGGAAAGCCCAGCTTGGATCCACTTGGGCAGCCGGGTAGTGGGACATCTGCCCCGCATCATGCTGTGCCTAAGCTCACTGGATCTTCATTTAGTGCACAGGACACCTGGGGAACATGAGTGTCCCTTTACCTGATCAAGGAACTGATGAGGCTGGGCCTGACCACACATGCCTCAAATTCCAGCAGAGCTCAAAGCCAGCCTGAGCAAAAGCAAGTTGCCAAGCAACTCAGTGAGACTCAGTGGCTCAGTGGTCAAATGCCCCTGAGTTCAGTCCCCAGTACACCACTCCACCCCCAAAAAAAGGAGCTGACAGAGGCTGGGATTGTGGCTCAGCGGTAGAGGGCTCGCCTAGCACGTGGGAGGCCCTGGGTTTGATCCTCAGCACCACATAAAAATAATAAATAAAACAAAGATATTGTGTCCACTTACTTCAAAAACAACAAAAAATAAATATTAAAAAAAAAAAGAAGCTGACAAGTGAGTGGTTGCGGGTCAGCTGAGCTGGGAGCTGGATGGAGGTCAAGTGCTGTCCCCATATCACAGCCAGCTGAACAGGGCTGCAGCGTGCTTTCCAAATGGAAATGCTACTTTGCTGCTGACTCTGGAAGATTTAGAGTTCAAGAAGGGGGCTCTGAGGGGCCTTTGCAGGGTCAAGTGGAGAATAAACCTTGCCTCACACCTCCCAGCAGCCCGTCCGTGTGCCTTCCTGCCTTGGAGCAGGACCAGGGGCCTGGGCCTTGGGCCTTCTGGGAAAGCCCTTTGTACATCGTAATGAAAAACCCGTACTGATCCATCTGTGGGTATTCTTCCTGCCTCTCAGCACTAGTTGGTAGTCCCTGGGTCCTGCCTCAGCTGGCATCCCTGGGAGGCCAGGGTTTCTACTTAGGTAGCTCAATTGTCAGCGACGGTCTGGATAGGAAGGCTAGGCTTGGCCACAGTGGGTGTAGGAAAAGGGCTTCAGTAACAACTGACCATCAGCCTTTGGCCAAATCCCAACAAACACTGCAGGGGGTTCGGTTCCCCCTCCGGTTCCCCCTCCTCTGGGGGGGGTACCTCCCACAGGTTCCTTACTCCCTGGAAATGAGGTAGTAACCATCCCTCAAGGCCCTCCAAGAGGCTCACATTCTATAAACCTTCTGCTCAGATTTTATCTGCCTTCACAAAGGCACAGAGCTAAGCATTTAAAAATAGCGCTTCGGGCAGGCAGATTCCTCTTCCCCCATGTTCCGAGGCTGGCAGCTATCACAGTCTCATCTTTCACTGTGGCTGTTTTCAAGTGAACAGGGGGAATCGTGGGCTGTCCTCAACCTCCCAGGCTCTGAGACACTGCTGGCCCTCCATGTGCCAGGTGGAGTGTCAGCAGAGAGAGCAGGGGGTCCTGATTCTGTGGTTAATGATCTCTGGCCAAAGTAACACCATGGCCCTCAAACACACATCTCTTATTTGTTTAACCTGCAAAGAACATTTCAAAGAAAGTGGTGGAGACCAATTTCCTTCCCACTTGCTGTGGGAGAAAGGATGATAACAGAAGTAGGAATCCCTTTTTTTTTTTTTTTTAGTTGTAGTTGGACACAATACCTTTATTTTATTTATTTATTTTTATGTGGTGCTGAGGATTAAACCCAGCGCCTCACTCGTTCTTAGGCGAGCACTCTACCGCTGAGCCACAACCCAGCCCCAAAGAAGTAGGAATCCCTTATCCTTGGTGATTGAAAAAAAATATTCAGTTTTATTGAAGAGAGGCCACAGTGGAAAAGGATAAACTGAATGGCTCTTCTTGCCAGTGCCTGGGACAAGCTACTATTTTATCTCAGAAGTCTAAAACCAGAGGGGGGAAATGCAAATGAAGTTTTTTATTTTATTTTTTAAGCAAGGCAGAATTAACAGCAGTTTTGCAAGCTTTGAGCCTTACACACTGTTAGATTTATTTTCCCAGGCCCAAAATACATATCTTTTCTTTATTGGTGTAAGGCACGTGCTCTACCCATGAGCTGCACCCCTGCCCTACGCTTTTCTTTAGAGGTGGTGGTAGCAGAAGCGCTTATCACTAGGCCCTCCTGGCATGGAGGTATCTTGGGGAGGAACATTGACATGGAGGAGTGGGGAGGTGAGGGGCAGCTGAAGCCTGGGTGGCTCTGTCCAGAAGGGAGCTGCAGAAAATACCTATGGTGGCGGGCAGAGGGGTGGGTGATAGCAGACAAAATGCCTGGGCCAACTCTCTCTCTAAACCAAGGCTCAGAGGTCTGAGATCATCTTCACAGAAAACAAGAGGTGGGGGCTGGGGCTCAGGAGCAGAGCACTTGCCTGGCATGTGTGAGGCACTGGGTTCGATTCTTAGCACCATATATAAATAAGTGAATAAAAACAAAGGTCCATCAACAACTAACAAAAGAATAAAAACACGAGGTGGCTTCAGTGACTGGATTTTCGCCAGGATTCCTGCCCAGCCCAACCAAACCAGTGGTTTCCAGATGGGAGTGGGCAGGTTGTCGTCTGTTCTGGTTTACTCCCTGGTGTACAAGAAGTTCCCTGGACGCTCAGGAAGACCTTTGGGGAGCCCCAACCTCAAAAGAAGTGTCTTATAACCCCAAATCCAAACAAAAATTTCATGTGATTTATTGCAGTGGAGGATCTTTTCAAGGAAGCAAATATTGAACCAAATGGCAAAGTGAAGTATGACGAGTTTATCCAGAAGATCACCCTTCCTGTGCAGGACTACTGAATGAGCAGAGTACAAGAGATGATCCCTGGATCTGAAAACCGGGACTGGTTGATTTTTTAAAAGGAAAATGTTCCTTTCATTCTAGGGTGATGGCAAACACGGTGCAAAGACAACATTAGCTAGGCATAAGTAGCAATAAGTATTTCCAGCCATGGTATCAGCATGTCTTTAATAAAAAGATTTGTATTACCAGGTGCGGTGGCACATGCCTGTAATCCCAGTGGCTCAGGAGGCTGAGGCAGGAGGATCAAAAGTTCAAAGCCAGCGTCAGCAAAAGCAAGGTGCTAAGCAACTCAGTGAGACCCTGTGTCTAAATAAAATGTGAAATAGGGCTGGGATGGGGCTCAGTGGTCCAGTGGCCCTGAGTTCAATCTTTAGTGCCTCCTTTCCCACGAAGATTTGCATTGATTTCAGAAGTTCTCATGAGTCCAGCCCTTCCTGTTGGTTTAGTCGGGCCTACATTCCAGTCCTGGGTCTGCCACTTACCAGCTCTATGATTTCATCCCTGAGGGCCTTAGGGTTCAGACAAAGCCTGGATCTCTAATTTTACCTCACGGAGCCCATTGAGGAAGGATGGAGATAGATAGGGCCTTGAAAATGCACAGCAGCCTGAAGGACATGTAGAATCCGAGTTCCCATTACGGCGTTTCTCTTGAAGAAGGCAGGCTACCCAGAATGCCCTAGCTGTAAATAAGTGTTTATTTAGGTGCTACAACCACTTTCCACATTTTCAAGATAGAGCCAGTGCTAGCTGAGAAATGGCAACAAGCAGAGTGAAAACACACACACACACACACACACACACTCTTCTTGAAGCACCACAGACCCAAATTCTCCTCTCCTTTTCGACAGAGTGACACGGTTCAGGACACTCATTTATCAACAGAGAACAGGGTAGCAACACTCTCAGAATGTTGAGCTGTGCACTGGGCTGTTTGCAGGCCCAGAAGTTCCAGAAAGTAGGATGATGCGCTCAAGTGACCTAAACTGATCATAACCTTAAGCTGGGACTAACATGGAGGATGTCACTAAGAGGCGTCTTCTGGGTCATGGCCATGGTACAAGATGGCTGGAAACAGTTGTGAGGCAACAGTCCTTCTGGGAGCACTTCCAGCTCAAGTAACTTTGAGTTACACAGTCATGAGTGGCAGGCGGGGCTGCCTGGGACTCAGAGATATCCATGCACTTGTCAAATTGAGGGCCTAGGGATACTGTTGGCACAGTCCTAAAAAGGGCAGGAGTACTTTAATCTATTTATTAAAATTAGGCTGTGGCTGAAACATCAGAGAACCAGATTAAGAAGGGGGAATGTCTTTTGGAAGGTTATATATGACACCGATCTTTTACTAAAGGTTGCACAGGTTAAGTGCAACCATCTCATCCATGTTGCATGGCATCAGACCAAACTGAGGTCCTGAGAAAGGAGGCTATCATTTCCCCAATAGTATAATTGCCAAGGGGAGTTGAGCAGAAATGCCCTAGCTGTAAATGTGTTTTAAGGGATTTGAGGTTTATATGACTTGGTGGTTGTCTTTAATAAATAAAACAGAAATAGCCTGGTGCAGTGGCACACTCCTATAATCCCAGCAACTTGGGAGGCTGAGACAGGAGGACCAAAAGTTTGAGGCCAGCCTCAGCAAGAACTTCATCAATTTAGCAAGACCCTATCTCAAAATAAAGAGGGCTGGAGAGAGGGAGAGGGGGCCAGAGAAAAAAAATAGAGGGAGGGAGGGAGAAAGAATACAATACACAATTTCTGGGGCAGCACTCAGGACCCTGGAGGAGTTAAGAGCAAGTCAGGGTACTGAACACTAAAACTTCATTATCTAAACAGTAAATCCACTTGAAGGCACACTGGAACTTGGCCTCCAAGAGAGATCTGCTGTATTTCACTGTCAGGCAAGGGTCCCAAACAAACGCTTCTTTTAAACTCTAGTCACCAACATTAGGAAGCAAAACCAATCTGGAATACCAAATCTAGACAGGTGATAAATACTGATGGAACAGGAAAAGGAAATTCTGAACTATAATAACAAAGCTCTGTTCTATTTATCACTGGCCAGAATATGATTTTAAAGCAAGTTCTAGGAATCTCCTTTGCCTAACAGGAACATGAAGTATAGCTTGCTAAAAGCACGCAGTGGGCAGGGTGGTCATCAGAACCCCTACCTCATGGTCCTTTTCAAGGGTCGGGGTGGCTGGCAGTCAAGTTCCTATGAAATTACCTCAGCCCCAGGAGAGGCTTTTAGCTCCCTCAGTCCTGGTTTCATGCTCATTCTTGAAATTCTGATTGGCTTACCTGGCACCTGGTGCTTTTAGAAAAACAGTCACAGTGTTCTCAGCAAACTGCAGGTATTAAACAGATTTAAAACTAAAGAGATGTTGTGGTTCATTACAAAGCTTGCCATATTTCAATAAGAAAGGGAAATGGTGGCCATGTATTAATTACTTACCTCAAAGCAGCTGCAAGCCTATTAGGTGCTCATCATGCTTTGAAATCTCGGGATGAAAGGGGCTTTGGAATCACAAAGCACTGTCACTTTTCTCATTGGGACTGTCCCCTGGTCCACCCAGTAATATTATTTTACAGAAGACAAATTAACTGAAGGCTTTTCTTTTATTACATCTAAAGAGCTCTACATAAACAGGTAACATTCAATAGGTAAACAATTTTTTTCCAATGCATGTAATAAATATTTTCACTTGGTACTTTTATACAAACTGACATTGGTCTACTATACATTTTTAAAAGCCATTTTACTGGTTTGGCATGCGGTATGGAAATCCTAAGAGAGAAAGTCTTAAGGCAATGAATCACAGATTTAAGTTCATGGAATTTATGGTAACTTTTATATCTGTTTATATACATTTTCCCCTTTGTTAATTAAACAACAGCAGCACACTCTGGGACCACCAGCTAGTCTCCCTCCCTCTTTCTGAAATCTAAGTTTTGTGTTTAATTAAAAAACAGAATTCAACATGTACTTACAAAAAGAAATTCTTACTAAAATAAATGCAAACGTGCTTTAAAAAGTCCTGAAGATCCTGAAAGTTTTATGTACTTGAAATTGCTTTAGAAACAATGCTTTTTCCATATTTATTAATTTACAGCTGGGATATATTTTCAATTTCACACACTTGTTTCAAAGGAAAATCTACCCAAGAAATCACATCTTTCAGAAGCATAAATGAATCTTTCTTAAGTCAGTAATGACATAGAATTGTGATATTCTAAATCAATATAGAAAAAATTTAATGCTCAAAACAGTCAACCAAGTGTGGCATGGTTAAGTATCAGAATTTTTTAAAAAAGAGATGTGTCCAACAATGCCCACATAGCAATTAAAAGCCACTTCAACCCTGCCAAACAGCTATTTTCTGTGTGTATAGAGCTCTCTCCAGATGTGTACACACATGCAGCACTGCACAGAAGGAAGGATATGTGCACCTATCATGAAAGACCAAGGCAAAGGGGTTGTAACAACTGGCTTCAAGATTCGAGAAACTCTTTGTCCACAGACAGCATAGCAATGTTGGCATGGGTTGGGGAGTGAGTGTGGGCTGAGGAAAAGAGAAAAGTGGCTTAACTTCTTTTAAAAAATTAGGAAAAGGGTGTAGTGCATGACTCAATAATTTTTACAAATCATGAAAGTCTGATTGACTCATAACGAACATGAAACCAACAAGTGATAACTATTACTTAATGCAACATCTTAAAAAGTTAACAACTGAAGGAAACGAACTTCTCAGAGTGGAATGAACTATAAAGACAACTGAATGGTTGGTTCTCCTGTGGGGACATGACCAAAGCCACTGGACAGACATCTATTTCTCCCTATTACCTATTCTTCCCTTAGATTGGTATAATAAAGGGCATGGAGGGAAATTAACCCCTTCCAAAATTGGGCCAAGGAAAGCAGAGGTACGGATTTTCAACTGGATCATTCAAAGAGTTTATAATTCAGCATCGTATACAAAGTTATTGATCGGAATTTTGAGACCACTAACAACAACAAAAAAGCAGAGAAAACAGAAACAAAACCCCAAAACAGGAATAAAGAAAACTATTCACTTAACCTATGGTAGTTGAATAGAAATGTTTTCTATTCACAATGTAAAATCAGAAACAGTGCTCTACAATTTTAGTAATTTCTACCTTAATCCAAATTTAGACACAAATTATGATACTATTCAAAATTAGTCTAAATTAATATGGCAATGAAAGTTCTTAAAGTGTTCACTCACCACTACTCCAGATTCATTTAAAAACTTAACTATTTCTTGTTTTAACTGACAATAAATTTTTTTATTGCAAATTGTTTTGTGACTATAACTCAGCCATTTATGTGTGGAATACACATGCGTAGGGGAAGACTATGTAACTCACTTGTTACTCACACACACTTGTTTATAAATACATATATACACACACACATATACATATCAACACCAACTTTTTTTCAAAATTCAAGTCAACAATTTAGTAAGAGAGATGCTGTAAAAACATATTATTTTTAGATGCCACACAGTCATGTGAACCATTAATTTTATCATACAGCCAAAAGACATAGCCATCTTGAATTCTACCTGGATTGAAGTAGGTCAGTGTTACCAATGCAAGGTTGAAATTGACAAGTTTATACACAAAAGTGGTCCTTCATCAACTCTGAGAAATACTAAACAGCTGTGATATAAAAACCCAGTCTGGAAAACTGGCAATCATTATCTTTTCTGTTAAACCTCTACTCTCAATCAACTGAAATACATTTTCCATATCTGAGAACATAATATCTTCTCTGATGAGGATTTTGGAACACAAGTAAACCACTTTTCCTTTCCTTCAACCTTTACTTATCTCCTGAAAAACAGTTTTCAATATATTTACATGTTCCACTATTTAGAGCAGATCAGATCCATTCATGAATTTTAAAAAAATGACTTTCCTATGTCATGCTTGTCATTAAAAGATGAAGACAAAATAAACTAGGTAGATAGGTTAAGAACATAAGTACACTCACGGAGAATAAAAATGACTAAGGTTCAAATGCATTTTGAACCTTGTTTACCAAGACAGTAGATTTCTATAGATCCACATGTGTGGTGCATTGCATTTTCCAAACAAAATTTACTTTTAGGGTAATTGACTCGTCTATCTTCTTTTTGAGGTGATGTAACCCTTCTGTCAGCTGCACAAAATACCCAGCAGGACTTTCTAAGCTATTATCACTTCCTACTTTGGTATGAAGATCTTACATGAAAACTTGTTACCCTGTGGCCAAAAAAGCAGGTATTCACAGACTTGGCTTAAATACAAAACACTGGCAGTCCAGATTTAGAATTGAGAACTAGACTAAAGTGTATTATTCACAGGTCTAGTAAGCCTACTCCTTACCCAGACAGCTTTCTCCAGTATTTCTACAGCGTATTCTCAGGGGGGTTTAGAGCAAGTCAGAATATATGATGGAGAACATGCAACTGGGATAGTTGATAAAGATACTCACACTTGAGTTCAAGACCTTTAAAGCACTTTAAAAGAAGCAGGCAACTAATATATTAACTGAATGCAAACTCCAGAAGAGAGGGAACAGTAATGACAGAAAAATACATACAGACACACACACTGAACACACACGCCCATGAGCTATGACCTGAAAATACATAGGGAATGAAAGTGGGACAGATGAGATTTATAACTTAAGGCTGGATAAAATATGCACACACACACACAAAAAAAAAAAACAGAACCCAAGTCTGTCATTTTTAAAAAATGGTAATCAAACTATCCCTCCCAACCCCCTCCCCACAACAAAGCCCACAATTTAAAACTTCATACATGCAATTCCTTTTCTGCTTACTGCAAATAAAATAATGCCATTGAAGTAAAATAAAACCAAAACCATAGGACAGATCATGAAAAATCTTCAGAATCCAGAAAAAAAATGAACTGAAGGTGGCTTGTGGGTGCTTTTTTCTTTTCTTTCCTTTTTTTTTTTTAAACAAGTGTTTTATCAGGCAGTCTTAGATTTATATACAAAAGTAAAACTGAAAATATAGTTTTGTTCTCTGTACATTTCTTTTAATTTTTTCCCTAAAAAAAGGAAAAAAAAAAACACGCTGTACTTTTCTAAACAGAATAAGATAAGACAGAGCACAAAGTTCTCTTCTTTCTGCCAAGTTCATTTAATCTAGGATGGGTAGGAGCAGCAGGGGCAAGGGATCAGTCCAATGAGATAATGTCTGGTATGATGCCAAAGATGGACGCTGTGTCCGTGCTGCTCCTGTTTGTGACAGTGTGGCTATGGCTCTCCCTCAGGCTGTTGGAAGACACAAGGCTGCTGTTGCTGCCACTACTGCTTCCATTGGTGGTTGGCAGGGAAGTGCTGCCTCCTGCACTTAACTGATCGAGGAACATCTGTGAGGAGGTATATGGGAAAAATCTCGACGAGTGCAGGAGGTCTTGATCATCTGAGACTGCTGCTGCTGCAGCGGCAAGCAGGGAGGTGCTGTAATGCTAGGGAGGAGACCAAAGACAAAACACGCTCGTTATACTTATAAAGTAGACATTTTCTCTCAGCAAAACAACGTCCTAAGTTTACCATATCCTTAGTATCTGTTTCTGAAACATAACATTTGCAAAATCAAATGGCTTTATGTAAAATAACTGGATCATTGGTCTTGAGAGACATTTTTGTATCTGAAACTGGCAAAGTTTCTTGATTGCTTTTTGCTTTAATCTGTATTGCAAGAGATTCTCAAGATTCTATTCCCAATATGTTTAGAAGCAGCAGAAAAGCGGACAGTTTACCCTCTGCTCTTGAGATACAGTCATGCATCGCCTAAGGACAGGAATCCATTCTAAGAACCATGACACCAGGTGATTTCATCATTGTGCGAATAACCATTTGGAGCACACTTACATAAACCTAGATGCCAGAGCTTAGTACTTGTAGGCAACTGGAACACAATGGTCTTTGTGTACCTGTATGTATCTAAACACAGCAAAGGCACAGTAAAAACACAGGAGATGTAAAATGGTACACCTGCATAGGGTACTATGAATGGAGTGTGCAAGACTAGACATTGCTCCAGGTCAGTGAGTGAGTGGCAAGTGGATATGAAGGTCAAGGGCACTATAACTGGAGACTAGAAATATTACAGTTAGGCTACACTAAGTTTATTTTAAAAAAAACCAAACAAACCTTTTTCTTCAATAATAAACAAACCTTAATGTACTATAACTTTTTTACTTTATAAGTTTTTACACTTTTGAAAAATATCCACCCCTTTCCTTTTTTGGTACTGAAGATTGAACCCAGGGCCTCACACATGCTAGGCAAGTGCTTCAACACAGAGCTTCATTCCCAGCCATTATATTTTGAGACAGGGTCCTGCTAAGGTGCCCAGGCCTCAAATTTGCAGTCTTCCTACCTCACCCTTCCAAGTAATGGGATTAAGGGTGCATGCCACTGAACCTGGCTTTTTTTTTTTTTTTAATTGATTCTTTGTAACGATACTTAGCTTAAAACATAAACACACTGAATAGTTACACAAAAATATTTTCTTTCTTTATATCCTTATTCTATAAGCTTTAAAAATTTTTACCTTTTTGCATATTTAATTGTTTGGTTAAAAACCAAGACACAAAAACACACATTAGCTTGGGCTTACATAGGGTCATCATTACCACTGTCTTCTACCTCTACATTCTGTCCCTACTGAAAGGTCTTCAGGGAAAATGACAAGCAAAAAGTTGTCATCTTCTGTAACAATATTGTCTTCTGTAGTTTCTTGTGAGTTCTTCCTGAGGAGGTGGCACTCTTCAGAAATTTGTCCACAATGAATTGCTTTGTTTGTTTTCCTTTTTCATTATAGATTTGCTTATAAGCAGATAATGCACCACAGACATTCCTCTCTCTTAATGAAAACCTTTTGATGTTGGGTTTCATGTTTTCAAAAAATTTAAGGCCCTTGTTGAGGTCTGCAAAATCTTCCATACCCTTTACTTTGAATTTTCTTAGGGATTCTTCTTTTTCTTTTCCCACAATTTCCTTTTCTTTTGCTTCTTCTTCAGCTATGCATTCCTGTTCTAATTTCCACAGCTTCTGAATAGTCAATTCCTCAGGAGTCACCTCTAGGAATTCCTCAGTGTCATCCTCTTCCACACACAACCATCTCCACCACAACCTTGTTGATTTTTGCAACTTCCTCATCCTTGGCAAATCCTTTGAAGTCAAGGACAAACCTCCTGAGTGTCTTCTTTTAGATGCTATTCATACACTCCTTGGTGACCTCAACCCAAACCATGTTTTTCATTCATAAATGCAATCCTTCCAGAACTACATCAGCATCTTCTGTGTCCTCCTCAGCTGCAGCCCTAGTCCGAGCAGAGGACCTCCTTAGGTAATAGGCCTTGAAAGCCGTTGTAACTCCTTGATCCATTGGTTGGATCAAAGAAGTGGTGTTTGGAGAGAGAAACACCATTCTGATACTAAGATACAGATCATTAATAGAGAGGATGTGTGGAAGTATTATAAACAATAAGCAAAACTTGAAAGGTATGTTATAGTACTTCACTGCACTGGCACAACAATTCAGGAAGGCATCTTGGGAGAGAAGTGACTTCTTATGGCTCCTGTAGAACACTGCAATGGGTGCTTTCAAGTCTTGTTGTCTTCAATGAAGCAGATCCTTTAATAGCTTCCCCCTCACTTTGTTCTTGTCTTTCAAGTTCACAGCTACAGTGGAATGGGACATGCCTGACTGGTAAGCAATAACCATCACTAATGTTCCACAATTATAGTCCTTAATCACTTTGTATGTGTGTATGTGTGGTGTTGAGTATTAATCTTGAACACACTAGACAAGTGTTTTACCACTGAACTATACTCCTAGCCCCCTAATGACTTTTAATTTTGATTCCAGGACATCACTTGATGCCCTCTGACTGGCAACACCAGCAGTGAATTTTGTATGGTTAGGGGCCAGAATGAACAAAGCAACACAAGAGAAAATGATGCAATCAAGAGATGCAGTAAATGAGGCATACGAGGCTGCTGCCATTTAACATGTATTATCATTATCAAGTATTATGCACTTTACATAATTGTATGAGCTACACTTTTATACCACTAGCAGCAGAGATTTGTCTATGCCAGAATCATCACAAACATGAATAATGTGTTGTGCTATGACATAACAATGGCTACAATGTCATGAAGCAATAGGAATTTTTCAGCTCCACTGTAATCTCATAAGATCACTGTCATATATGTAGTTTGTCCTTGATCAAAACACTGCGGTGCATGACTGTATTTGGCCAAGAAATCTATCAGCCAATATGAACTTCCCTGTTTCTTTAACCAACAAACCAACACTGTTCTTATTACCTGCTGAGACAATACTGAAACCAGGAACTTTTATTTAAATTACTAATGCCATAGCAATAATTTATTTTCCAAGATAAATTATTATTTCTCCTGGCTACATTTTATACTTTTGAATATACAATTAAAATAACAGTAATTTTGTTTTCATATAACATACCTGATTGTCTCCTGATAAGAAAGGAAAGAAATCTAATCCTGTGGGAGAAAAAATTATTTTAGTTTTGAAAAAAAAAAAAAAAACAAAATAAAAAATAAACAAAAAACAAAAACAAAAAACCCTTCCAAATGCCCCAATACTCCAAAAACAAATAGAAATCTTAATTCTGTCACTTAGAATTTTATCTAAACATGAAGAGTTAAATTATGAAGGTTTACGTCCAAGTCTTAGCAATGATTTGCTCTCCCTGTCACTCCATTTGAGGGACATGGACCATCACTAACTTATTAAATCTAACACTGATCCCTTGCTTTGAGTCCCCTTAAATAACCAACCTTTCAATCTACTCTAACTTTCCACAAGTACCTCAGGAGGAAGGGGATTATTTTGGCCCTGATTTTATAGATGAGAAGGTTGAAATTTGAAACAGGTCAAGCAAATTGTAACACAGATTTTCCTTCTCTTTCCCAAATTCACTCATTTACTATCACATGTACATTCCAGCACCATCTCTGCAGTGGCATGAGGGGAAAGAAAGACTTGAGAGGGAGTGTGCCTGAGAGCTGGTGTAGTGTACATTTAAGGCCCAGCCCTGATCCCTGATTGTTGGGATTCACTGCAAATTGACCCCTTCTATCACATTCTTGCCTATATCGCCCAATGTGTAATGTGAAAAGCAAGTAATTAACACAAATGAAATGTTTCATTATATATAAAAGGACAACAAGCAGATGTAGATAAAATATGACAAAGTACTCTGGGGATCACTGTCTATACTAGAACAGATTATAATATGGTGATCTACAAAATGTGTAGCACCATGGTTAGTGTCATGTGACATCTATGTGGTAAAATGGTATGGAAAGATACTTAGCAAGCTGTTAAGAACAGCTATTACTTCTGGAGAGTGGGCTTGGGAGAAGGATAGAGAGAAAATTTCACTGTATATTTCTATATTGAATTTTGTACAAAGAGCGTATATGGCTTTTTGTAATAAAAGAAAAATGTTTTTAATATGTTATTAAATTACAGATACATGAAAACAAGCTGCAATTCTTTGATAACGTAAATGATTATTATGAACTCAAAATACTGTATACAAATAAGTAAACTAACATTTCAAACTGCTTTTGAAAAGAAGGATCAGGTTCAGGAGAACCAAAATTAAGACTTTCAAAATGTCTCAATTCAGCACTATCTAAAAGACAATAGCATGGTTATACATAATCCCTACTCGTTATGACTAGAATCAGGGAACAAAATGTAATGCCCATCGATATCAAAATTCAAAGTCACAAGTTTGAAGTTGTTAAAAAACAACTTGTAAAATATTTTGAAGCTCATAAAACCTAGTCATCATTGCACTAGTTAAACACTGATAACGAAACACTGGCTACCGATGAAGGAACCATCAAGGAAATACGTCAGTTTTTATAACCACAGTACATTATTTCTCTCAATTCTCTGAGCCCAAGACCCTATTCTCGCAATCTTCCAATTCTTCCTTAGACTACATAGATCAAAGACATTCATAATACTGTGTGATAATACAGAAAAACCAGTGACTCACCTTGTAAGTCATAAGGCATGGGTGTCATGTGAAAAGGATGCCTGTAGTCTTGGATGAGGGAGGGGTTAATGTAGCTTGTGTCTACAGCAGGAAGGCTGGGGGTGCGGGATACTGGAGATGCTTGATGTGGAAGACTTAAAATGCTGTAAGAAGGAAATGTTTACATAATTTTCACAAGTCAGTTTAATTTTTAAGTTTTATAAAGAAATGGCTGCAACTCAGTGTGCCCTAGCTTTTATGCTGGAAATAAAACAAGCAAGCAACATATAGATGATCCAAAATTATTAAGAAATAGTTTGTATGGAATAATAGCATTTTGCAGAGGTTATAGGGAGAACCAAGTGGAGCAATGGTATCCAACATTCACAAACCAACACTGTCTTTGGAATATCATCACACTCTCAGAGGGCAGGGAAAAGCACAACTAAGCCACTGAAATAGTACACAAGTGAGAGGTATTTACAATAGACAAAATCCTGAAACCTTTCAAAATAAGTGATAGAGGATTGGCTAGTGAGAAGCATAGGTATATTCTAGCAAAGAAAACAAGACTAGGAGAAATCTGAGGAATCTGAACTGTTAGGAGCAAACAGCTGGACCCCAAATTTTAAGCCTGATAAGAATGAAAACTGGGTAGTTTATCTTGGCATCTCTAATGCCCAGCAAGTCATCAGCACATTGTTTGCATAAAAGACCTGCTGAAGCCAATGATGGTAGCAACACCAGGCAAGGTCATGCTCTAAAATTAACAGGGCTGGGGATGTGGTTCGGTGGTAGAGTGCTTGCCTAGCATACGTAAGGCCTTTGGGTTCAATGCCCAGAACCACAAAAATGAAATAAACAAACCAGAAAGCAGTAGAGAGTTTTTAAAGGGAGAAGAGTATGACTGAAGAAAGAAAAAAAGGGCTCAAGAAAAAAAAAAAAAAGTGAAATTTATTTAAAGAGCTGGAAAATTAAATCATTTTCTTTCTTTACCCAAAATTAAGAAATAGAAGAAAAGAGAGAAAGGGGTGATAAAAAGGGAATATATAGCTGATTTTCAGTCCTGAAAATAAGTAAAATAAATAAATAAAGGTCATATGTTAATCTGTTCTATAAGAAGCTAATAAACATATAAGATAGGAGAAAATAACGAAGAATGAAGGAATAAAACAACTATCTTTCACTTTTGATATTTCATGTAAAGTACCTGGGATGAAGGGATGCAATTTTAATGGTACAGAATAATCCAAAAGACACCAAAGCTGGACTTCCCAGGAAAGAGTTCTAGTTATGAAAATATCTACCACATTTTTATGAATGGAGTAGGAAGCATAAAACACTTATCTACCTCATGAAAGTGTTCCATCTAATGGAAACTTAAACCTCTTACATCTATAAAAAGTACCATGTTCCATTAGCTGTATCCTCTGACAATGCCTACAAGAGTACAAGAGAGAAAAAAGCAGTTGAAATGCTAGTCTTTGCAAACATATTGGTATACTAAATTGTATAAGAAATTTCTTCATGAACCAAAGAGTTGTTGAAGACAACAAAATATTTTACATTTTAGTGAGGTTTGCCTCTTTCGAATTCCTGAAAGAAAAAGTGCTTTTTCTTTCAATTCTGTGATTAATATTTTGAAATACATTTCTACCTTTACACTGCACAGTAACAAATATGCTGTGCTTAGGTTTCTAGTTATGGGCTACCCTTTACTGGAAATGGTGTAAGTATTGGCTATGGTGTTATTCTCCTAAAGATGTAAAATTTAGATTCTTGTTTTTATCTGGAAATAGAGAAAGGTCTGGAGTTTGCAATACTGTATCTGGGTTCAATTAGTCTCTGGGAAACTCAGGAAGCAGTCAATGCATCTAATGTAATTTTCCAAACATAATAAACAGAGCTATTTTTTTTAAAAAACAGTAAAGTAAATATCCAAAGAAAAACATCAGATTTCTAAACAATTATGTTTTTCTTAAAGAAACAATGTATAGTCAGAAAGTAAAGCTACTGGATAGTTTACAGGTATACAAAACTTATTAATATTCTAAAGAGTAGAAAGTAATGATACAATTAAACAAAAATAATTTATATATTGGAGAGTTTTATAAAATATTTTAATGCTACAATTATGGCATTAAAACAGAAATCATATGACAATACGGATGTTCCTCCATATCTAGGGGACTAGTTCTAGGACCTACAGCCTACAGATACAAAAATCCAAGAATGCTAAAGAACCTTATTTAAAAAAAAAAAAAAGTCTTCTTTTTTTTTTTTGCATATAACCTAAACATATCCTCCTGAAGATGTTAAATCATCTCTAGATTACTCATAATATCTAACACAATGTAAATAGCTGTTGGGAATGAAAAAGGAAAAAAATTCTGTGTGTTTGGTACAAATACAGCTTTTCCCCCAAAATTTTCAATTTGAGATTGGTGGAATTCATGGACATGGAACCTGAGGATATGGACCAATTACATATTTGGTTAGACTGTGGATTGATATTTATAAAATATCTTGGGACTCCAATCACAGAAATGCTTGCTCTTTGGTCTGGTGTCAATTTTATAAAATATCTTGGGACTCCAATCACAGAAATGCTTGCTCTTTGGTCTGGTGTCAATTTTATAAAATTTTCTTCTTGAACTTTGAAATCTTAACAATGATAACCATTTATGGAAGTTCATTCGCTCTCTTGCATTTTCTCTTCAGGTGCTATTGTTTCATGGAAAATTTTCTGAAGAGTTCCTATTCAGTTACAAAATGCTACATATTTTTTCTTGATATACTCCTCTAAAAGGAAAATAAAAAATTTATTTCAAGATTCACTATTGGTGTGCTTACAATTATGTCTCAGCAACACATGAAATTTTTTTGCTGAGAATCATCTATGTGCTTATGAGACTAACAGCCGTTTAAAAGTACAGCTAGGGGCTGGGGATGTGGCTCAAGTGGTAGCGCGCTCGCTTGGCATGCGTGCGGCCCAGGTTCGATCCTCAGCACCACATACCAACAAAGATGCTGTGTCCGCCAAAAACTAAAAAATAAATATTAAAAATTCTCTCTCTCCTCTCTCACTCTCTTTTTTAAAAAAATAAATAAAAGTACAGCTAGAGTTTGCTACTTGTTTTACTATCCCTTAGAAATGTTACCCTGTTTTTTTTTTTTTTTAAACAGTCTTCTTCTTTTTTAAAAACTAATTTTAAATACCTTTATTTACTTATCTTTATGTGGTGCTGAGGATCGAACCCAGGGCCTCACACATGCTAGGCGAGTGCTCTACCATGGAGCCACAACCCCAGCCCTATATGTTACCCTCTTTTAGGTTAGGACTGTACTTACTCATTTTATTATCATCCATGACCAGAAAGAGGGTGTTTTACATAGGTAAATAACAGTGTTTCATGAACTGAACTGAAGTATAACTAAGGTTCATTATTACTAATATGTGACTAATGGGAAATATGGCAAACAAGTCTGCAAAACAGAAAATACTGTGTACTCAAACCTAAGTCATCCTTAACTTCTTTCCTTGCCAGCCTCATAAAAACATTCAATTTGGGGTTAATTTTACAGCATATATTTTCTTGTTTTTAGCAAATGTGCACTATCAGAAGCAGCTGGGAACTACAAACATATTTTCTCAGTTCCTACTCCTGACTCAGACATGGGAGCATATTTTGATAAATTCTCAATGATTCTGATGTACACCAATGTTTAGAGCATTTATGTACTAGAAAAATAATCTTTTATTATGATAAATTCTATACCCAAGTGACCTGACCCTTTTAACGTTAATCCCTTAAGAATATCACACACCTGGGGAAAATTAAAGCTAAGGGTGTTTTTGGTGTGTGTGGGGAGGGGTAATGAGGATTGAATGAAGGGTATTCTACCACTGAGTTACACCCCCATCTATCTTTTTTTTTTTTTAAATTACTTTTAACTTCTTGAGACATGGTTTTACTAAGTTGCCAAGGCTGGCCTCAGACTTATGATCCTCCTGCCTTAGCTTTCTAAGTTGCTGAAATTACAAGTATGCAACACTGTGTCTGGTTTCAGCCTAAGTTCTATAATCAAGCATTATCATTGTATTTGGTAGGTCTTTAATCCCTTTAAACTTTCACAATGATTGTATTTTAACGTCTCAGCACTTACCCTTTATTATTTAGTGGTGATGTGGGAGACAGGGAAGGACAGGTCCTCTTGGCAGATGGCTCTTCCTCCTCTTCATCAGAGGAACTGTCTATGGTTAAATCAATCACCTCTACTTTCTTGTTTTTATTGGAGGACTGGTTGTGAGAAGTTACCTGATGTTCCAATGTGGAGCTCAAGCATCCTGCATGGAAATAATGAAATACAAGGCAAAGAAGACTTATGACATCTCATTTCTTTCCTCAGTGTCCCTATGGTTTAATATATCAATATATACTGACTACATTGTTGGGGTCAGAAAGCAGAAAACCAACAGAGGCTCTTGAAGTTTAAAACTACTATTTATTATTTGGTTTTCTAAAGGATTATTTTGAAAAACCAGTTCTAAAAGAGAAGAAACAATTGAATGATTTATATAAAATATTTTGTGGTACTAGGAACTGAATCCAGGGGCAATTTACCCCTGAGCTATATCCCCAGCCCTTTATTATTATTATTTATTAAAAATTTTGAGAGAGGGTCTTGCTAAGTTGCTAAATCTGGCCTCAAAGTTGGGATTCTCTGAGCTGCTGGGATTACAAGTATGTGCCATAATGCCTAGCTTCAAACTATATGTATTACATGTTTAGCTATATAGTACCTGACATTCTTAGGAAGTATTAACATTAATAACTCATAACCTCCTTCCAGCAAAAACATTAATAGTATATTTTTGTTTCATTTGGGTGTATACAGACAGACATATGTGTGTATATATATACACAAATGAAAAAGGAATGTTTACTACTCTATTAGAAGTCTTAAAAAATTTTAAAGGATTCTATTTCACAAGTTTGACTTTACAAATGGCTTATTAGATTAAATTACTTTGAGGGCTGGGGATATAGCTCAGTTGGTAGAGTGCTTGCCTTGCATGCATAAGGCCCTGGCTGGGTTCAATCCCCAGCAGCATACATACATACACATACACACACACACACACACACACAGATTACATTACTTTGAAATCTAATATCAGAAAAATTTAAAAGGAATTCATCTACTTCTGAACATTAAATCAATTTAGTAATTATTGAGCTATCCCTAAAATGCTCAGGGTTTTAAAAAATGTATTAATTTAAACATTGAACACCATGGTTTATGGCAGCAAGGAAACTACCCTTCCCTTGTGACTAACTACCACTCACCATCAACTCCATTGTATGAGGCAGAAACTTCCTGTACTTCCTTTTTCGATCTCATTGGTGCCCAAGAGCCATCCTCTTTAAACTGTATTTCATCACAGTCTGTACAGTACTTTAGGATTTCCATAAACAAGCTATAAAAAACAGTTTGTCCTTAGGATAACACATTTCAATTGAAGATAGATTTGAAATATTACTGTTCTAATATTCAGAATGTCTATATTTATACAAGTATAAATGAGGAAAAACAAAATAGAACAGGTAAATTATATTTGTTTTCAAAATATAATGCTGAATAAAAAAATAGCTATCTGAATTGTGGTATATTTATATAAGGATATATCATGTAACCATAAAAAATTACATTGTCAAAGATTATTAATAACATGGATTAAAAAGTGAAAAAAGGCCAAGAAAAAATTTGCATTTTATAAACAAAATTCTGTAAAGTAGTATATCTTTTAACACATTCCAAATCGCCTACAATAGGCATGTATTACTTGATAAACCAAAGCAATACATATAAAAATATGTAACTGAATATTGTCCTTAATAATATATGTGGACATTTAAAATGATATTTACAGGGAATGTACAAAATTAATCATGATCAAATTCTTAGGTTACAATGCTAAATTATTAATAGCATATAATCACAATTATGTAAAAACAAACCAGAAAATTATATACCAAAAAAAAGTTCTTGATTTCTTGTGTTTTTCAATTTTTCTTAGAGAGAGAGAGAGAGAGAGAGAGAGAGTGTGTGTGTGTGTGTGTGTGTGTGTGTGTGTGTGTGTCTCCTTTATTACAAGAAAGGGGGAACCTAAAACTATACAACATATAGAGTTGGTAAAATATTACTATTCAACTCATATTTACTAGTTATTGATCACTGCCAATTCTGACAAATTAAACATAAAACATTTATGTTACATATTTTTTCCAATGACTACACCTTCTAAATTACAACTGCATTGATAAATATATTCCATTTCTATTATCACCTTTAGACTCCTGTGTTTTCTTAAATACTATAAATAAGCTGTTTTAAGTTTTGCTGGAGAGTACAGAAAATGTTTGTTTTAAAGGAAGCTATACAATCATACTAAGATGTCCGATACAACAGACAAAAACAGGAGTGTTAAAGAAAATTATTATTGTGATGCAATAGGTGGACAAGACAAAAAAGAAAAAGAAAACTGAAAGAAGGAAAAGACAAGAATAGAAATACAAATAGAAAAACAAAGGAAGTTGTTATTTGGGGTGTTGATCAGTTGTAGGAGCCTTTACAGCGGGAGAATAGGTATGATGGACCATGATTGAAGTTCGAAGTTCGACCTAATCTCCAGAAACAGGCTTTTGTACTAAAAAGCACAGTTTTCGATGAGCTTGAGTGTGCCAGAATTTCACAATTCTTTCATGCTTTCTCCAATATGGTCTGCATGTTCTGGAGATAGATGAGCTCATGTTAGGAAAAGGTATATGCATTCCCTGCTTAGAACCACAGGTGCTTTAATTGGTAAACATCAGGAGGCACTGACAAGTATGTGTTTTCAAAACAAGCAGACATCAAGTTAAAAATACTTAATTATTGATTTTTAAAATACTGATCTTTAAAATCATGGGTATTCTACAAACTTATAACTTAGAAAACATTACTTTCAGAATTTTAGATTTTTTTATCCCAACCTGACAAGTAATGAATCTAGGTAATAGATGATTATTTCAAGGTACCAAAAAAAGCCTTAAAAGTGACATACCCATCAATGATGAGGTGTTCATATGGAGCCTTCTTATCACAGACAGGACAAACCCAGGTTGGTTTTTTCTCATTCATTTGAATATAAAGAGTTGCATCAAAACATTGCAGATGAGAACATGTAAGGGCTCGACATGGAATTGTTAGCCTCATTTTACCAAGCTTTAAAAGAGAAGAAAAAGTATTAGACAACTGTTGTTCAAAACTTAAGCTCTGATTAAAAAATTTTCTAAAACAGACTGTGTTTGTGTTCTGACCTAAAGCATACTGTGTTTGTTTTTTTGTGCCAGGAATTGAACCCAGGGGCACTTAGCCACTGAGCCACATCCCCAGCCCCTTTTTATATTTTAATTAGTGACAGGGTCTCACTGAGTTGCTTGGGCCCTCACTAAGTTGCTGAGGCTGGCTTTGAACTTGCCACCCTGCTGCCTCAGCCTCCCAAGCCGCTGGCTTTATTTTTTATCGAGGTAAAAGAACATTAATAACCACATTTTCTGTGAAACTTATCTGTAGGTCAAAAAATTACAATTTCTTTGAATACCAAATACAATGACTAAGGAAACTACAACAAAGTTTGTTGCTGTTGTATTATTACTGAATTTGTTGGATCTCACTAAATTGCCCAAGCTGGACTCAAATTTGTGAACCTACTGCCTCAGTCTTCTCAGTAGCTGGGATTATGGGATTGGACCCCCCACACATCTCAAATTCTTAAAGCAATCCCTAATTTAAGAAAAAGTTAACCACATAACTAGGGGTTAGAAAAAGGAAAAAAGAATGTGTTATTAGATACTGCATGTCACCATATGATGTAATTAGATGCAATATTTACTATCAACCTCAACTCTGAATGAGAGTACTTCAAAGGACAAAACTCAAATCAGTATCACCCACTCTCCTCCATGACAACTCTGAGGAGGAAGTATATGTGTGTATTCTGTATTTCTCCCTTCAGTGCGCATATTACCAGCAATTCAGATGTGTCTCCAGCACCTCCAGCAGGTTAGGAGACTTTCCTTCCTGCCCTGCAATTGTTGCCTGAGTTCATTCATAGGCTGAATCTATGCTATGTACAAAGAAATCTACTTCATCTGTTCCTGAGCTGCTAGTTGTAGAGATGTGGCCCAGAAACCTGTACAGGGAGCTGGCATATCACAACTTTCTTCACTGGAGGCCACCTTGTAGCACTTGGGGTCCACAAAGCCCACAATGACCACACAGTATAGAAGTTATCTTCTTTCACTGATAACATTATTTGCCAAGTAACTAGAAAAGATTTTCCATATATTTGTGAGCTTGAAAATATAAAGGCTTGAGAATAAATGAGGAATATGAGTTATTCCTGGCTTAGAAAAATTTCAGGAAAATGTGCAATTTCCTAGTCTACCAAGGAAATTAACTGTCATTTGAGGCACTAACTATTGTTCTGGTACCAATGATTTACTGTGCCTCTAGGAAAGGCACTTAACCTTTCTGGGCTTCCTTCTCTATCTCTAAAGTAACACTGTTTCCTCCTTACTTCAAATGGATGTAGTGATGAAGGACTAAAAAGGGCCTTTGAACAAGCTATAAACTTATGACACAGGAGTAATACCAGTTATACAGTATTAGGATTATAAAAGTAGCTGTGCTCCACTGAGAGAACCTCCAATCTAGCTCACAAATGCCTTGCTTCAAAGAAACATAAAATAAGCACTGTGATAATTCTCATATTCCTGATTTTTAAAAAGTCACTAAACTTTAAATATTTATCTGATAAATAGGCACCTGTTTTCTCAAACTTGATACAAGGGGAGATGCTGAGGTTTGACTACCTTCACCTTGTGATTACAGATTTCCTTTTTCCCTTTATAGAACACCGAATATTTGCATTATTTGCAAATAAAAAATTTTGTAAACAATTTCCATATGTTTTCTTGTGCCATTTACCTTACTCCCAATAGTGCTACACTACAACTGATGCTATTCCAAGAGAAAACACTCTAGATAAAAGTTCTAACCAGCTTTTCTCAAAAGAAGCCTAGGGCCAGGCTTGGTGGCACACACCTGTAATTCCAGCTACTCAGGTGGTTGAAGCAGGAGGATGTCAAAGCTGAGGCCAGCCTGGGCAGTTTAGTGAGATGGTATCTTAAAAAAAAAAAAAAAAAAAAGTGTGTGTGGGGAGAGTTGGCAATGTAGCTCAGTGGTAAAGCACTGGCTCAATCCCCAGTACCGTGCACATATACATGTGCACGTTCACACACAGTCTAGAAATATCAGTATTTTTTTTTTACAATAAGAAAGAAAGCTATTAAAGAAAACTTTCCACCTTTTTCATAATAATAAATACTTCATAAATAAATGTTCAGAGTTTTTGTTTCTTTGTTTTCCTTCTATCAACTGTGTCATTTATATTTGAGATTACAGGTCTGGTTAAGGTCCCCCAAAATAGGTGATTTGTCCAGCTCTATTGCTAATAAATCAGAACCAAAATATTCTCAAAGAGCAAAAACATTTTTATTTATTTTCATTGCCTTTAGTACACCAAAAAGGGAAGCTCATTTATTTGGGGCTCTGCATATCACAACAAGGGCCATTCAAATTAATAGTGAGCCACAGATTTCCATACTTCAAAGGGAACAAATCATCATTTTTATTCTATAAATCTGAATTATAAATGAGTTGTCTTTGCTGTTTTATTTTTGGGTAAAAACATCTAAAACATATGGCCTTACTGTTCTTGAACAACTATAAAGAGATTATCCCTTTAACTAAATAGAAACTCATGAAAGTATAATAATTACAGACTATATATATAGTTCTTTTTTCTATAATCTGAATTTTTAAAAAACTACTAAAGCTTTTGGAACTAAAGAGAGAAGGGTGGGGGGATATAGGAAGAAAAATTAAAAGCTGGCCCACTGAATTATCATTAACATTCTCTAATAATATGGGAAAAGAACGTGAACTATAAAATTCCCAAGTAATTCCACAAATAAAACTTCCAAGGTTTATACTGGAGTGCTTTATATGAATAAATGATTTATGTAAGTGTTAAATGTTATAAATATCACATATATTAGCATAACTGTAAATACTTTTAAAGTGAGAATGCAGAAAAACAAGACTTTCTTCAGGGATTTAAATGGAAAATAAAACTTACCTTCTTTTCTAAATTTATCTATTCTCTAAAGCACTCCAGTATAAACTTTGGAAGTTTTATTTGTGGAATTACTTGGGAATTTTTTATAGTTCATGTTCTTTTCCCATATTACTAGAGAATGTTAATGATAATTTAGTGGGCCAGCTTTACAATGAAATGAGGTGGCAAGGAACTATGGAAGCAGGAATGGATGAATCAGGATTTGGAGAAAAGAGAAGAGAATAAATAGATAGGTAAAGATGTATATAAAATCTTCAAAACTTTCATTTTCCCATCTCTACTCCTCTCGTCTGTGAATCAATTTTTTCTTTTTCTTTAAATATTTATTTTTAGTTGTAGTCAGACACAATACCTTTCTTTTTATTTACTTATTTATATGTGGTGCTGAGGATCGAACCCAGGGCCTCCCACTTGCTAGGCCAGAGCTCTACTGCTTAGCTACAATCCCAGCCCTCAATTTTCTAAATGTTAAAAAAGAAAATACTAGTTTCCTTTACAACATAGATTGTTACAACATTTATATTGTTATTTAATTATATAATTTTAAACAATAATATTAAAAACTTGGAGGCAATATAGCTTCCCTAAGACTGGTTATTAAGAGGAATAAGAAGAAAAGTTATAGAAAGAATATATTCAAGATGATTGGTGTTTTTTGTTTGTTTACTGAACCAGAGGTGCTACCACTGAGCTACATTCCCAGCCCTTTTTAACTTTGAGACAAGGTCTTGCTAAACTGCTGAGGCTGGCCTTGAACTTGTAGTCCTCCTTTCTTGGCCTCCACAGGGATTACAGGTGTGCACCAAGAATTTGAGGGCTTTTACTTTCTTCACTGTATTTTTTTTTTCCTCTGTACTATTATGTGCTAATCACATTTCTGATCTTTAAAAATGATCACTCAACTTTAAATATACCTATTTTCTCAAACTTGATATCAGGGGAGAGGCTGAGTTTCAAATCTTGTGATTACCAACTTTCCCTTTTTAGAATATGATGGATATTTGCAAATAAACTTACAAAAGTTTATAACAAGGAGGAATTCCCTTAGCAATTAACCCTCCCTCCAAAAAGTTTTTTTTTTTTAAAAGCTATGTATAGTATCATAAACTAATTCATGAGCTAATGACTTTTTTATATTGTTTAAGCTTTTATAAATCATAAAAGACTGAGACATAGGACAAATATCATTTAATTTCTCTGTAAGTTCTTTGTTCCTTTAGGAATTCAGTGGACTGGGGATATGGCTCAATTGGTGGAGTGCTTTCCTCGAATGCACAAGACCCAGGTTCAATCCCCAGCACAACAACAACAACAACAAAGAGAGTAGAAAGGAAATCAGTAACTTCATCATCTTAAGTTAGCAGGATGTCATTATCAAAAGCTTTCAATATCAGCCCTGCCTGAACAATTCAGGGAATTCAAAAAACATTCTTCATACTTGCTCCCAAATGTAGATATGACTAATTTGATTAATTATAGAACAAAAGGTAATCAAAATGTCAAAGTAATTTACTATTAATTTTTCAAATATTTTCATACGAAGCCATATTCTACAGTTATCATCCCTACTATTGGTAGACCTAACAAATTAGTTCAGAAATAAACATTAACAACACATTTTCTTAAGACTTGTCCTCCATGGGTTTAATAGCTTGTTTATATCTTAGGACCATACATTTATTTCATACAAATGATTCATTCTGACCTCATATTCCTAGGGTTTTTTTAAAATATATAAATAAAACTTCAATTATTTAGGCTGAGTAGAATAGTGAGGCAAAAATGGCTAAGTTGGATGTGTGGGTAATCATGGCTAGGTTTTTATTCAGAAGAGTATTATTAAAGTGCAAGTTTTAATAAATACCCCAATACAATAAACTTCCTTATTTTGAGATTTTACACATGAACTTGAGAGATAGTCATTAATCACAAGCAATATTTAGACAAGTCTTACTAAGGGTAGAGAGAATTTTTTAGACTTGTTTAGATTCCAAATCCTATGCCTTGATAGCTTTCCAGTTTTTATAAACTATAACAAAGGTGGTCAGATTTTAAAAGTAAAAAATTTCTCAGATATAGGAAGCACCTAATTAAAAAGAAGAAATGTGCTAGGCATGGTGGTGCATGCCCCAAATCCCAACAACTGAGGAGGCTGAGGCAAGAGAATTCCAAGTTAAAGGCAGACTAAGCAACTTAGAGAAACACTGGCTAAAGATAAAAAATAAAAAAGGCTAGGGATGTAGCTCAGTGGTATAGTGTCCCTGGGTTAAATCCCCAGTACCACCATTTAAAAAAAAAAAAAAAAAAAAAAAAGGTACATGTATGTATGTTAAATCTTCCTGAAAACAAGTATCAGTTAACACTTACTGGACATAGAAGAGAAACCCTTAGGCTGGTAGTAGCTATTTCACTGTCTGGATCGGCAGTCAATTTCTCTTTAACTGAAATTCATTGAAGAGAAAACAAAGAGAATTAAGTTTATTAAAAATATATTGTTGACGTAACATTAAAAAAGAAGAAACTTGAAACAAGAAACTTTTTTAGAAAAAAATAAAAAAATAAAGTCTGCTTAATTATATCCCAGGATTTTTTTTTTACATTTTTAATTGGTTCACTTATAATTAATTATAAAAAAGAGTGGGATTAGTTATTACATTTGGCACATGCACATGTTACCAATATAATTTGGTCAGTATCATTCCCCAGTACTTTCCCATTCAATTGAATGGAAAAACCTAAAACATTTCTACAATAAGCAAAAAAAGGAAGCCAAAGAATTGTATATCTTTATACTGACTACATTTCCTGTATGACTCATGGAACAAAAACCTGTACTACATTATCATAAAGGAAATTTCTATAGCATGTTGACAAAAATCAACTGATGGCAGACTTATTTTTTAAAAAAAATTTTTATACTAATTTGTTATATATGACAGTAGAATGCATTGCAATTCATATTACACATATAGAGCACAATTTTTCATATCTCTGGTTATATACAAAGTATATTCACCATTTGTATCTTCATACATGTACCTAGGGTAATGGTGCCCATCTCATTCCATCCTCTTTTCTACCCTCATGCCCCCTCCCTTCCCCTCTGCCCTATCTAGAGTTCTTCTAATCTTCCCATGCTCCCACTTGCAACCCACTATGAATCAGCCTCCTTATATCAGAGAAAACATTCAGCATTTGGGTTGAGATTGGCTAACTTCACTTAGCATTATATTCTCCAACACCATCCATTTACCTGCAAATGCAATGATTTTATTCTCTTTTATTGCTGATTAATATTCTATTGTGTATGTATGTGTGTGTGTGTATGTATAATGTGAATACTGTGTGTGTGTGCGTATATATACACATACACACACACACATACCACATTTTCTTTATCCACTCATCTACTGAAGGGCATCGAAGTTGGTTCTACAGTTTAGCTACGGTGAATTGTGCTACAATAAACATTGATGTGGCTGTGTCCCTGTAGTATGACGTTTTTAAAACCTTTGGATATAGACCAAGGAGAGGGATAGCTGGGTCAAAAGGTGGTTCCATTCCCAGGTATCCAAGCAATCTCCATATTGCTTTCCATACTGGCTGCACCATTTTGCCTTTTTCCCCACATCCTCACCAACAGTTATTGTTGTTTGTGTTCTTAATAGCTGCCATTCTGACTGGAGTGAGATGAAATCTTAGAGTAGTTTTGATTTGCATTTCTCTAATGCTAGAGATGTTGAACATGTTTTCATATATTTGTTGATTGATGGTATATCACCTTCTGAGAAACGTCTGTTCAGTTCCTTGGCCCATTTATTTTATTTATTTTTTTTTTCTTTTTTATTGGTCGTTCATAACATTACATAGTTCTTAATACATCATATTACACGGTTTGATTCAAGTGGATTATGAACTCCCGCTTTTACCCCGTATACAAATTGCTGTATCACATCAGTTACCCTTCCATTGATTGACATATTGCCTTTCTAGTGTCTGATGTATTCTGCTGTCTGTCCTATTGTCTACTATCCCCCCTCCCCTCCCTTGGCCCATTTATTGATTAGATTATTTTTTGTGTGTGTGTGTGTGTGTTTAGCTTTTTGAGTTCTTTATATACCCTAAAGATTAGTGCTCTATCTGATGTGCAAGGGGTAAAAAGGCAGACTCCTTTTTAATTCTAAGATATAGCATCAAGATTTTCTTAACTGTGGACCAATATTATTTGGGTTCTTCTATTTTAAAGGAAATTAAGAAACAGCAAAAGATAATTTATGAAATATCAGATAATACAATATTGTAAAACATAAATTCTAAATAATTCAAATTACATGAAAAAACTGCTTTTTAACAATAATCGTTTGGGCTCTAAATTTATTTACCTATAAATTGGTTGCACTATTTTGGGCAAGTCAAATCCTCCTCCATGAACTTAATTTTACTTAGAATACAACTGGAACCAACACTAGATGATAGTTCTAATGTTAATATTAGTTGAGATCCCCCTAAATTGTCCTTCTTGTCTGAAAGCTTCAGGCATCTGTTATTCAACCAATGACAAATAACATAATAGGTGAGATAGAAAATGCCAAAATATCCAAATAATTTAAAAAAACTGTCCCATTACCTTTAAAGTCCTTTGAGGAGGACAGAGGTAGAGTGGTTCTGTATATAGTGAACCATAGACTTTTAGAGCTATCGTACAACTAAGTTTGACCCAATAACACAGTAAAAAAAAATAAATAAATAAAGAGAGGGGAAAGTACTCACATAAGCAAGAATGACTGCACAGCAGATATCTGTTGTGCTCATCATTTATGAGAACTAAGAATCCTATATGATCTTGGTGATCATATAGTGTCAACTTTTTAACATGGTCCAAAATCTGATTCTATAAATTAGGGGCTCTCAACTAAGATGAACATAGAGCTATCTTTAGAGCACTCTGATTTATAACTGCTCATTGAATGAGAATGGGAAAGAGGAACATGAGTGAGTAGTTTTTAAAAAGCTCCAGATGTGATTTTGATGTTAGACTAAAAAGTTATTTTGTAGCATGGAAATTCCAAATTTCAAAGTCTTTATGTATTTCATGGACTGATTTTTCATATCCAAAAAGGAATAACATTTCTGATTTTTAATTTGGAAAGTAAGCTACTATAACACTATGCTAATTAATGCCATATATAAATTATAAAAATATGTATTTACCATTATATACCCAATCTTAGTCAACTCTTTCTTATATTTTTAAAGAACAGCAACTTATAAAAGACAACAAATAATTGTCACATGAAATCAACATACAAATGAAATTGAATTCCAAGGTGAAACAAGGCACAGTGGAGTGTGCCTATAGTCCCAGTGACTCGGGAGCCTGAGAAAGGAGACTGTTAAAATTTGAGGCTAGCCTTGGTGACCTAGTGAGATCTTAGTCTCAAAATGAAAAATAAAAAGGGCTTGGAATATAGCTTAGTGATACAACACCCCTGGGTTTAATCCTCAGTACCACTAAAAAAAAAAAAAAAAAAAAGTAATGTGAATACTAACTGTGATGATTAATTTTAGATGTAAATTTGACCAGATTGAGAAATACCTACTGAGCTAATAAGGCATTATTTATGAGTGTATGTGTGAGGAAGTAGCTGGAGAAAACTGCATGTGAGTCCACGGATCAAGTAGTGGTTAGATCTGCCCTCAATATGGGTGGAAACAATCTAATCAGCTGTGCAAAGGGAAGGGTTAAGAATAGGAGCAAAAAGACAGAGGAAAGGCAACTTTCCACCCCCAACCTTCTCCCATCAGAACTCCAGGTCCTCCAGTCTTTGAACTCCAGGGCTTATACCAGCAATGCCCAGGGTTCTCAGGCCTTTAGCCTTGGGTTCTTTGGCCTTAGATTCAGCCACGCTATTGGCTTCCCAATTCTCCAGCTTGCAGACCCATATTGTGGGGCTTCTTAAACTGCATTTTTGTCAGTGCCAATCCCCTTAATAAATCCCTTCTCACTTACCTTTCTCTATATATTGGTTCTCTCTCTAGAGAATCCTAATACACTAACCATCATGCATGTGTTCACCAACTACCTCACCATTACCCTTCTTCCACACATCAGTGGAAATAGTAGCTGACTTTGAGTCTTGCATATCTAAACTTCCACTTAAATGAAATCACATCATAGATTATAACTTCAGCTTTATGTGAACCAAAGTGGTCAGTAATTAGAAAAAAAAATTGAAATAGAAGAGGCAATAGCCAGCCTATGTTAGAATTCAGCCTTAGTTAAGCCACTCAACCTCACATTATTCATAATCTGGCAAATGGGATTAATAGTATATCACAGCACTGTTTTTAAGATTAAATGAGTTAATACATATAAAATGTTTTTAAACACCTAATACTAAATCTATATTAGCTTTTGTGACTAAAGGTGGGAGAATTTTCTGAAATTATTTTAGAATGTTTGCCAATTTATATTTTAAAACAAAACTTTGCCTTTTTCTTTTCATTATAGATCCAACTTTAGTCAATCCTTTTTTCTAAAGATACTTTTAAAGATACTACTAGGATCCTGAATGGATTTAATCTACAGATAAATTTAGAGAACTGACATAACAATATTTAGTCTTCTCACCCATTAATATGACATCTTTCACCATTTATTCAGGTCTTCTTTTACTATTTCTCAGCAGTGTTCCATAGTTTTCAGCATAAAAATCTTGCACATATTTTATGCAGTGCATGCCTAAATATCTCATAATTCTGGACACTATTCTAAATTCCAGTTTTTTGAAATCTAATTTCCAATTATTCATCACCATCAGAAGCAATTCGTTTTTGTATATCAACCATGTATTCCCCAACCTTACTAAACTCATGTATTAGTTCTAGCAGCTTTTTTGGAGATACTTTTGAAATTATTTTTTTTAATAGACAAATAAAGGTGATAATTAGTTGAAACAGGCAATAATTAGCTCATCATTTCTAATCTGTATTTTCTTTTTCTTGCGTCATTGTGCTAGCTGGGATCTCCAAGGCAATGCTGAGAGCTGACATCCTTGCCTTGTTACTCATCTTAAGGGTGAAGCACTCAAATTTTTCACCATTACTATTATCTGTAAGCTTTTGTAAATACTCTTACACCATTCTGCTGAGTTTTACCATGAATGGATGTTGAGTTTAGCCAACTAGCTTCTCTGTATCTACAGAGGTGACTATATGATTTTTCTTTTTTAATTTATTGAGAAGGTAATGTATATTGATAGATTTTCAAATGCTGATTAATATAGTACTCCTGAGATATACTGCATTTGATCACTGTTTATGATCATTTTACATATTAAGACTTACAGTAGTCAAAACATTTATGAAAAAGATCAAGTTGGAGGACTTTACCTGATTTCAAGGCTTAACATTATGCTACAGGAACTAAGATTATGGTTTGCCATAAGGATAGACACACAGGTCAATGGAAAAGAGGAGTCTGAAAATAGATTCATATTTTTGTGGTCAGTTTTTGACAAATGTGTCAAAGTAATTAAATGGGGAAAAATAGTCTTTTCAATAAATATTGTTGGAACAACTGGATACATATATATTATTGGAATAACTGGATATGTATGGGGAAGGGGGAATGACCTTACCTTGCACAATATACAAAAATTAACTCAAATGAATCATGGGAAATCAAAACATGGGAAACCATTTGGGAGTTAAGGTTTTGTTATGTTATTATGCTCTGCAGTGATAACGGTATTTTATTATGTCACCTATAATAAAGCTATAGCTTAGCTATATTTAAAAGTAATCTTGTTTTTAATCCCTGTTGTTACGAGCTACCAGAATTATCATATGAGACTGTATTTAAATTTATACTAAATAATTTTTTGAGAGAGAGAGAGAGAATTTTTTAAAAAATATTTATTGCTTAGTTTTTGGTGAACACAACATCTCTATTTTATTTGTATGTGATGCTGAGGATTGAACCCAGCCCAGGCAAGCACACTATCGCTTGAGCCACATCCCCAGACCCTAAATAATTTTAAATACAATTTAAAATTCAGTTCCTCACTTGTACCAGTCACATTTTAGGTGCTTAATACTCACATATTGCTGGTGATTACCATACAGAATGGTATAGATGTGGAACATTTCCATCACCACAGATTTTTCTATTAGATAGTACTACTGATATTAGATATCTATTAGATGGAGTCATTATAGTTTAAAAATAATTTCTATCCTTCATTAATATCTGAGTATTTTAATTCAGATTTTCAGAATTTTAAGGTTGTAATCAACCAAACATATTAAGCTCAATACTCATTTTATGGACAAGGAAAGAGATGCCTGGACCTGGTTTTTACTCTAGCTCTAGTTTCACTAGTTAATGTCAACAAAAATTTGAAAATCTACTATATGCCAGATACTGTGCTAAGCAAGAAAAATTAAAACAACAATGATGATAATATGGTGATGATGATTAAATTCCTGCCCAAATCAACTCATAGCAGAGTATGAAGGAACTGATAATTTAGACTCAAAGTGAGATTATCTTTAATATGCTCTAATGGAAGCTGTTCAGGAAGCTAACTGAAAGTTAGCTCTCTAGAGGTTTCTTCTAGGATGCCTCCTGGAAAAAGCGAAACATGAAAGATAAAGGTAGCTAGACAAAGTGGGTAGTCGGGACACAAACCTTCAAATTTTTCAAAACTGTCAACTTATATTTCTATCATTACTACCTTAGTTCAAAACTAAAGCACTGGGCGGGGGGGGGGGGGAAGAATTACATATTTGGAATGTAAAGTATGAGAAGAATGCACACAGATGACAATACGAGTGCCAGATCATGGAAAACTGAATGTTATGCTATGAAGTTGGAGTTTTTATTCTGTTGGTGTTAACAAGCCATGGAATGGAAGAGAATGGTAAGATCAGATCTATTTAAATCAAGTTAGGCTGCTACCAGGGGAGAGCTATGAAGAGTCAAGAAAAGAGAGGGACATATCATTTAAGAATAGTTTTTTAAAAAAATAGAGGCAGAATTTAAGGGTTTATTAAATTATGGCAATTATAAGATTAGACAGATTTGAGAAATACTTCAGGTGTCAGTTTAACAGGATTTGATCAGTTCAGTTTCAAATACTTGAATCCAGACAGCCCAGTAGAATGCTTAGGTGAAGGCAGTTAGCTATACAAATAAGATATTCTGTATTTTCTGAGATGAAAATACATTATTTGGGAGCTAGTGCCAGTTTAAGCAATGTGATTGTCTATAGAAATGTTCACAGAAAAGTGGGCCAAAGATGGATCTCAGGGAACACTAACATTTAGGACACCACTCTTAAAAGAATCCACTGAAGGCAAGTGATTAAAAAGAAATGGTCAGAGAAGGACAAGGAGAGAATCCCAAGGAGAAAATGGCTAGTACCAAATGCAACAGAAACATCCAAGATAAAAATCACACTTGGCAATCAGACTAGCACTTGTGACATCTCCAAGATCAGTTTCAGTGGAATCATGCAGGTTAGAAGACCTTAATAAGTTGCAGAAAGGAGGTACAAAGACCAAGTGCAGTCTACCTTTTGAAGAAATTAGGATGAGAACAACAGGAGGAACACAGAGCTCTAACTAGAGAGGAGCTTGTTTTCCTATATTTAAAAGATGAAAGAGACTTGACAGTGCGGGGTGTCAGGAAGAGACTACAGAGAGAGAGTACTGGAAACAGGGCAAAGGGCAGATAAGTGAGAAAGCCAGGTCTTATAAAACTGTTTCTTAGCATCAACACGTGGATGCCTAATCACTTCTCACACACAATATAACAGTGCACTGTGATTTCTCCTCTGCAACCTGATCATTTTAGTATTGTTTTCTACTTCAGTAAATGGCAAGAAAAAGTTACCTGGTGCTTAAGAAGTCTAGAGCTAATCTATGCCCTTCACTTTCTCTTCATTCCCACACATAATCAATACAATTTCTATCCTTCAATACTTCTCAAAACTGTCAACTTGTATTTCCATCATTACTACCATAATTCGAGGTATCGTCATCACTTATGTATACTAATTGCTATAGGTTACTAACTGACCTCACGACATCAGCTTTGCCTCCCATTGATTCAGTTCTCAAAGTAAGGATCAAATTCTTCAAATCTGAACATGTTTCTGTTTAAAATTATTCCTCTGTTTAGAAAATCTTTCATCCTGGCTAGGCATGTAGATCAGTAGTTAGAGCACTTGCCTGGCACACATAAGGTCCTAGGTTTGATCCTCAGTACAACAAAAAAGAAAATCCTTTCATGGTTTTCTATTATCTATCTTTTATCATCTAAATTAATTAACACTTGTCCATTTGTCTGGCCATTCCCCTCTTTTTCTCTATTTCAGCTCCACTGGCCTTTTCTCTTGGCATTTACCTTTTTCATCTCCGTCCTAACTCTCCCTCATCCATACAGTTTTGTTTTAAGCATCACAACACCAGAGAGAAGACTACATTCCCCTGTTGTACCTTTACAGATTTCCCCGTCTATCTTCTTCAAGGCACATGTCACAACTGTAATTCATTAATGACGTGTGTAATCATTTAATGTCTTTCTCACCAGACTGCAAACTTCTAGAGGATACAGATGGTGTTCATCTCGTTTAATGGTATATTCTACTGTGCTTGGAACATAGTGGACCCTTACGTTATTTCCTTTTCTTTATTTTTTAACATGGTGGTCTCACCATGTTGCCCAGGCTGGCCCTGAACTCACAATCGTTCTGCCTCAACCTTCCAGACAGCTGGAATTACAGGCAAGTACACTGTGCCTGCTTCTTATTATAATTTCTGAATTGAGAATAATAAATGAATAAAAGATTAACTTAGGCAGGAAAAGGGAGATTTCCTCCTGACACTGAAGAATAAAGTGAGAATGGGTACAAATGTAGATAACTTGAAAAGTAATTATGGTGGCACTAAGATTAAGGAGAAAGGAGCAATTTAGAGAATTAGAATTCACTTGTTACAGCCCCAATGTTCTTACATTGACAATGTGCTTGGAGAGGGACAAAAGTGTTTGAGTAGAATATAGGTAGTGCTTGAAGTAACTGCTAAAGGTGGAGGGGAAGAGAGAGGAACTTGACCAAGAGCTAATAAAAAGCTGGCTTTGTGATAGTTGGGAAGGAGGCTACATAAAAGTAGAAACCAGAAGACAAAAACTTACTAAACAAAATGATCCCTAAAATGGATTTCTCTGTGAAAATTCTAAATACTATCATGTTCATTTTTTCAAATACATAATAGCTCCTGACTTAACAAATAAAACTGTTTCCAGTAGAATTTTTTTCTTTAATATTTTAGTTGTAGATGGATACAATACTTTTATTTTTAATGTGGTACTGAGGATCAAACCCAATGCCTCACATGTACTAGGCAAGCATTCTACCACTGAGCCACAACTCCAGGCCCCAGTAGAATTTATTTATAAGGTATAGTGAACTTATCTATAAATAATCTGATTCTTCAAAAATATCTGAGATACCTGAAAATATTTTCTTTTTTTGGGGTGGGATAACTGGTAATTGAACCCAGGGGTGCTTTACCACTGAGCTACATACCTGGAACTTTTCTGATTTTTAAATTTTAAGACAGGGTCTCACAAAGTTGCTGAGGCTAGCCTCAAACTTGCAATCCTCCTACCTTAGCCTCTTGAGTTGCAACCACGCCCAGCCTGATATTCTGATATTTTCTTTCTTTCTTTCTTTCTTTCTTTTTTGATACCAGGGATTAAACCCAAAGGTGCTTAACCACTGAGCCACATTTCCAGCCATTTTTATGTTTTGAAACAGGGTCTTGCTGAGGCTGGCTTTGAACTCTCAAGCCTCCTGTATTAGCCTCCTGAGCTGCTGGGATTACAGGGACGTTCCACTGTGCCCTGCTCCAGCTTGACATTTTTATCTGTCAAATTGCTTTAAGCAATATTTTAAGTACATAATTAATTTGTTGGGAAAGTTATTTCTTCAATTTGTTGTCAATTACAATGAATTTTTTACTGTTGGGATTTAAATTAATGTTCCATGTCTTCCCCTGGCCAGTATATAAGATAATATGTAAATAGTCACAAAAAGCTCACTGAATGTTCGAATACTTTCCACATCCAGCAGCATATTCGAGTTGAAAATACAGTTTTTGAATTAAGCAGGTTTTGCTGCTTAATAGTGCTAACAGTGGTTCCTTGCAGAAAATAAAATCCCAGGCACACCTTATCACTCCCCCTCCAGGTGGTGCTATAGCTACAAGTGGAGAAGGGTTAACAGTCTGTGCAAAGACACTTGCCTTATATTTTTATTATTATTATTATTAAATACAACAGTTTTATCTGTCATCTTTCTAGGAATTCTCTTTTCCCACAGGCTCACAGAATTCCATAATGTTTTTCACTAGTTGACAATCTAGCACTGTGAGGCAAGTATGAAGATTGTCAGTGGAATGACCAGTAATAACTTCAGTAAGATTGGGGGTTAGGGAATTCCTCTCTCGAACTTTCCTTCAGCAGAGATATCTATCCCTTTTCTACTTTCAGGATCCCTACTATCTCCTTATCTCTGCCAAAGGACATCCCCCAGATTCCAAAACAGCACTATTATTCTAGATGTCCATCATCTGTCAATAAATATTCCCCTTTGACTCAGGATTATGTCTGACAAGGTCTCACTACAAAACTCCTAGGCTCAAGTGATCCTCTTGCCTCAGCATCCCAAGTAGCTATGGCTACAGGTGCCAGCATACCTGAATAACTGCATTTTTAAAAGGGCCCTTTCAAAATAGAAAAATTCTTCAGCAAACTAAAGGGTATATTGTTATTCAGGGGTAGTGCAATCATTTACTCTGGTATAAAAAAAGGTTAGAGAAAAAAATAAAAGTTATTGTACAAAAGGAGAGGAATGCTGGCCTTACCACATTAAGGTAAGTTGTTCTTAAGTACCAAACTGATAGTGAGCTCCATTACTCAACTCACATCAAGAATCCTTAGATGACAGTTATCTAACCCTACCTGTAAGCACTGAGTCTTTACTCCTAAATTCATCCATGAAGAACCTACTTCACAGAGACTAAAGGAACAACTTAGTTCACCTCATTGGAAAGGCCATGACCTCAAAAATTAAAGCCAGTAAATCCATTTACAGACCTTGCTTACATTCCAAAATTAACATGTTGAAATGAACCATCCAGTAACATATACCTATGAGCCCAGAGTTTGGAAAGGTTTTAAAATATTACAAAACTCTTGTTACACATGAGGAACAAGAAACTCAAGAACAGAGTGACTTGTCCAAAGCCACATAATTGATTACTGGCAGAACCCACTTCACTATTATTGCCATCACCTCACTGTTTCCTTTTACTTCAGTAATACAGGCATAGTCTTTGTATAACTCTGTATATATTTCCTAAATCTAAAATAATTTTATTGAAACTTATGCAGGGATTGTCTTCCCATCTCCTAAAATTCCATAAACATTTTATTTTATGAAGTTGTAGTAAAATATAGATTATAAAATATAATTTGTGATACAAACATTAAAACTACTCTTAGGTCTGGTTTTATAAGCTCACAAAAAAAGGTTCTCAAGTGTTTTTAATCCTTTTCAATAGGCTCTAGTAAAGGAATACATGTTAATATTTCTTAACTTGAGAAAACACTACTCTAACCTTTAACAAAATAGTTTGACTGCATAAATGAAATAAGTTTATCATACGTACTTAAAGCTCTAGAATGATCCGGATTCCTTATTCCCTTTGCTCGTAACCTCTGAAGAAGAACTGTTGAGGACAACTGTTTTACAAGATATACTGCCATGGAATAGGTCTGGAAAAAAAAAAAGATGTAGAAAACAACATATGTAAGTTAAATAATACATCTATTTTAATCCCACAGCAAAAGGGAAAGAAAACTAACACTTCTTAAAATACCTACTATGTGTCAAGCACTGTCTTAGGTGTTTTCAGGAGTAATGATTCATTTAATCCTGATCCAGAAAGCTCAGAGGTGGTCATAAACCTTTCCTTACGGATAAGGAAACTAAAGTATGGAGAAGTAAAGAATCTGCTCTAATTTTATAACTGTCAAGTAACAAACTATATATTCTAAGTAGCAAACCTAGAATTCAAACCCAAGATCTGTCACGCTTCTATATTACCTGACTACCTATACTCAAAGCCAATGACAGAACACTATTAAGGCTAAACACAAACTAAGGCCATTAAAATGTCCAAGATATCATAAATCCCATGTAGTAGGTAATAGGAATATCTAAAATAGTAGCTATTAAAAATTATAAATGAGATTGGCTTTCTATTCTATACCTTTTAACCTCTCTCTATGCCTTCAACTAGCTCTTGAAAAGATTCCACTTGGGCCAAAAAGCACAGAGACTAAAGAAAGTTTGCAAATAGGAGCTACTGGTATGGTAAATTACCACCAGAGATGGTAGCTGGAGAAGGGGACAAAGAATACAGAAGAGCCAAGGCTGAATGAAGGGCACATAGTTAGATAAGAGGAAGAAAAAGAGGACAGAGACTTATGGAATGGAGGAGAGAGATCTAAATAAGAACGATCATTTTCCATTTGGTGCTAGGATCAAGAGGAAGATCAAGAGACTTGAAACGAAGCAAAAGAGAATAATAACTGCTACCATCTCTATTTTATAGCTATACAGTTTTCAAAGCATCTTAACATATACCATGTACTTAAACTGTGCAGAAGGCTATGAGAAATAGGTAGGATAGGGACTATTCTGGGTAAAGGGTTGATGAAACTGCTGAGGCACAAAAAGATTATATAATCTGCTTATGATCATGTAACAGCTTGGTGACAGAGCAGGTACTTGAAACAGAAGAAAAGTTAGGGACCAAACAAGAGACTTAATGATCAAGGGAAATGTCATTCTCTTAATTCTTGGTTTCATACATCCTACTTGCTTTCAACCTCCTAAACTAGTCCAATACATATGCTAGCTTTCATCTCTTAGAAACTAGAGAAAATATTCTATAGTATCCTCTGGAAGGTCAATATTTTATTTAGAATTCAGAAACCTATCTGTGTTCACATACTGCATATTTCCTGCGGGGGGGAATCAAGTGTAAAAAAGCAAATTTGCTTTCATTAGTAAATTTCACAGTATTAATATTGTGAGGAACAAGTAACCTTAAAACTTCTCTAATTTCACAGCATGTAACATACCAATCTAATACAGTACAGATAAGCTTCTTTTTAGCAAAAACCCTTTATTCAGCACTGTGATTTATTTGCTTAGTGCTTCAAATACAATAGAAACTGAAGAAATGCTAATTAACACTGTGAAATTCTGTACTGACAGCTTGAATCTTCAGAACTTGGAATTACCCTAAGGCTTCATATAAATATTTAAGAAGAGATTAAGTAAAAACCACAATAAGAAGTTCAGTGAAAAGGTATGTTCA